>NC_073227.2:12400000-12720000 GCF_029281585.2 Gorilla gorilla gorilla | reverse complement strand
GAGCACGCGTGCCTGACCCGTCCCTTTGCACTGAGGGTACCAGTGCTCTCCTGCCCTGGGCCTGCTGGCTGCACAGGTGGAGTCTGGGGGTACAATGGGTCACAGAACCAGAAGGCAGGACACCTGGGGACACCAGGCAAACAGGTTCCCTTCTTGAATTGGGCCGGGGTGCCCACATCTGCAAAATTAAGTGGTTGGAAGAGGCCAAGTCTGCAACTCCGTGTTCTAGGTGTCAGTGTTTGTGTTCAGGGTCAGGTGACACAGACAGACAGACAGACATTGAGAGAGAGAGGGAGAATGAGCCTAGATGTCAATGTTCTCAGGCCTGATTGAAAAAAAGAGTAGGAAGCTGGAAGACTTTGGGGTCAATACCCACTGTGAGGGGAGGGGCTGCTGGCCCCCGTGTCTGGAGCTCGACAGCTCCCAGTGCTCTTTCTGGTCTCGCCTTCCACGCATTCAGTAAGCGCTGTTGCACCCCTGCTGGGCGCTGAGCATGTGCCGGGCACAAGGACGCTCTCGAGAACACAGCAGTAGGTTCTGCCTGCGTGGAGCTTGCCTCCTATCACAGGACAAGGGATTGATGAAAACTGCAGCCGCTGTAGATATGACAGGAAGGGAGGGGATGATGGCAGGAGCCCAGCAGAGGAGTTGGGAGCTTGTGGGCCGGGCTGCAGGGCTGAAGCAGCAGGCAGGGTGCAAGCTGAGGAAGGACTTCTGGTCGCCCAGGGAGCCACCTGGGACCACGTGTTGCGGGCAGAAGCAGCAAAGGCCCTGGGGTAGGTGGTGCTGCATGTTCTGGGACTTGCCACTGCCGTGTGGCTGCGGATGCTCTTGGGGGGTTGAAGTTGGGTCGCAGGAAACTGGGGTTGGATCATGCAGGGCTTTGGGCCAACGTGTGACTTTTGGGTCTTTCTCCAAACTCAGGCATGGCAGGACCTTGAAGAGCAGGGATGTACTCACCTGGCATTTAGTGACCATGTGACTGTATTGACACGGGAGGCTTCCGATGCCCTGCTGCAGGGCCTGGAGCTCACAGCTCTGCCACAGCATCTGGCCCAGGCAGGGAGGATGGCCCTGGAACTCAGGGCTGTCAGCAGAAAAGGACCAGGTGGGGGTCCGTTTTGGAACAAGCCCTGCCTTGGCGTAGAGGACAGATTGGAAGCTTTAGGAAAGCTCCATGTGCCCCTGAGGAACACAAGGTCTGCGATGGGTGCAGCTCTGCGCCCGCATCAGTAGGGTCGGGTTTATGAAGCAGCTGCTCAGCCCCTTCCTGTCCTGGTGACGTGTCCTCTGCTCATTGCATCGGATTTTGACAGAGCTGTCCCCAGACACCCCCTACGGTTGAGGCTGGGCTGTGGCTCCTCTCGGTTCTGTGAATTCTTGCTCTTTATGTTTTGAAGCCGCGCTGTGAGGCGCACAAATGGCCCTGTATCCCGGGTGGAGCGGCCTGGCAATCGCTGTGCACTGAGCTATGGTACCAAATCTTAAAGCCCCAAAGGTTTCTGTCTGATACTAGTATAACCGTGCCAGCTTTGGGGGCTAGTGTTTGTGTGATATATCTTTTTCTATACTCTAACGTTTTCTGGATCCTTATATTTAAAGTGAGGCTGGAGAATAGGGAATTGGGGTAGCCAAGGGCTGGGGCATAAGCAAAGGAATAGCAGGTGCAGCTGGTTCACGTAAGCCAGAGAATTGCAGGGGCACCCGGTTCTAGACAGGACTAGGCGGCACCCAGACCACATCCTCACTCCTGCAATAACAAGACAGAAGTTGCCAGCAGCCTCTGATGGACCACAGGCCAAGTCTCCACTTCAGCCTCTGATTGGTCATAAGCCAGTCCTTCATAGGGTATAACAAGTTGGAGGCCTCTAAGGGGTACCTAGGGGTGTTGCCAAATTCTTTTGGCTTTATAAAAACCCTGGGGAGCATCGCAATAGAAGAGGCCCTTGAGCCGCTTGCTCGAGCCCATTTCCACTCTGTGAATTGTACTTCCACTTCTTCAATAAATCTGCGCTTTGATTACTCTTTCTTTTGTTGCTTTGTTCTCTTGTTGCTTTATTTGTGCGTTTTATTCAATTCTTTGTTCAACACACCGAGAACCTGGACAACTCACAGTCCAGAACTTCCATCTGGTAACAAAAGCGTGTCTTTTTTTTTTTTTTTTTTTTGAGACAGAGTCTCGCTCTATTACCCAGGCTGGAGTGCAATGGCGTGATCTCAGCTCATTGCAATCTTCGCCTCCTGGGTTCAAGCAATTCTCCTGCCTCAGCCCCCTAAGTAGCTGGGATTACAGGCATGCCACCACGCCCGGCTAATTTTTGTGTTTTTAGTAGAGACGAGGTTTCACCATGTTGGCCAGGCTGGTCTTGAACTCCTGACCTCAGGTGATCCGCCTGCCTTGGCCTCCCAAAGTGCTGGGATTACAGGTGTGATCCACCACACCCAGCCCAAAAGTGTGTCTCTTCAGGCGGTGTCTGGGTTTGAATATGGTCTGCTGATCCGTGTCTTTTGAGTATTAATCAATTCACATTTAATGTAATTATTGAGCTACTTATGTCTACCACCTTCACATTTGTTTTCTAACTGTCCAACCTGTTTTGTTCCTTTCCCCCCACTTGTTTATTGCCTTCTTCTAGAGTCATTACTTTAGTTCAATTTCCCTGCCTCCCACGTATTAGTTATTTAACTCACTGGTTATCTTATGATTGGTATCATTCTTGGTTTATCAAAGTCAAATACAAACAAGTGCTTTCACCCATTCCCAGTATGCTAGGATTTCAGAATGTGCCAACTCCATTTAACCTTTTCCAGCCTTTTGTGTTATTGTTATTCATCTGAATTTGGCATGTATTTTAAAAGTAACCACTGTTGGTGCAATTCATGTTGACTTAGATCCACCTGCACATTTGCCCTCTCTGTTGCTTTCATTCAATGCTTTTTTTTCTTTGTTTCTATCTGACGTTATCTCCCTTCTGTCTGAAGCCTCTCTTTATTGTTTTTTGTTTGTTTGTTTGTTTTTTCTTTTTTGTTTTTTCTGCAGGTCAACTCACAGCTGAGTCTCTCCAACCTGGTTTACTAGGAAATGTCTTTATGTTGCTTCATTTGTGAAGATCTTTGGCTGGGTATAGAATTCTGAGCTTGCAGGGGGCTTTTTCTTCATCCCTTTAAAGCAGACCTTGTTTTTGTTGAAGTCAACTGCCGTCTTTTGGTTGCCCCTTTTGTTGCCCGTGTGATATGCCTTCTGTTTGTTTGTTTGTTTGTTTGTTTGAGACGAGTCTCGCTCTGTCGCCCAGGCTGGAGTACAATGGCATGATCTTGGCTCATGGCAACTTGCACCTCCTGGGTTCAAGCAATTCTCCTGCCTTAGCCTCCCAAGTAGCTGGGATTATAGGCACATGCCACCACGCCTGGCTAAACTTTGTATTTTTAGTAGAGACTGGGTTTTACCATGTTGGCCAGGTTGGTCTTGAACTCCTGACCTCATGATCCGCCCGCCTTGGCCTCCCAAAGTGCTAGGACTATAGGCGTGACATCACGACCGGCTGATATGCCTTCCTTCTGGAATGGAATGTGTCTGCATTTAACATTTTCTCTGTCTTTTGTTATCAGCAGCTCCACTGCTAATGTGCGGCTTTCTTCTTGTCCTTCTTAAGGTTTTTTATGGTTCTTGAATTGGTAGCTTGATATGTTTTCTTCCATTTTGGGAAATTCCCCACCATGATTTCTTCAAATCCTATTTCTGTCCCCTCTTCTCTTCTGAGACCACAGTCCGTGTATGTTTCGCCCTCACATCCTGCCCCGTGCTTTTATTCTTTCTTTCTCTGGTCTGTATTTTCCATTCTTTTTGCTCTCCTCATTTTAGCGTCACTATTTTCCTTTATTCTTAGTCCATTTATGTTGTTATTGCCTCAATATTTTCTACCCCCAGCGCCCACTCCATTGTCATTTCCTGCTCTGCCCCACTGTGAGAACTGGTGAGTCCATTGATCGAGTCCTTCATTTCTGTTTTCAGACTTTTCAGTTCTGCCAATGCTGTTGACTGGTCTTTCTAGATTCTTCTTATCCCCCATCTTGTAGTGGGGACAGGAGCTACTGAAGGAGAAGTAGGACCCGGGGCCCAGATGGGAGTGTCAGGTGCCCTCGGGGGATGTGGAAGGGGACAGGCGGGGCTGGTGACATCATGCAGGAAGTTTGGAGTGCCGGCAAAGGGGTGAGGAAGCCTGTCTCAGCCTCGATGAATTTGAGGGGCCAGTGGGACACCCGGGTGGAAGAGCCCTGGAGGCAGCTGGAGCTAGCAGAATTCAGGAGGGAGGTGAAGTCTGGAGAGAAGGTGAGTTGGCCCCAGGTGAGCAGGAAGAGTGGGAGGAGCAGGGAGAGCAGGTGGAGGAAGGGAGAGTGAGGAGGAGCAGCGGGGGAGCGGGGACCAGGACAAGGTGGTGCTTTGGGAAAGGGAGGGAGGAGAGCATTTCCCAGCAGAGGTAGGAACTGACAGCGTGAACTGCCACAGAGGGCTCTCCTGAGATGAGGGCTCCCCTCCCGAGGACACGGAACAGGCTGGGCCAGGCCAGGAGCCAGCTTTGAAGTTGGCAGTGTTGTCACATGAAAAGGGAGTGGCCAGGGGATGGGGGTGCCCCATAAACAAGAGAGCAGACCTGGGCTGCCCGTGGGGGCCCTGAGCCAAGGCTACCCGGACAAGGACCCGAGCATAGCCGGCAACATCACAGAGCACTTGCCAACAGCTCCTATGGATGCCGGTCCTCCAGGGCCCCTCCTGGCCCGGGAATCTGCCCTCTGAGCTGCAGGAGCAGCCCCAGGACCCTGGAAGGGAGAGGGCAGTGGAGGAGGGTCACACCTGGTCAGGTTTCAAGAGCCAACTGCAAAAGGGCCCTGAGACTGGGTGGAGGAGCCACAGCCCAGGAAGGCTGCAGGCAGGAAAGGGGTGAGAAGCCCCTTCCTGAGAGTGGCATTGGCCTCTGGTTGTGAAGTGGTCCAGGGCCAACGGAAGGTTTTCCCTGGGTGGGAGGCAGCACAGGCATCTGTGGTCCCATGGCTCCCCCCGGCCTTTCACCTTCCTCCGTGGGACACCGGGAAGGTGATTTGCTCCTGCCTGGCTGTGGTTTCTCTTCTCCAAAAATTGGTGAAGGCAAATAACATCCACTTAGTCTGCCTCGTGAGATGCCAAATGCAGGAGTCTCCACCTCTGCTAAGGGCTGTGCTCACGTGTGAAGAGTTGCTGCCACCTGTGTGCAAAGAGTACAGGAGTTACGGAGACATCAAGGACGGCCACTCCCAGAGGAAGGAGGGTGCATGTGTTCAGCTTTCTTCCCCTCCACACACCACACACCTCGTGTACATGCATGTGTGTATGCACAAAGCACAGACCGTGCACACATTCACTTATACACTCATACGCACAGGTACACACATACATTTGCACACAGACCTGTACCTGTGCACATGCACACACTGACACATACATACACTTGCACCTGCACACTCAGGAAAGTCTCCTTTCTTTGCAGACACCCTGACCCTGTCGCTGGTCCCTGGCAGCCCGGGCCTCTTACCCAGTTCTCCTCTCCACTCTTAATGCAAACACTTTCAAAATGAAGGAAAGGAGACATTTTTTTCTAAACACTTAAAATCCAATTTTAAAAAATCAATGGTCCACTTAATCAGCTGCAGCCCTGGGGTGGGCAGGGCAGGCGGGGGAGCACTTGTGTTTCATCCTGTGTATCTCAGGCTCTGTGGCTTCCTCCTAAGGCAGAACCACAAGCTTGGGTTCCTCCTGACACTGCCCTCCAATGGAGGTAGCAGGGGTTAACTGGCCTCCCTGAAGTCACAGGCCTTCTCCCTGTTCCCTCTTATCAGGTGGATGACTCCAACATCCCCAGATCTGCTTCCCCAGGGAGCCCAGGTCAAGTACCTCCTCCACCAGGAAGCCCTCTTGGACTGTTCCAGGCAAGTCCCCTCCCTTGCACTCCTGGCCAAGTGCTCCTTCCTGTCCCAGGATGACCACACATCCCCTTGCTTTCAGGGCAGGACTGGTGGCCTGCAGCTGCCCCAGCCTACGTGTTAACACCATCCCCATTAGGATGACAGATCCAATGGACACTCTGCTTCCCCACACTGCCACTTCCTCCTTCACTCTCCCAGGATGTGGTCACCATCGGTGCTGGGCCAGGCTCTGTGCTGGTCTCTGGGCCATGGGGAGGAACAAGACAGTCGTAGGAGACACTCAGGTCTGTGGACGATGGCTCTCACTGGCTGGAGCATCTGCAGCAGCCGCAGGTCCTGGGCCTGGAGTGGGAGGCTTTGCAGGAGGCCACCAGGAGGGACCCCGGTCTGCCCTTCCATGAGGCCTGCCCACCCCTCAGCCCATGCACCTCCCTGGCCCAGAAGCTCGCTCCCCAACCAGCCCCATGTCCTCGGCATTGAGCAGTAGTTCGGCTCCGCCCCATCCCAGCTGTGGGGCTTTCAGCAAGTCACTGTCACCTGTCTGGGCCTTAGCTTCTCCAGCTGGAAAGTGGAATGGATAGCAGTGTCCTCTTTGAAGTACACAAGTCAATGGCTTTAGTATACAGCAGTCCCCCTTACCCACAGTTTTGCTTTCTGAGGTTTCACTTACCTGTGGTCAACCTTAGTCCTAAAATATTAAATGGAAAATTCCCAAAATAAACAATTCACGTGTCTCAAGTTGCATGCCATTCCGTGCCACGTGATGAAACCGCATTCTGTTCTGCCCAGGACATCCTCCCTTTGTCCAGCATCTCCATGCTGTACATGCTACTTTGCCCAGCCATCATCTAGTAGCCGCCTCAGTTACCAGATTGAAATCACAGTGTACGTAGGCTTCAGTGCCATTCAAAGCTTCCACTGGGGGTCTCGGAATGCATCCCCCATGAATAAGGATAACACCGCTATATTCACAAATACCCTCCACCATCACTGCAGTCCATTTTAGAACATTTTCATCACCTCTAAAGGAACCCCCCACCCCTGAGCTGTCACCTCCCCACCCTCCCCTGCCCCAGCCTGAAGCAACCACTCATCTACTTTCTGTCCTGCAGACCCCCTGTTCTGTTCCTATCATATACATGGACCCATACAGCATGTGGTCTTTTGTGACGGCCCCTTTCCCTTTCCATGATGTCGTGAGCTGCACCCGTGCTGGAGCAGGCGTCAGTGCTGCCCTCCTCTTGGGGTCAAATAGTCTTCCTGTCTGCACAGACAACAATTTATGTATCCATTCATTGGATGATGGACATTTGGGCCATTTCACTTCTTGGCTATTATGGATGTTGTTATGAACACTCAAGTACAAGTTTTGGTATGGAAGTTGTTTTAACTTTGCTTGGGTGCATGCTCAGAGTGGAATTGCTGGGTCATAGGGCAACTTTATGCTTTCCTAAGTGCCAGCACCTGTTCTCTTGTATAAAAACAAAAGTTTTGCAAGTAAGAAAGCAGTGCTCATAGGAGAATCGCTTGAACCTAGGAGACAGAGGATGCAGTGAGCTGAGATCACACGCCGTGGCACTCTAGCCTGGGCAACAAGAACAAAACTCCGTCTCAAAAAAGAAAAAAGAAAGAGAAAAGGAAAAGAAAGCAGTGCTCGAGGACCTTGGCCTTGCACACAACAGGTAGGACAGGTTGGCAATTTGTTCCAGTCCTTCCTGCTTCTCCTGCTCCTGGGTCCCCACCACTGCCCTGGCCTCTGTGAGGCACTTGCCATGGAACAGGACCACCTGTTCCCCACCCCACCTCTCCACTCTCAGGCCCGACTGCCTTCAAGGTACCTCCATCCCATGGCTGGAAGGGCCTTAGAGATGCGTTGGACACTGCTCTGGGGACCCAGGGAGGTGAAGTGGCTTGTCCAGGGCCACGCAGCAAGTTAGTGACAGGCCCGGGACATGGAGCCACATCCCTGGCTGTGTCTGGATCCTTCCCGGGTCCATCTGTCCACACTGACCTCTCTGCACCCCACAGACCGGCTCCTCCTCAGACAGCCTCTGCTCCAGAGGGTGGAGATGGAGTTTCCTGCTCCTGTCTCCCCTTTGGGGCCAGTTTGGAGTCAGGCCCCTGGATGTTCCATACTTGCTGGTCTTCTGGAAGCAGAAACAAGCCTGCGGGGTCCCTTCTGTCTCTTCCAGCCTGAAAGCATTGCTGGGTGCGAGAAGGGCACCCACACTGGTCTCCTCAGACTAGTGCCTGGGGAGCATCTCAGACGCCTCTTCCTAGATGCCGGGACTGGCCATGTACCGGGCAGCACTCAGGGACAGCGTGTGCGGGATGGGGGTGAGGGAGAGGCTGGGCTGAGGCACATGTCGGGGGCAGGATGGTGGTAAGACCAGGAGGCAGAGGAGGGCAGGGGAGCGCGGCCTTGGCTGCAGGCCTGCTGAGGCGGATGGGGGATCAGTGGCCCTGGACTCAGTTTCCTCTCTGGTCAGGAGGGTTGTGGCCATTGGTTAATCCTCCTCTGTCACTCTCCACATTCCCCCTTCTTCCGGTGCCCCTGCCTGTCCCTCCTGGCTCAGGGCTACTGCCCTGCTCTGAGGACGCAGATCTGACCGCCACCCTCCAGCCCCACCAGCAGCTCCCCTGCCAGGGTGAACTGGAAATGCCACTCACACCCCATGTGGGCTCCTGGTTCTCAGACACGTGGAAAGAGGCTGAGGTGGCCTGCATGCCTGCCCCCTGGGGTCCTTGCACCCAGCCTGCATCCCCACCCCATGCTCCACAGGGGTCTGGTTTCAAGGCGGATCCAAGCTCACCTCAGGGCCTTGGCACATGCTCTGGCCTGCCCATAGCATACTCCCACACTGCTGTCTGGCTCCCCCCGAACCCGCTTCCCCTTGGCAGGCTTTGTGACCCCCAGCCCTGGATCAGAGCCCGGGAATGTTCATTTCTCAGCCGCCCCCTTCTAGATCAGGCCCAGCAGGGCCCCTTCCTGCTGACCCCCAGTGAGGGCATCTTTTCATCCATGAGGCCAGAGGTGGGTCTGCCCTAGCACCAGGATCCCTGGGGCCTGGCACAGAGCCCAGGCAGAGTGCCTAGCACAGAGTGGGCACTCAGAAGAGGGCTGCTGGATGAATACACGGAGAAAGAAGAGGAGGGAAGAGTGTCAGAGGTGCAGATGGCTTGGAAGTTCATTGAGCTGCCCCAAGGGGAGGTCTCCCTCCAGGCAGTTGTGGGGCAAGATAAAGGCAGCAAAGCTCTGGCCTGAGGAGCCCCCAGCCCAGCAGAGGATTCTATGACTCAGGAGGCCCCAACACAGCCTGGGACCAGGGCACTGACCCTCGAAGAACCAGCAGATGTCTCTCAGGCAAGGAAGGTCCAGGCACGGGGAACAGCAGGTACGAAGGCCCGGCGCCACTGTGTGTGGGCATCAGTGCAGACCAGCCAGCACGAGCTGAGTGGGTCCCCCTCACGCAGGGATGGCCTCAAGCGGGCAGCTGGGCCTCGGCCCTGAGGAGAGGGTTTACACCAGACAGTGGCAAGTGATACATGTCCAGGGTTCTCGTGTCCCCGGGTGTAGCTTCACCAGTGTGCTGCTGCCCAGAAATGGAAGGGAGGGCCGGCCAAAGGCAGGGCAGGGGGCCGCAAAGGGTGCCACTTCAGGGGTCTGTGAACCTGCCAGAGAGGTTTTTAGGCTGGGTGCGCGCTCTGTCATCGTAAGGGGTGGGGTCAGTTTCCATCAGATTCTCAGAGGCATCCTGACCCAGGGAAGGCACAGGCGTCGCCCACTGCCAGGCAGCCAACCCCTCGCTGAGCAGCAGTGACCCACAGACCTGCCGCTGGGACCCCGTCTCCCTCCCTCCTCACCGTTTGAAGCTGCCGGGCCTGAGCCCCTCTTTGGCTTTTCTCCATCCTGAGTCTGGCTGGCACTCCCAGCCTTCCCACCCTGAGAACCCTCACAGCTGAACTTTGCTAGGGCTGAACTCAAAGTCACTTCAAGGTAGTTTTGATTTTTTTTTTTTTATTAAAAAAAAAAGGAAAAAAGCAAGGGTGGGTTATTGGGGGGAAGAACCCGAGCAGGCACTTTGCAATTATCCTTTGAAATTAGAATATTCAGCAGATGTTTCTATTTTCACCCTGTCCTGCTCTCTTTCCAACCCAGCGAAATTAGGTCCAAAGTCATTATTCACCTAATCACACTAATAGTTTAACATCCGATCTGCCCTCTGTCCAGCCGGGGAGGAGGAGCGGCCAAAGCTCTATTTTGGCACTTCCTTCCCACTGATCCCTTAATTAACTGGCATCTGTTCTAATACAAGTTAAATATTGCAGTTGACTTTATTTTCTTTCTCCTGGTCCTCCAGGTCCCGGGACAGGGGAGATAAAGTGAAACACATTTGCTTCCCCGGGCGGGAGGAAGGGACATGGAGCTGCCTCTCTGGAAACGCGGCCCATCAATCATAAACTGATTACAAATTCGTCACCTTGAATCAATTTCTGTTCACAAGTTCAAAAGGCACCCTGAGCTCGGGGCTATCTGGAACATTCTACATGTGGAGAGGATTAACATTTGGTCGAATGCCTCCTTCTGAGAAGGAGCCCAGTTCGGCGCTGGGGTGGGGGAGGCAGGTTCGCGACACGGATTGCATTAACCCCACAAAGCCGGCGCTCACTGCGGCTCCTACCCAGGCACCCCCTCCATGGTGGGGGCATTGGCCCTGCCGGGAGGGGTCCTGGCACCTCTTTGTGGACCTAACTGGGGGTGGGGAGGAGAGGAAGAGGCAGAAATTATCTTGTCCGATGGGGTCAAAGCACATTGCAGCATAAATTCTTCAATACGGAATTTTCCTTAAAATGATTGTCTTGAAAGAGGCAACTCGTGTGAGTGTGTGTGTGTGTGTGTGTGTGTGTGTGAGACAGAGAGAGACAGGGAGAGAGAGAGAATGAGAAAGAGGGAGAAAGCGTTGCCAGATGAGCATTAGGGAAGGGCCACTTCCCTGCCGACTTCCAAGTTTGTCCCCGAGTCCCTAAGAGATGCCCTCAGACTTCCTGCCCCCACTCCAGAACCTCAAGAGGAGGCATGTTTTGGGGGAACGTCTTGAGGTTTGGTCAGAGAAGTTTGCTTCTGAAGCAGCCGGGCCTCTGGACCGCCTCCCTCGACTTTGAGGGGATGGGGTGGAGATGAGGTGAGGTGGCGAGGGAGGGGGAGACACCCCACTTTAGCAGCCCCCCCTCTTGACTTCAGGTCAGACATGGCTTTGAAGAACATCACCACGCTCTTCTTAGAAACAAAAGTCCCCTCCCTCCTCCCTCTCTCCTCACCCAAGTGGGGTCCCAGGTATGGGGAGCACCCAGCACCTGCCCCTTCTGCGCATGGGGGTCCAGTGCCTCCGGCAGCTCCATTCAGGCCTGGGGGAGGAAAACAGGAGGAGCTGGGTGCAGACGCCCTTCAGAGGTGGGGGCCAGGTGCAGCCCCCCAGCTCTCCCACCCCCTGCAGGTGTGGCCTGGGCAGCTCTGACATGCTCTCAGCTTCTGGAGACAAGAAATCTCTCCTGGGAGGTGGCTGAGCACTTAGAGACACCCCTGCAAAGTGCCCGAGGCGCGGTGGTCGTTGCCCAGGGTTGGAGGTCAGAGGTCGGAGGTCGGAGGTCACTGCAGTGGACTCAGTGCAGCGCTGTGGCACTGCCCAGCAGCACAGCCCCAGGACACATGAGCGATCCCTCACAAACCTTCCAGGGGCACCCACTGCCCCGAGGGAGCCCAATGCTGGCCTGGGAGTGGCCAGGGAGGAGCCGCTGCCTCTGAGTTTTGGTTCATTTTCACCTCTGCTGGTGCATTTGTTCTGTCCTCTTTTGGATGAGCGTGAAGAAAAAGTTTCTGGAGTTAAATCCACGTCTGCAAAAACACTGAAATCTTGCACTGTCGTCCAGCCTGGGCTCTGCCATGCCCAGCTCCTTGGGGACCATGAGCAGTCCCCATGCTAGACCTGGGTTGGAGAAGCCCTGCTCTCACTCCGGGTCCTTATTGCTCAGACGTGAAAACTGAGGCCCAGGAAGGAGGGCTCTCAAGATCCCTCCGGCTCATTCCTTGAGCGAGGGAGACAAGAGCTGGCCCCTGACCTCCAGCCAAGCCCCTTTCCTCCTGTCCCCTGCCTGCGGCTGCTGAATTGACAGCAGGCTTCTTGCCTTCTGTACCCCAGATCTCCTCGTTGGATGTAGGGATGTTCAACACAGCCAGTCTTCCCATTTAACTCCAAGCACAGCCAGGCAATTTCAGGAGCTAGAGCCCAGTGCTGGGGTCTGGGTCCCAGCTCAGGTGAGAGAGGAGAGGGCAGGATGAATGGACAGGTGGGGACCCCAGGAGATGGGTAGGGGCTGTACAGAAAGGGAAGGTGGAAAGAGGTGGCCAGGGACTGGGAGGAGGCTGTCTTCCTCTGAGAGGGAGACAAGTGTGGGTGAACCCAGGTAGGCATCTGGACGGGAAGTGTTTTCTGGTTAAGACTTGCCTGCCAAATTTCCTCACCAGACACCTGCTCTACTCATCCCCAGAACACACAGTGTCCAACAGACACAGGTGCTGGGAGAGGGTGTGCTGGGCCCACCATCGAAGCCCTGGCATGGGCCACACCAGAGAAGCCAAGTGGTCTAGACGTGATCCCCAAGTTGAGACTCAGCAGACAGCTCGACTTAACTCAACAGGCAGGCATCTCCCGCCGGAAGGTGGGAACAAGGAAGGGCAGAGGGAACAGAAAAGCTGGGCCGAGGGAGAGCCTGCCCTCTTCCAGGAACTAAGAGAAGCTCACTGGTATGCAGAGGCTGCGGGACAGGTGTGTCATGGGGTGATCTTAGTGCCTTCACCGCGGCTGCAGTGGGTGAGCTCCAATCTCCCCTGGATGAGAAGCGCTACTGGATGTTCATGAGTTCCAGCCCTTTCTTCCTCCCGACACACAGCCGTGGGGAACACACACTGCCTGCCCTCAGCAGCTCACAGTCCGGGTTGGGGAGTCAGACTTGAGCCCATGGGGCAGAATACTGGCCCTGGGGAGTTGAGATCAAGGGCTGTGTGTCCTCAGAGGAGGGGGGCTGGCATTACTCATGGCAGAGTCCAAGTGATACCATTGCTCTGGGTGCCAGGCAGGTTCTGGTGGGTGCAGAATGCATTTATCATGGAGGGACTCCTGAGAGGACGACAGGGCCACCTTGGGGGTCCAGCAGTGCTGGTGACCAGAGAGGCGGGAGAGACAGTCATCTTTGTTCTGCAAATGAGCAGAGAGCTGGGAAGCCGAGAGCTGGCAGGGAGGGGGTGTTCTGCTGGCCGTAGGGTCCCAGGAGAAGCACAGAGACTCCAGGAAGACAGCTCCAGTTACCACCCACAAGTGGGGACGCTGCAGACCCCAGAACACAGCAGGGACTGGCCAGGCCCCCGGGAGGGGCCAGGTGCACTGAACTGCCCCGAACAGGCCTGGCGGAGGGAGACCTGATGAAGATGCCCAGGCTGCCTGCACACTTTTCTCATCTCAGCGTTAGATTCCCTCTAGGTTGATTTGTTTTGTTTTCCCCGTAATGCCCAAGTTCACTTCTTCACAAAATATCCCAAATGCTGTCTCTGGAGGCAGCCAGACAAGGACTTTGGCCCAGTTATGGTGATGCCTCAGCCTTCTCATCTGTGTAATGGGAATGAAACTCTCACACCAAATGACCATCCTGAGAATTGTGTGGGGTAAATTCGGATGTCAGCCTGGCCCATCTCAAGTGAGCCCAAGTGTTCCAGGCCCCTGTGTCCCCGTCTGGGCGAGGCCTGTCTGTGGGGATGTCCCTGGCGAGGTCTGGCAGAGGAGGGGACCCACTGGCCTTGGCTCATCCTCCAGCTGGGAGATGTGACCTCAGCCCAGGAGAGCACACGTGTGGCTGCCTGGCGAGCGCACAGCACCTGAACCATGCTTCTCCCCACTCCACATAGCTGCTTTCCAACTCACAAAGCAACCTTCCCACCAAAGGAAAGAACCCCTCAGGCCCCCTCCCCGGCCCTCTGTTCATTTGTGGAGCCGAGACGGGTGACATTTTTCATGACCAATGATGGTTCAGACTTTCCCTGCCCTGGTGGCCACTGCCTGGGTCCTGCACCACAGGGGCCTCTGTGTCTCCCGTTTGGGTGTCAGGGTCAGAAGAGGCTGAGCAGCTCCTGTTTCTCCTGTGGATGTACTGCCTTGGCTGCTGGGGACCTCAGAGCCACATTTTCAGCTCCCCACTAGCAGGAGTGTGAGGCCAAACAGCTTACTGGGAGCTGTTTCTCCCGGTCCTGTTCTCCCATGGCCTCCACTCTTCCCCTAGCCTTTAGGTCACCTCTGTCTATTGTCATCTTTTGCTCCCTTGTTCTAAATGAGCCAAGTATAGATGCTTGTTGATGGATGGACACAGAGAGAGACAGACAGAAGCAGCAGTGGCCAGCTGCCCGTGACCCACAGACACCGGTTAGTTTCTTTACAAAACAACAGTAACAAAACATCTGTGTCCCTCCCCTTGTGCCTTGCAGAGGGGGAAGCCTGGGCCTGGAGTCCATGCAGGGCTGGGCCTGGGACCAGGCAGTGGAGATGCAGTGCAGAGAAGACTTGGCCCCTCTAAGATCACGGCTGGTTGGAGACAGGGACAATGTGGCAGGACAGGTCCTGTCGGTGAAGGACGTGTGGCCAACTCGGGGCTGGCATCTGACAGACCTGGCATCACTTGATGCAGCCTGCCTGGGGCAGGGGAGCTGCCTTGGCTACTCCGTCTGGGCAGGGCAGAGGACGGGGGCTGGCGGGAGGGGGCCTGTGGGAGGAGTCTGTGGAGGCCGTGCCTGGAAAGCTGGGCCCAGAAGCTTGAACCAAAGCACCCTTGGGTGATGGGGACTCTGATGGACATGATATTAAGCCCTTAGAGGTCTTGTGCCTCAGTTTCCCCATGTGCTTAGTGAGGGGCCTGGCCGTTCTTTCTTGGCGCCTCCCGCCTTCTGACCCCAGGACGCCTCCCCAGTGTCCTCCCCAGACGCTACATCAGATGACATCAGCCCCTGTCTGTCCATCTCCCACGCAGCCAGCTTGGTTCTAACTTAATCTGATTTGCTGTTTCATAAAAGCACACACCCCACCAGTGTGTGGTCCCTAGGGTGCGGCGCTGACACATGTACCAGGAGGGGCTGAGGAAGCGGCCTGAGCTCAGGCACTGGGGCCCCGGGTGCTGGGTAGAGACCAGGCTGGCCTGGGGCTCAGGGCCCACCCCAGGGTGGCCTGGGGAGAGAGGGAAGCTGGTTAGCAGTGTTGGGTTGGGGAGAGGTAGCCCAGGATCCCTGGTGGTCAGAGCTAGAAGGGGCCCCACAGGATTCTCTGTCCACATGAGTGGCTCCAGGGCACTTGCTGGAGGTCTGCAGCGCAGGGAGCTCTCTGCTCTCTGAGGCCCGCCCATCCCCAGACAATGCTGCTTGTTAAAATGTCCTCCAGGCAGAGTGAAGAGCTGCCTCCCCGTAGCTTCCCCTCAGCACCACGCAGGCAGCTCCTGGCCCCCGAGGTCCTCCTCTTTAGCCCCTCACCCCAGCCTCAGCTCCAGGTTCCCAGGCGCCTCTGAATGTGGCTCCCACACTGCATGGGCGGGAGTTGGGTGCTGGATAAGCCAGGGGGTGCCCCCTCTGCAAAACTTCGGCCTGGCAGGAGGCTTCTTGTGACTTCTGAGGCTTGCCAACAATGTGCGGGGGTCGCCGGCTTTCTGCTGGATTTGCTTTGTAAAGAGGTCTTGGCTTGGGGTCAGCTGACCCCTGTTCCTGTCCAGCCTGCCACCAAGGACTCTGTGTGCCCTGGGGCGGCCACTTAACCCCTGGCCTGTGACGCTGCAGCTCAAAGGGTCTGAGGCCACCCACCTCGCACTCTGCCTGAGGAGCACGCTCAGGAGAGGGAGTCTCGGCAGTTGTGCCAGATGTCACCCAGGTCCAAAGCTGTAGCTTTGCCTCCTCCACCCCGGCCCTCAGTCCCAGACGTGGGAAAGGAAGGGCCCTAATGGCAGTGGAGCCCCCCGAGGCTGCGGCAAGGGGCAGGAGGGTGGTGGGTTGCGGTGGGGGAAGCGTATTTCAATTCTCAGCATCCCTCACTGCTTTCCTCTTCTAGAGACAAGAACAAGCCCAGAGTAAGTGATTTTCCCAGAAAGTTGGGGCATGAGACATGTCCAAGTCCTAAACCCCCATGCCTGTGATTGGAACCTTATTTGGAAATAGGGACTTTGCAGATGTCATTAAGACGAGGTCATCCTGAAATAGGGTGGGTCCCATGTCCAGTGATGGGTGTCCTGATGAGAGGAGGAAAATCTGGAAGCAGAGACCCAGGGAGAAGACCCTGCACTGAGAGAGGCAGAGACTGGAGGGAGGCCTAGGATGGCTGGAAACCGCCAGGAGCTAGAGAAGCGTGGGAGGAGTCCATCCAGGGCCCCAGAGGGAGCGGGGTCCCACCGCATCTTGACTTTGGACTTGGAGCCTCCAGGATGCATTATTTGAAACCACCCAGTTTGGGATGCTTTGTTTGGCAGCCACAGGAAACAAATGCAGTCGGGTTTGGGATCCGAGCTCTGCCACGAAACCGGCTGTGTGACCTCGCAGGACTTGCTGAACTTCTCTGAGCCTTGGTCCCCTGGTCAAAAAAATGTTGATGCAGCTCGTCCCTCACAGGGAGCCGTGGAGACGAAACAAAATGCAGAAGGGGCACACGGCGAATGGGTGAGATGCTTTAGACAGTGGGAAGCCTCCTCCAGCCCCGCTGGGGCCCGGGGGTGCAGCTGTGGCTGTGGGTGGGGGTGGGGTGTGCAAGGGAAATGGGGTATCAAGAGGCTTCCTCCGGCTCCCTTTGATGTGTACAACTGCCTCCAAGGGCACGTGAAACACTTTGAGCCTAGGAGTTGGGGGCAGGAGAACTCTGAGAAAGGCTGCCCCTGGCAATTAGCTGCAGATCAGGTTTCTGCCCGGTGTCCCATGGGCCCTGTCAACAGAGGAGAAAGCCTGGAGCGGGGCCGCAGGTCCTTGGTCCACACGTCCCCCTGGTTTCTCATGCCCACCCCTCTCCATGAGACTCTGCTTAGTAAATATTAATTTACCCTCAATTACTGATGACAGGTCGAGGAAGGCCTTACCCGAGCCGCAGGATGAGGCTGTGTCCTTCAAAGCCGGCACCAAGCAATTAGGGCTAATGGTGTCTGCAGCAGGAGGCCCGTGTGGCTGGCCCCGTGGCCCACCCCCTGGCGGCTACCATGGCAGTGGCCCTGCTTTCAGGTCTGGAGAGTCGCCTCCCACCTCTCTTCCCAGGAAGGACAAGAAAGCAATGTTGCCAAGTGCCCAGGAGGACCCAGAGCTGGGAGGCCTGAGGACCCTGCCAAGCTGGTGAACACTGGCAACTAAGAAACGGGGTTCAGCTGTGCCCTGGGATTCCAGCAGCCCACATTTCTGAGGTTTGGCATTGGAACACAGAGGAGTGTAGGAGCCGATGGTGGCACACTTGTCACCACAGACGCCAGTGCAGGGAGCTGAGCAGAGAGGGCAGCGCCGGCCTCACCACACCTTGCTGGCTGACAGCAGCAAATCACTGAGCCTGAGTCTCCTTGGCTGTTAAGTGGGGATACAGTGATTCCCTTGTGGGTGGTGGCGAGGATGGGATGAGACCATGGTCTGCCGTGACTCATGGTGGAGGTTCCTGAGTGTAAGCAGGTGGCCGTGTGTCCAAGGAGGCCCGTTCCCATGCCCTGAGAATTCAGAGGGTTTCGGAAAAGGGAACACCCTATCATACACTGAGGTCAGCTGAGAGGGAGCCTGATTGAAAGCCTCAAAAAATGAATCCAGAATGAATGAACTTAGGAGGCAGGGGGCGTGACCTTTGCACACCTCAGCACCATACAAAACCACCCAGTTCTTGCAAAGGTGTCAGCTCACCTGCTATAACAAAGTCCTACAGACTGGGTGGTTTAGAACCAGCAGACACTTATTTGTCACAGTTCTGGAGGCTGGAAGTCTGAGACTGAGGTGCCGGCATGGCTGGGCTCTGGTGAGGACCTTCTTCCAGGTTGCAGACAGCTGCCTTCTCATAGTATCCTCCTGTGGTAGGAAGAGAGCTCTCTGGGGTTTCTTTAAAAGGGCAGTGATCCCATTCATGAGGGCCCATCCTCATGACCTGATCTTCTCCTAAAGGCTTCACAGCTTAATACATCACTGTGGGGATTAGATTTTCATGGATGAACTTGGGGGGGGGGGACACGAATCTTCAGTCCCAAGCAAAATGGCTGTCCAAGACCTCAGAATTCACCCTGCAGATGAAGAACACAGCCCCGAGGTGGGAACCCTGGGATGGGGTGGGCACCGGGCCAGGTCCTGGCTGCTGATCAGGGTGGCCTGCCCAGTGCACCTCTGCAGGTGACGGCACTGTCCTGAGGTCCTGTCGTCCCCCCCCACCCATGCCCCACCATGCCCTGCATCCTGGGACCTCAGTCTCCCACTCTCCCCACTGGGGCTCTGGAAAGTCAAGGTCACTGGGTGAGCTTGAGGATGCCCAACTCCTGCACGGTTCGCATCTGGCCCCTGGGACGGGCATCACTCTCATACCCACCCTGCTGCCACTCTCTGTGCACTCAGCACCCGTGGGAACCTGAACATTCCGCCTCCCAGGATGTGGCCAAGCCAGGGCTGGGACCCAGGAGGGGCGGACAGGATTCAGCTTCCCCGGGGATTCAGGGTGCCCAGGCTGAAGGCCAGGCCCTCAACCTCTCAGGATGGGACAGAGCAGGGAAGGGAACATTCACGTGGGCTGTGTGAGCATTGGGAGGTGCGGGGCATCGAATTATGTCCCCCACATATCCATGTCCCTCTGGAGCCTTAGAATATGACCTTATTCGGAAATAGGGTCTCTGTGGCTGTGATGAAGGTGAAAATAGGGATGACGCTGTCTGGAGTAGGGTGGACCCAAGTCCAGTGACGGGCATCCTTCTAAGAGGGGAGGAGGGATTGGGGTGCTGTGGCCACAGCCCGGGAATGCCTGGAGGTGAAAGGAGCCGTAGAAGCAGGGAGAAGCCTCCCTCAGCCATTCAGGGGGGCTCTGCCGACACCGTGGTCTGGACTTCTGGCTCCCGGGGCTGGAGAGGATCAGTGTCTGATGTTTGAAGCCCCCCAGTTTGTGGTTATTATGGCAACCCCAGGAAATGAATCCAGGAGACACCGAGGCTGGCATGGGCTCTGCCCCCCACAGAGAAGATTGCCCCAAGACAGAGTCCCCCCAGGATTGCCCCCCAGAGCCAGAGCCAAGACCAGAGGTCATATTTCTGTGATTCCCATCTCCTGGGCTGTGGGCACGGAGCCCCAGGTCTGGCACAAGGTCCACACTCGACTCAGCTCCTCCCATCCCTTTTGGCAAACAGGAATAAGAACTCAGGCCAGACCCTGCCAGACACAGGGGAACGTCTGTTGCTGGGTGCGTAGTGGCTGACGCTCCACCTCAGCCATTTAAAAGGATTCATCAATGGCATCCTCGCAGCCACTCTAAAAGACACTTTATTATTACCCTGTTTCACAGATGAGGAAACCGAAGCACAATGGGGTGAAGCAGCTTCCCCAGGCCACACAACAGTGTGTGGGGAGTGGCGTCCCACAGCCCTCCCCTTCCACACTTTCCTAACCTCTCAGCTGAGAAGGTGAATTCGTACTGATTAGAGTGTCAAGCTATCCGGTTAACCAGCCAGCATTCGCGGAGCTCCTGTGTGGAGCGCTGGGGACGGGCGCAGCGGGGAATCGCACAGCCAGTCCCGGCAAACAGCGAGGAAACGTGCAGCCAGCGGGAGGCCTTCTTCACAGGAAGAGGCAGGAGAGGACTCAGGGGGGCATCTCTAGCCCTCCACGCCTGTGCAGGGAGAGCACGAAACAGGTCACAGGCTCACAGGAGGAAGCGGATGTCACTTCATTCCCTCTCCAGCTGCCCTGTCCTCCTGGCCTTTCTGCCCCTGGGTGAGGCTAGCAATTCCACAACCTCTCCCCATTCCCCAGTGCCCGGGAACAGGGTGTGGCTCAGCACCCACCTGTCAGGTTCTCCCCGCAGAGACTTGGCCCTCCAGTGGGCTGGGGAGGGGGGCTGCTAGTGCTGGGCTGAGTCTCCTTCCCAAGGCACGGCAGCACAGCTTTCCTTTAGGCGGGCATGGTGCCCCAGCAGCTTGCAGGAAACTCCTTTTTGCCTAAGTTAATCGGAACTGCTTTCTGTTGCTTGCAGCCAAAATCCTGTCTGGTGCAGCAAGGCCTCCTGCAGGAAGCAGAACCTGAACTGGGCATTCCCTGGTGGTAGGACCTGTCCAGGTCAGGAGGAGAGGAGAGAGCCACCTGGCAAGGGCAGCTGCCCAAGTCAAGGTGTGGGGTGAGGGCGTGGGATGTGGGTGTGGGGTGTGGGCATGGGGTGTGGGTGCACTGACTATGTCCACAGGGACTGAGGAGACCATCTGGGAGGGCTGAGACCACAGGGAGGCAGGGCAGTGGGGGTGAAGAGACCCCTTCTGCCTCGCCCCTTGCCACCCCTCCAACCCCTCAACTCCTGCTCAGCTCAGTGGCGGGAGCGCCACACTCAAGAGTCACCCTCCCAGTATGGACTGCATGTCATGTGGACAGTGCATTGAGGGCAGGAGCCTGGGCTCTCACATCTCCGCATCCTTCACACCTGAGCCCCACCCAGAGTAGGTGTGGGGCAATGCTGGGTGCATGAAAGAATCTAACTGTTGCAAACACAGGAATGATGCCACTGAGCCATCACTCTCACAAATGTCCAAGACTAATTTACATGGAGGTACATGGCCCATGCTAAGTTGATCGTGGGATGGAAAGTTGGTCCTCCATGCTCGTGAGAAGTGCCAGTCCCGCTCCTGCAGCCCAGGGGCATTCAGTCCCTGCCAGGAGCAGGGCAGAGTGGAGCAGACAGCTGGAGACCATGTGGACAGATGTGGAGCTTGGCCACTGCTGGGGATGGGGGGAGGTCCTCATAGGAAGCCCATACAGACATCATGTGTCTGGGAAATGCCCTCGTCCCAGAGCCGTGTCAGGCCTGTGGTCTGCAGCAGTCAGAGATGAAAGCCAGTCCAAACTTTGACCAATGTCCCACTCTAACCACCGACAAGGTCAGGGCTGGGGCCTACAGAAAGAGCAGACCCCAAGACCCCACCCTGCCCCCCAGAAGCGGGCAGTGCAACCGGGGAAGCAGGACCCAAGCACACGAAGGGTCAAACAAAGCAACAGATCTGAGAGGCAGCTCCAGGCAGCCACAGAGATGTTTCCAAGACAGGGCATGATGGAGGCCTAATCAGTGCCACACAGCCCTCCTGTCCCTTCTGCTCCCTCTCTGGGGGTCCCTCTTCTATGTCCAGACCCTCTCCTCCCCACCTCCCTGGAAGCATTACATCCTAGCCACCTGACCTCCTTGTAATCCAGTCCACACTGCTGCTTCAGGGACAGTTTCAAATGCCCCTGGGACGGCCAGGCACTGTGGCTCACGCCTGTAATCCCAGCACTTTGGGAGGCCAAGGTGGGCAGATCACGAGGTCAGGAGATTGAGACCATCCTGGCTAACACGGTGAAACCCCATCTCTAATAAAAATACAAAAATTAGCCAGGTGTGGTGGCGGGCGCCTGTAGTCCCAGCTACTTGGGAGGCTGAGGTAGGAGAATGGAGTGAACCCAGGAGGCAGAGCTTGCAGTGAGCCAAGATCGCACCACTGCACTCCAGCCTGGGCAACAGAGTGAGACTCCGTCTCAAAAAAAAAAAAAAAAAATGCCCCTGGGACATCCAGGTAAACGTGGTGGAATGGAAAGGACCTGGGCTTCCCCTTGTTAATCAGTGAGCACAGAGAACAACAAAACATGAAAACTGGTGACAGTCTGCCAGCAGCATCCAGGCAATGACTTAAAGGGATAGCTGCCTGCCATGCTTATATTTTCACTGAAGTAAGCAAGGGAAACCGATCCCCGGGAGTCATGGCATGGCTCCTGAACACAATTCTGCATGGTAGAAGTCGTATTGTGGGGAGAGGGCAGGTTGACAGAATCCTGAGCACATCCATTGAAGGCTTATCAGCTTTGGAAGTTTCTATTGTCATATCCTTAAGCTCAGAATTAGTAGGCCATGTCTAGCCTACTAATAAACACGTCAAAGGCATTCTTCATTTCTGTGACAGTGTTTTTGATATCTAGTATTTCTTTTAAATTCTTTCTCAGAATCTTTCATATCTCTGCTTGCATTACCCATCTGTTCTTGCAATTCTTGGTCTGATAGTTTCAACATTCCTGCCATATCTGACTCTGATTCTGATGCTAGTTTAGTCTCTTCAAACTGGCTTTTGCCTTTTAGTATGCCTTGTCATTTTTATTGGACCTTCCCTTAATCAACCAGTGAGTGTAGCAAACAACAACAAAACATAAAAACTGGTGAAAGTATGCTGCTTTAAGGTATGGTGGAAAAGGGTACGGGTGGACATCCTAGGAAAGACCGCTTGGGAACAAGGGACACAGGGTTTCAAGAGACACACAAAGTTTTTCAGGCCTTACCTTTTTAAATGTCTCCTGCTTATTTGAGAACATGGCTAAAACCAAGGAATGAGAAACAAGCAAATCAGAGAAAAAAGGCAAAGATGTTGAAACAATCAGAGAGAGGGTAATAGAGGGACAAAATAATTCAAGAAAGGTAGTTGGTGGCCCTGAAGAGGATAACTCAACAATGGAACATAAATTATATTTTAAGATGTAACAGAAGACAATTTCCCTGATATAAAGGAAAGATTAATTTGCCAAATGAGCAGCAAATAATTTTCCAGGGTAAGGTGATGGAGAATGAGCCACGCTGATACAAATCCTGGTCAAATTATTGAACTTTGAAGATAAAGAGGCATTTTCAGCCATCCAGGCAGCAAAAAACAAGTTAGGTCGTTATCAGATGACTACACAGTTTCATTCAATATCACAACACAAACTTCTGGAGGTAAGAACCTGTGGGTGGAAAAGTATGACAATAAAAACAGACAAGTTGTTCAAGTATAAAGGCAACAGGCCAACATTCTCAAACATGAACTAATTCTGGGCATACAGAAAAAATACTTGATAATAAAGTCCAGCTAACCAAAGATAAAAGAAAGAGAAGCTGTGATGAAAGGTAGCATTCAATTTCAGGAGACAGTAGAGCAATGGCTGCAATGGCTAAGGGAGAGAAAAATGTAGCCAAGAAATTCTATATCCAGCTAAGATGGCCATTGGGTATAAAGGCAAAGCACAAGCATTCTCAAGTATGCAAGAATTCATAAAATATAACCTTTATGATTCTTCTTGTGGTAAAGATAAATTTTGAAAAAAAAATCTAGTTAAAAAATGGAATCAACTGAAATGCCCATCAACAATAGACTGGACAAAGAAAACATGGTACATATACACCATGGAATACTATGCAGCCACAAAAATGGATGAGATCATGTCCTTTGCAGGGACATAGATGGAGCTGGAAGCCATTATCCTCAGAAAACTAATGCAGGAACAGAAAATCAAACACCACATGTTCTCACTTGTAAGTGGGAGCTGAACAATTATATCACATGGACACAGGGAGGGGAACAACACACACTGGGGTCTGTCAGGGAATGGGGTAGGGGGAGGGAGAGCATTAGGAAAAATAGCTAATGCATGCTGGGCTTAATGCATAGGTGATGGGTTGATAGGTGCAGCAAACAACCACGGCATATGTTTACCTACGTAACAAACCTGCACAACCTGCACACGTACCCCAGAACTAAAAATAAAAATGTTTAAAAATGATTAAAGTTTTTAAAAACATGAGATTAGAGAAGTTGTGGTTAAACAAAAGACTGAGGGTAAGCAATGAATTAAGATGTATACACTTTAATAACTATATGAATTAAGATTACAGAATTCATAAATGTTATAAACCTTGACAAAGTAAAACCAATGATACAATAGATAAAAAATCCTGGGATTTTGTTTGAAATTGCATTAAATCTATAGATTAGGAGTGGGCAAACTTTTTCTTAAAGGACCATATAGTAAATATTTTAGTCTTTGAGAACTATATAGTCTCTAGCACAAGTATTTAACTCTGCCATTGAAGTACAAAACAGCCATTAACAATACATCAAAGAATGGACATGCTATTTTCTGATAAAATTTTACTTACAAGAATAGGCAGTCAGCCTAATGGTCATAGTTTACCAACCCCTACTAAATATCAATTGGAGGAAAAGGGACACTTAACAATATTGAGTCTTCCAATCCATGAATATGGTATATCTCTCCATTTGTGTAGATCTTTAATTGCACTTAGCAATGTTTTGAGTTTTTATAACTTACATAACTTTTATTAAATTTATTTTGAATTATTTTGTATTACTCTAAATGGTATTTACAATGTTTTAATTTCAATTTCCATTTTTTTTAAAAGTCAACTTCCAAACCATTGTTAGTATGGAGAAATACTATTGAGCTTTTGTAAACTGACCTTGTCAGTATATAAATTATATATTTATAATTCATTCATTATACTCTAGAAGATTTTTGAAGATTCTTTTTGGTTTTCTATATAGACAATCATGCTGCTGCAAATAAAGGCTTTTTTTCCTTTCTAAAATGCATGCTTATTTTTTAAAAAAATTCTCTTTCTTGCTGTACTGAATTGGCTAGGACCTCCTGTACGATAATAGACACATATGGTGAGAGCAGATCTCTTGTTTTATTCTCAATCATTGTAGGGGGGATGCATTCAGTCAATCACTATTAAGTATTATGTTGTCTATTAAGTTTTTCATAGACAGCCTTTATCAAGTTAAGGAATATCCTTTCTATTCCTAGTTTGCTGCGAGTTCTTATTATGAATTGAGTTTTGAAGAACAAGTATTGCAGAATGATTTTTCTGCCTTTGTTAAAATGATTATATGACTGTCTCCTTATTCTGTTAATGTGGCAAAGTACATTGATTTATTTTTAAATCTTGAACCAACCTTGCATTCCTAGGATAAATCCTACTAGTCCTTATATACTATTCTTCTTATGTTCAGTTGAATTCAATTTGCTAATGTTTTGTTGAGTGTTTACATATATGTATGTGTGTGTGTGTGTATATATATATATATGAAAGATATTGGCATAATGTTTTATTTTCTTGTAATTTATTTGTCTAGTTTTGTTACTGGGGTAATAATATTGGCCTCAAAAAATAAGTTTTAGCATTCCCCCTTCCTCCTCCTCTATTTTCTGAATCTCTGTTACATTTGTATTATTTTCTTCTTATAATATACTTTGATAAAATTCACCAGTGAAACCATCTGGATCTGGAATTTTCTTTGTAGAAAGATATTTGGTAACAAATTAAATTTTTTCAGTAGTTATAGAGTTTTTCAGAATTTCTATTTCTTCTTGAGTCAGTTTTGATAAACTACAGTTTTCAAGGAATCTGTCCATTTCATCTGTTATCAAATGTGTTGGCATAGGTTATTTGTAATATTCCCTTATTATCTTTTAATCTCAGTGAGATAGAAGTAAATTCAAAGTAAGTAGAAAAAGGAAGTAACATAGGTAAGAAGAAGTAAATTTAAAGTAAGTAGTAAAAGGAAATAATATCACTCTAAATACCTACATTAGAGAAGGAAAATGGTTTAAAATCAGTGATCTGTTTTTAAACCATTTCCTTCTCTGATATAGGTATTTAAAAAATTAATTATATAGGAAGAATGTTTAGTTATATTCCACAAATTTTGAAATGTTTTCATGATAATTTATATCAAAATATTTTCTAATAGGCCAGGCATGGTGGCTCATGCCTGTAATCCAAACACTTTTGAGACTGAGTTGGGTGGATCACGAGGTCAGAAGTTCGAGACCAGCCTGACCAACATGGTGAAACCCTGTCCCTACTAAAAATACAAAAATTAACTGGGTATGGTGGCGCACACCTGTAATCCCAGCTACTCGGGAGGCTGAAGCAGAAGAATCACTTGAACCCAGGAGGCAGAGGTTGCAGTGAGCCAAGATCATGCCACTGCACTCCAGCCTAGGTGGCAGAGCAAGATTCTGTCTCAAAAATAAGTAAATAAATTAAATAAAAGCCAGGTGCCGTGGCTCATGCCTGTAATCCCAGCACTTTGGGAGGCCGAGGCGGGTGGATCACAAGCTCAGGAGATCGAGACCATCCTGGCTAACACGGTGAAACCCCATCTCTACTAAAAATACAAAAAAAAAAAAAAATTAGCCGGGCGTGGTGGCGGGCACCTGTAGTCCCAGCTACTCGGGAGGCTGAGGCAGGAGAATGGCATGAACCCAGGAGGCGGAGCTTGCAGTGAGCTGAGATTGTACCACTGCACTCCAGCCTGGGGACAGAGCAAGACTCCGTCTCAGAAAAAAAAAAAAAAAAAGGATATGGGCCGGGCACAGTGGTTCATGCCTGTAATCCTAGTACTTTGGGAGGCCAAGGTGGGTGGATCACTTGAGGTCAGGAGCTCGAAACCAGCCTGGCCAACATGGTGAAACCCCACCTCTACTAAAAATACAAAAAAGTCAGCCAGGCATGGTAGCAGGCACCTGCAATCTCAGCTACTCAGGAGGCTGAGGCAGGAGAATCACTTGAATCCAGGAGGCAGAAGTTGGAGTGAGCCGAGATTGTGCCACTGCACTCCAGCCTGGGCAACAGAGCGAGACTCTGTCTCAAAAAAAAATACATATATATATATAAATGAATCTTTTATCCAGTTATTAATGGAAATACCATGATTAAAAGTATAATTTTCCTGCATGAAAAGTTTAATAGATGGGGTTAACAGCAGTGTGGAGACTGCAGAGGAAAAGTTTAGAGTACTTGAATACAGGTGGGGGAAACCTATCCAATTGTAAAAACAGAAATTGAAAGGATTTAAAAAAAGAACAAAGCATCAGTTCTAAACAATAGAAATGGTTTAACATATGTGCAATTGAAGTTCCAGGGGGCGAAAGAGAAAAAAAAATGGAACAGCAAAAACATAGGGAAATTACAGTTGAAATTTTACCAAATTTAATGAAGAACCTACAAATGAAGTGAGCCAAGATCTCAAAAGTCTACAGATCCCAAAAGCTTGGTAAGCCCAAGAGAACCACCCCTAAGCATGTTACAAGCAAACAACAGAAAAATCCAAAAAAGAAAAAGAAAAAAGAAAAGAAAAAATCTTAAAAGCACCAAACAAAAAGTGTACATCACTACAGGGAAGCAACAATAAGAATCAATGATGATGATCTCTCAGCAGATACTATGGAGGCCAGAACATAAGGGCAACATCTTTAAGGAATTGAAAGAAAGAAGAGAGAGACAGAAAGAAGGAAGGGAAGGGAAGAGAGAAAGAAAGAAAGAAAAAAAAAGAAAGAAAGAAAGAAAAAGAAAGAAAGAAAGAAAAGAAAGAGAAAGAAAGAAAGAAAGAAAAGAAAGAAAGAAGGAAGGAAGGAAAGAAAGAAAGAAGGAAAGAAAGAAAGAGAGGAAGGGAAAGAAAGAAGAGACAAAGAAAGAGGAAAGAAAGAAGAAAGAAAGAAAGAAAGAAAGATAGAGCTGCGACCCCAGAATTACATATCCATCAAAAATATCCTCAAGAAAGACATTTGCAGATCAAAAATACCCAAGAGAATTTGTTGCCAACAGAGCTGCACACCGAGGGATGTTACAGAAAGTTTTTTGTTTTTTTTGTTTTGTTTTGTTTTTGGTTGAAGAGAAATTATAGTGGGTGACAACGTGGGTCTATAGGAAGAAAGAAAGATCACTAGAAAGAGTACATCTGTGGATAAATAAGAAAGACTACCTTGTACTTATCAATTTCTTTGAAAGTCAATGAGCTATTTAAAGCAGATCTGTCCACAGTAACTTTCTCCGAGGACGGAAATGTTCCACATCTGTGCTGTCCCACAGGGTAGCCAATAGCCACAGGTGATCACTGGGCACTGAAAATGTGGCGAGAGTGATGGAAAAACTGAATCCTTAATTTTATTTCATTTTATTAATTTAAATTTAAATAACTACATGTGGTTAGTGGCTATCATATTGGGCAGTGAAGATTTAAAGCAACAAATATGGTATTGTATTGGTGGGGGCATCATACTGTGTACAGAGGTAAGGTAATGGCAGCAGTCCTACAAAGGAGAGGGAAGCTGAATGGACTTGGGCAGTGGTCAGATCCTTACATTGTACATGAAACAATATAACATCAACTCCAAGTAGATTCTGATTAAGTTAATGATGCATATTGTAATCCCTAGAGAAATCACTCAAAATAATACAAAAGGACCCTTTTTTAAAAGCCAAAATAAAGGCCAGACACTGTGGCTCACACCTATAATCCCAGCATTTTGGGAGGCTGAAGCAGGCAGATCATCTGAGGTCAGAAGTTTGAAACCAGCCTGGCCAACATGGCAAACCCCGTCTCTAGTAAAAATACAAAAAGTAGCTGGGCACAGTGGTGGGCACCTGAAATCCCAGCTACTCGGGAGGCTGAGGCATAAGACTTGCTTGAACCCAGGAGGTGGAGGTTGCAGTGAGCCGAGACCATGCCACTGTACTCCAGCCTGGGCAACAGAGAGAGATTCTGTCTCAATAAATAAATAAATAAAAGCCAAGAGAAAAATTAAAACAGAATGCTAAACATATTTAGTTAGCCCAAAGTAAAGGAGAAACAGAAGAACAACAGAGGAACAAAAAAATTCAATGAAACAAAGAGAAAAATATGACAGACTTAAACCTAACCATATCAATAATTATATTAAGTGTAAATACATTTATTAAATGTAAATATAAAAGGCAGAGATAGACTGAAACATATCTATATTATCTGCTTTAGATTTCTAACATCTGAACCATATCAGGATCTCTTTCTAGTAATGCTTTCTTTTAAATTATAGGTCATAGTTTCTTGCTTCTTTGTATGTCTAGTAATTTTTAATGTATGCTGGACATTATAAAATTGTAAATAATATGGGTTATGTTATAAGGATGTTGAGCATTGTTCTGGCAGGCAGCTAAATTACTGGTAAATCTTTTTTATTCTGTGGGGCTTAGCTTTATTCTTTGTTGGGGGGGTGTACTTCAGTTTGATCTTAATTCTAAGGCATGGTCCTTCCTCTAGGGTGTGATCCTTACTCCTAAGGCATGGCCTTTATGGGTCTCAACCAAATGTCCAAGTGCTCAGTGAATTCTTAGCACTCTAGCTGATCCAGAATCCCATGTCTCCCTGCACTTCACAGCCTCTGGAAACCCAGCGTAGCACGCAGCTAAGCACTGGACGGACGATCACTGTGGTGGCTTATGAAGACATGTCCTGTACATGTGCAGCACAGCCTGAGACGAGGATCTGCACTGACCTCACGGGTCTGCTGGGGCTGCTTATCTGTGTGTCTCCCTCGTCTGATATGCTGCCCCCCAAATTCAGCAGCTCAAGCTCCAGTCTCTGTCTCTTCAGCTCAGTGAGATTCGGAGCTCCACGTGGGCTCCAGGAGGGAGAGGGCAGACAAAGTTCACCTCCTTTGCTCCTCTTCTCTGGGGAACCAGGAACCTGCTCTGCCTGTTGTCCAATACCTGAGCCCAGTGGCCTCACATGTTCTCTACCGTTTCATCATTGTTTACACTGGGAGGGAAAATCCAGTACCGGTTATCCCAGAAGTGAAAATCCCAACAAATTCACTCTTAACTAAGCTTGAAATTCCTTCTTCTTCTGGAAATGTATATGTATGGGTCCAATCTGGCACCTAGTAGGTGTTCGACAAATCACAAAAATTCTATGTTAATTAACTAATGCTCATGCCCCATATTTTGTAGTATTCAGTGTTTTCAAAGCATGTTTACATCCGTGGTCTCATCTGCACATCATGATAGCCCTGTAAGAGGTTTTGGTCCGATATTATTTTCTTAGATGAAGAAACTCACATTTCAACAGATCAAGTGATTCATCCAAAGTTGCCGGCTGAGTGCGGTGGCTCATGCCTGTAATCCCGGCATTGGGGAGGCTGAGGCAGGCGGATTGCTTAAGCTTAGGACCAGCCTGGGCAACATGGCAAAACTCTGTCTCTACTGAAAATGCAAAAAATTAGCCAGGCATGGTGGTGGGCGCCTGTAATCTCAGGTATCCAGGGAGGCTGAGGCAGGAGAATCGCTTGAGCCTGGGTGGTGGAGGCTGCAGTGAGCTGTCATCGCACCACTGCACTCCAGCCTGGGTAACAGAGTTAGGCCCTGTCTCAAAAATAAATGAATAAATAAAAACAAAGTTGCCGAGCTAGAAAAGGCGTCTATATGTGAAGCCCCTAGGCCGGTGCCCTCTGCACGAGGGACTACAGCCTTCTACAGACACGATCTCCTGCTTTATCTCTCTCCCCTGTTCTCCTTGGGGAAAAAAAAATGTTCACCATACAGTTTTCTCTCCTGAGCAGTATGAGGGATCCATAAATCAGGAATAGTTAATTTCCCCATCAAAGCTGGTAACATGTGAGCCCCCCATGCCCCAGGAAGCTATGTCATTAGATTATTCAAAATCTATTCAAGTCAGTCTCCAGGTCAAAGCAAATTAGGGGAATGAAAACTTTGAACAAATATCTATGAATTTAAGTGAGGGGAGTGCAACAGATATTCCAGTTAGGTAAAGCAGGAAGGAAAAGAAATGAATTTACCCCAAACCCAAATACACAAATGGTCAAATAAGGCTAATTCCCTTCCACTTTGTGAAAAGTTACCCAGAGCTTCTTGAACTAAGACAGCTGCAAATACTGCAGGAATGTCTCTTTAGTCTCTGGATCCAATTGGGCAAGATATTGTTTTGTTTCCGTGTCTCCGGTTCTTATCAAAATTTTAGAAGAAGAACACTTTAAAAATGTCCAAAGGTGCCCCCATCTCTCAGGGTGTTTCAGAACAGGCAGCATACGGCCCAGATGCTCTGGAGCTGTGCCGAATATTCACTGTCCATAAAATCAACCACTCATTTGTCTTTGTAGCTGGGAGGTTTCCAAAGAGAACCTTCACCAAGGATTCCAGCTTGGAAATTCAAGCCCAGAGACAGTGACTAGACACACAAGCTTTTTAGCAGATAACAGTGATTTGAAGCAGTTCTTTATTTGTATTAATATCTGTCACTCAACAGATATTTTTGAATGGGCAAATAAAGCCAGGAAAGAATCGATGAATACATTGAATGTATGCAATGAATACAACTTGACTGATCCAAAATGATTTTAAAAGCAGGATGATTCCTACTGCATTTAAAAAAACAAAACAAGAATAGCTCTTACCTTACGTTTCATAGGCTTTCCCTCAGTATTCTTTACTCCCAGCTCAGAACTTTAGGGCCAAGATTGGCCCTGCTACCTGGCAGATAGTAGGTGCTCAGTAAACATTTGTTGAATAAATAGATGAGTGGATAACCTTCAAAACTGCAGATTCAGCAAGGAAGCCTAGAAAACGAGTTTAGGTGCTTCCTGAAATGGAAATAAAGACTGAATTAAGCACACCCACACCGAGCAAACTCCTCCCCGAGGAACCCCCTGAGCTGACTCGTCCCTGCCCCATCTCCACCACTCTTTCCCACGGAAGTGAAAAGTCCCTGTGTCCTTTCACTGGACCTGCCTGATTCATATTGAGGGTGGAGATTTGACCAGGGCCTGGCCCAAAGAGAGGCCTGGGGAAGGAGCTATTGAACACTTTACATGAGACGGTAAACCTTACTGTAAAGCTTACACCGCAGACCGTGTTACCCATTTCAATGGAAATGTGTCCTGTTTTACAAAATCTAGAGAAGTGAGTGAATAATTTTTTGTAAAGAGCTTTTTGGACCCAAATCTAATAACACACAACATATAGTAAAATGATATCTATATCTATATATAAAAGTATATAAAACAAGTATATAGTTAAGTTTGTCATACATAAATTTATTATTTAATAAGTTGTAGATTAATATATATGATCTATAAATATATAACATAGATGAATAGATATATACTACATAAATACATTATTTATTTATTTCCCTCCCCGCTGGGAAAAAAATCTGATAATTCTACCAGTTTCCATTGGTTTAACTTTACTGATTGGATTATCTCTTGTATGTAACTTGAAAATGTGGAACTTAAAAACATTTAACAAAAGACAGATAGTCTTCCTGGATATTACATGTATAGAGGCAAATTCAAAACAGAAAGCCAATACCGAATGGGTATTAGAAACGAATTGCCTGATTAAATCTTGTCTGAATTATCAGGTACATAATAAGGCAAGTGTTAGCTTTGCAGCAGAGCTGAGCCGTCACTCTGTGTGGCTCGCCTTCATCTAAAAGAGACCAGATACTTCTCGGTGGCAACTAAGAACCAACATTTTTCTTATTTAAGATGATTGGAATGACGGATGCATAAATCATAACATATGAAATTCCCCCCATCACTTAGACCCCTTTAATACTAAACATTTGTTCCAATTTCTTGACCACCGCTGCACCCGGAGCTGCTTACCAGTTACGCCTGCGCTGATGCAGGCATTTTCTAAAATGCTTCATCACCTTGGCCCTCAAGGTGCTGTCTTGAAACTAGGAGGTCAGGATGTAAATGAAGGATGATTGAAACGCATTGGCTTAATCAACGATAGATGGCATGTGGCAATCATTTTTGGGCTTCTTCTAGATATTTGTAAAGAAGCTACCATGGCTTGGTTGATCATCTGAATACGATTATTTTTGGTGGGGAAGTGGGGGGTTGTATTTGTCTACCTCGCATTTTCTCAGGATTGCAAACTGATCCATAACTCTCCTGAAAGACTCTTAACTTTTAAGAATATAATTTAATGGTCAACATAGTAAAACCCCGTCTCTACTAAAAATACAAAAAATTAGCTGGGTGTGGTGGTGTGCTCCTGTAATCCCAGCTACTCGGGAGGCAGGAGAATCACTTGAACCTGGGAAGCAGAGGTTGCAGTGAGCTGAGATCGCACCACTGCACTCAAGCCTGGGAGACAGAGAGAGACTCCATCTCAGCCAGAAGTACCCTTCCTGGGGGGCTCAGCCACGCCCACCCACCTGTTCTCCAACCCTAAATGATGGGGTCACACTCAACTTTGAAGCTCATACCTTTCCACCAGCTGCACCCAAGAACCTGGGGACGACCTAAAGCAGTCAGAGGAGGCCTCACACAGGGATGTTGAGAGGCAGCCGCTGTGCTGAAAGGAGCCTCGAAGTGGTGAACAGTGGGGAAGGGGACAGACATACGAAGCCAGGAGGCCCCTAGGCAGGGCCTGTATCTCTGAATTAGCCTTCAGGGAATCCAGGAGACAGACACTGCCGGGGGGTGTGTTCCCGATTCCTCTGGGGACTGGGCCTTCAGCTGTGCAGAGCAGGATGGATGAAGCCCATTTCAAAGGAGCAGAAACTGAGGCTGGGGCAGGGGCTGGCGTGGAAAGCCTTGGCTTGGGTCCCATGGGTGTAAGCCATGGAGCTTGCGCGTGCTTTCCACGTGTCGGGGAACTGGATAAGGTCTGCTGAGGCCTTGCTGAGTGTGCACTGGGTGGCCACTCTCCGGCAGCTGGCTGGAGCAGTGCTGAAGCCGATCTTGTGCTCTGATAGGTGTGGTCACTGCCCAACCCCCTCACACAAGAGCATACCGACAGCAAAGCCAGGCCCAGCCCAAGATGCCCACCCATGCCTCAGTTTCCTCTTTGGTGGTGGCCCTTCCTGTGAATGCTGTTCCCCCTGCAGAGAAGAAGGGGCAGGGACAGCAGGGGCGCTGTAGAGGAGAGGGCTGGCCGGTTCTCCTCCCTTCTGGGGCTGCAGCCAGTGGGGCCACGAAGCCTCCCTTTTTGTGTAAATCAGGCTGAAAAGAACCATGGGGGAAGGAGGGACCGAGACCAACTCAAATTAGGACTGTGGATTTTCCTTAGTGAGTTGTTCTAGAATGTTCCCAGGACAGAGCAGAGAGATGGAGCAGAAAGAGGAAGAAGAGAAGGAGGAGGAATAGAAGAATAAAATGAAGGAGGAAAAGAGAGAGCCAGAGAAACAGAAAGAGAGACAGAGAGAGAGGAGGTCTGGAGGACAGAGAGGGAGAGACCAGGAGAGGGGAACAAAGAGACAGAGACCTGGAGAAAGGGACAGAGGCAGAGACAGAGACACAGAGAGATGGACTGGGAGTTTCGGTGGGGCTGGGGACAGGTGTTGAGATCCTGGATGTCATTTGTCAATGGAGGGTGCTGGCAGCACTAAACCCCGTGATGGGGCGGGCGGGAGGGCCGGGGATGGCAGGGGCAGGTGGGTGGCGGGCCCGAGGGTCCAGGCTCAGGGTAGACCCAGGCGGGAGCATCATGGAGGTGGTGTCCACCAGCAGGGCTAATGGGGAGGCTGCCAAGAGAGGTTCCAGTCAGGAGACAGGAGGAGCCACTGGGGGACCGAGAGGCCACGGTCAGGGAGGGGAAAGGAAAACAAGAGGCCGAATCCAAAAGCCAAGCAACCGAGGGTGGACGTCCCCCCTGGCCCGCCTCTCCTCCCTGGATGGGTATTCTCGGATGTGCCTGCTTCCCCAACACAAACCCCCTGCTAAGAGTAAAGACAACAACTGACACTCATGTGTGGGACTCTACAGCTGGCAAATTTCCTCCCAACGTGGTTCTCACGGATGCACACTGTTCCAAAGCCCAGAGAGTCTGCGCCACTTGCCCAAGGTCACACAGGAGGGCAAGCTGGGGTACGAACCCAAGACAAGTCCCGCCACCCTCCTCATGCTGAAGCTCACCTGGAGAATGTCCGGAAGAATGCGCTGTGGACAGAAGACACCCCTCCCCCTCCTCACAGTTTCCTGCCACACCCTGGGGACAGTGCCCTGGGGATACCGGGCCCTTGGGTTGCTGCAGGATCAATCTCTTTGCCTTCAGCTTCCACCAGTGCCGGGTTTGCAGGGAGAGGCAGCCGGGACTGGGCATGTGGCCATGTGCAGGGCTGCAGAGTCCACTCGCTGGTGCCTGGCGTGTGGCCTGTGAGTCCCTCTGCCAGGTGTGATGGCCGGGCCTCCACAGGGCAGCTGGTCTTGGGGCGCCTGTGAACCAGAGCAGAGCCGGCAGGAACAAGGCTGCGGGCGCCTAATGAGAGCCAGGTGGGGCCACACCTCGCCTGTCGGCGGCACCTCCTGGCTTTGATCAGTGATAAGGGACTAAGTGTTCCCAGGACCCCTGCCCTCCCCCACAGCCGGCTCCTGGCCTGGCCACCGCTTCCCCTTCAAAGCCACCTCTCATCACCCAGCCACAGGGCAGACAGAGGCAGAGGTGGAGGGGCCCCGGCTGGAGGGGCCAGGGGCGGGGCAGAGGTCCTGCTTCCCTGGGATCCATTTCTCCAACACTACTGCAAAGCCCCGCGTGCTGCATAAACACACAGGCACACCCCAACACCACCCACTCCCAGCCCAGACCTAGAGGAACCTTCCCTCCTCCCAGCCCTCGGCTCAGCCACCCACTTGTCCTCACGGGGCTGCCCCACCAGCCAGCAGGCCTCCTCCACGGTGAAGCCTGGAAACCCCTGCTGAAAACAATAGGAATTATGTCTCCAGTTCTAGAGTCCAGAAGTCTGAAGTCTGTCCTTGTCTGCTCATGGACAGGGCTCCCTGCTCTGAGGACACGACATGGGGGTGGAATCTGCCTGTATTTGGGGGGCGGGCGGGTGCAGGCACAGCTGCTGTGGGGGTCCTCATGAGTATGGCAACCTCATTAGTAACACTTGGTCACCAGCAGGGCTTCAGAGCCAGCAACCTGGGGGTAGGCAGCCCCCACCCTGTGGCCCCAGCTGTGGATCTCCTGCTGGTTGACCTCCCCAGGTGGGAAGGAGAATTGAGAGGGTTAATGCAGATGAAGCCCACGGAGCAGAGCTGGGGCCCCACCACTCGGCTGCGCCTGCTGTTATCACCATTACCACCCTCACGGCAGCTGCCCAGGAGAAGTGCCAGGCTCAGGCTGGCTGGGGCAGGCAGGTGTGTGTTGAATGACTAAGCAAATGCTCTGACATCGGCCCCGGGAGGCCCAGAGGAATTAACAGCCTCCCCCAGTCTTCAGCTGTTTGCAGCTATAGGCTCCCTGTGCATATGACAGCCACTTGCAGGAGGCTCAGGGTGAAGCTGTCCCCTCCCTCCGCCCACTCTGCACCCTCCCAGTGGTCCCTCCACCAACAGAGTAACAGTGCCCAGAGCAAAGGCCACAGCTCCCCTGCCCAGTGGCTCGGGAGTGTTGCTCTGAAGTTCTTCCTGGGGCCCAGCCTAGAGCTCACTCCTGCAGCAATGCACTGTATATATGTACACGCTGCCACTCACAATCATGATCCTAACGTTTAGAGTAATTCCTGATAAATGATAGGTGGCCTGATGAAGATCCAGTTACTATTTGTTGAATGAGTGAAGGAATGAATGAATGACTGCAGGTTATTCGTACACTTACGATCTTATTTAATGTTTACCAAAAGAAAGATGCCTGTGCTGGCAGTTATGTGATGAACAGCCCCGTTTGTTAGTTTCCCAGGCTGCCATAACACAGTACCACAAACTGGGTGGCTGAAAACAATAGGAATTATGTCTCCAGTTCTAGAGTCCAGAAGTCTGAAGTCACGGTGTGCAGGGCTGGCTCCTTGGGGGGCTGCGGGGTGGGGGTGTCATTCCCTGACTCTTCCTGGCTTCTGAGGGCTCTGGCATTCCTTGGTATTTCTTGGGCAGGTGGACGCATCACTCTGATCGCTGCCTTCGCCTTCACACGGCCGGCTTCCCTCCGTGTCTGTCTCTTCTCCTCTGCTTATAAGGACCCCAGTCATTGCATTTAGGGCCCACCCTACTCCAGTGTGACCTCGTCTTAACATAGGTAATTGCACCTGCAAGGACCCTATTTCCAAATAAGGTGACTTTCACAGGTATTGGGGGTAGGACTTAGATGTGTCCTTTTAGGGGAGCACTGCTCACCCCAGTGCACCCTGTTTTCTAGGCTCATACTCACAGACAAAGCTGCAGAGTCAGAGGGCTCAGGGCCCTCCACCAGCCCAGGCTTTCGGGAGACAGGAACTGAGAGGTGGCCTGGCGGAGCTGCTTCCTGGAGGTTCTGAGGCCCTGACTGTGACTCTTCCTGCCACCCTGGGCTGCCGGGCAGACACTGGATGTGAATTTACACATGGGTATTGCAGCAGGGGCCGCCACCAACCCTGTCCCCCACCAACGGGTGCAGACAGTCAACTGCTGGCTCGGCCCCACTGGCCTCCATTCTGGAGAATGGTCACTGCTCCCAAAGCAAAGCTTGTGTCCAGTTGCCCACACCGCAGTCAGATAGAATTGTTCTCTGACCAATGGGTGGGGGCTGCAGGAGCACAGAAGGTGTGGCCTCCTGGGTTAACCCCTAACCTGGAGCAGAAGAGGGGCTTTAACAAGGACCTGGTGGGAATGGTAAACCCAGAAGGCTTCCTGGAGGAGGTGATGGGCCCACCGAGAAGAGGGAGCTGGAGTTGAGGCTGGAGGGAAGGTTCTAGCGAAGGCCGGCAAGGAAGAGGGTGGGAAGGTCTGTCCCATTCTGGACAAGGCTGGGTCACTGGAGACAGGCCTGAGAGAGAGGGTCTACCCAGCATGGAGGCCTCTATGAAGGACAGAGGGTGCACTGGTTTGCTTTGCTGCTGATGGAGCCCAGTAGCCCCTGCCAGTGCTGGATTGAGAGGATGGAGTCTGAGGGAGAAGGAGTTGCGGGGAGGCCCTCAGAGGCATGGGCTGGTTACTCGGTAGCCATCTCCTCAGCGCTTCCCTCCTGCCGGGGCTGAGTGGCCGCCAGGGTGGGTGGAGTAGGGATTTGGGCCACTTCCCCAGGCTTCGGCTTCCTGTGTGCAGTAGGTGCCTTTGGCTGGTGCATCCTGAGTCCTCAGAGTTTGCTGTAGCTGAGAATTTCCCAGGAAGACAGTGGAATCTGGGGTCAGTGAGCTGGAGAAGGGCCTACGCCTTCACCTCATGCTCCCTGCAAGAAAGTTCAGGATCCCTGTCCTCCCCCAGGGCAGAGGTGGGTGGAAATGGGTGGACCACAGCTTCTAAATCCATCTCTACCCCGAGCCTGGGGTGGCCTTGGGCAGGAGGGCAGGAGATCTTGCGTCTCTGGGTCTCTGTTTCCTCATCTGCGAAGAGGGCGATGCTGGCGGCTGCCCCAGGTGCTGTGAGACAGAAGGAGCAGATGCAGGAAAAGCCCCCCAGTGGCACTGCAGGCCAGAGACACCCCGGGACGTGCACGCTCCGCTTGGCCTGGCCTGGCCTGGCGGTCTTCATATTTGCTAACTGTATGGAAAGACGGAGTTTTCTTTCTTTAGAATAATACAAATGAATTCACTCATTCTACAGAAACCGATCGAGCTCCACTGGGCAGGGCACTTGGGATGTGTCCGTGAGTGAGGCAGCTGCATCTGCCTACCCGTCGTGTTTGCACTGGGAAGTGGCGTGGGGGAGGGAGATGGGTGATAAACTACAAAGACAGCAGGCGACTGTCTGCTGGACAGACAGATGGACACTGGGGGACAGCAACAAACAGAGCCGGAGAAGGGCATGGAAAGGGCTGGGGCAGGAAGGGAGGCTGGGTGCAGCTTCAGACAGTGGCCCAGAGCTCATGGAAGGGGGCGTCATGGAGCGGGGGCCTTGTGGAGTGGGGGGCCTTGCAGGGGGACCTCATGGAGAGGGGAGCCTCAGGTGGGGGGCTTCATGGAGAGGACGGCTTCGTGGCGGGGGGTCTGGAAGGGGACCTTGTAGGTGGCTTCATGGAGAGGGAGATCTCATGGAGAAGGGGGCCTCATGGGAGGGCTCAAGTAGGGGGGCCTTGCATGGGGGCCTCGTGGAGGAGAGGCAGCATGAGGGGGTGAGGAGTGAGCCTTAGAGAACCTGCCGGAAGGGCATTCCAAGCAGAGCGAGCAGCTGGCACAGAGGCCTATGGGGTGCACCAGGGCTGGGCTGGGGCAGTGTGAGTGGGGGAGGGGCTGGGAGCTGGGGCCAGGGCTGCAGGCCCAGCTCATGGTACCTGGGTGACCACTGCCAAGGCCATGGGCTTTAACCCCGAGTGGGAGGAGGGGCCTGTGCAGCATTCAGAGCCGAGGAGGGGCACGACCCACTGACACCGATCCTTTAAGAGGACAAGGTGCAGCATGATCACTCGCTGGGGCTGAGCAGGTCAAGCCGTATTTCAGATGTCCCCCAAAGACAGATCTAAGTTGTAACCCCGGTACCTGTGAAGGGGACCCTATTTGGAAATAGGGTGGAGGCGGCATTGCTGGCGGCCTGGCTGGGGCACGAGGGGCATGGGGGACGATGTTCAGGTTCAGGGCTAGGTGAAGCAAGGGAAGTCTGGATACACCCCCTAACCAGACACAGGCCTTGGGGCAGGTCTCAGCAGGATGACGGCAGCTCAGGTGTGGCCGAGCTGTTGAGTTTGCTCTGCAGGTGAGACGTCTACTGGAGAGGTGGAGGGTGGTAGATGGAGACGCAGGAGGCTTGCAGGGAATGAGGCCTGGCCTGGAGATAGAGCGGTGTAAATGTTGCGCAAGTCAACACATGTGGTGATGTAGGTGATGTGTCGAGGTCCTGCCCATTTCTAAAAGGAAGGTGTTGAGCAAGAACCAGCTCTCAAGTTGAGTCTGTGACCGCAGCAGCATGAGAAGGAGCGGAGGTGGGGGCCTTCGCAGGTTCCGGAGGTGACAGGGTCAGGGGATGCTGCCACCAAGCTCTGTGATCAGAGAGAGGCCGGGAAAGCCCCATCTGGCACCTTCTCACATGGTCATCTCCTCACCTGGCGCCCCTTCCCTGGGGTCGGCCTCTAACCGCAGACCAAGAAGAGGTGTGCTTCTTCCCAAAAGGCCTTTTCAAAAACCACAGAGTTTTTCAATGGTGGATGTAGGAACTGATTCATTTTTCACCCTCGCCCTGGTTGCTAGAAGGCTCGGGACAAACCCAGGTTCCCTTCATGTGAGTGGGAAGTTTTCAGGGACTATTTGGTAAACTGGGTCATATCCGAGCCAGGACAGGTCCCCTGACCTTATGTGATCTTTGCTCAGACTTCCTTGTTCATTAAAATCACATATTCACTGTTTGGGTTCTACGACCCACCTATACTAGTAAATTTATTTATGTCTCCAAGTATTGGACTTAATTGCTATCTAACAGTGGAGTGTTCGCCTGGCCAGCCCTTGTGAGTCATCTGCCTTAGACTTGTGCCCACAGTGGGTGGCCAGTTGCTGGAGAGAACTCCCAGGCTGCACCAGGCATGTTCACCTGGAGCCCGGGGAGAAGGTTCCTGTGGGACCCTCAAAGTGCCCTCAGTGTGTGGGGAGGGAGGGAACCTGGCGGCATCTCTTGACCATCTACCACGAACATCACATACATGTTCTCCCTTAAACTTCAGCCAAGCCTGAGAAGTGGGTCTTTTTTTTTTTTTTTCTGAAACGGAGTCTCACTCTGTCACCCAGGCTGGAGTGCAGTGGTGCAATCTCGGCTCACTGCAACCTCCGCCTCCTGGGTTCAAGCCATTCTCCTGCCTCAGCCTCCTGAGTAGCTGGAATTACAGGCACGGGCCACCATGCCCGGCTAATTCTTGTATTTTTAGTAAAGATGGGGTGTCACCATGTTGGCCAAGCTGGTCTCAAACTCCTGACCTCAAATGGTCCACCCTTCTTGGCCTCCCAAAGTGCTAGGATTATAGGTGTGAGCCACCATGCCCAGCCAGAAGTGGATCTTTTGTCCCCATTTTACAGATGAGGACACTGGGGCTTGGGCACAACAAGAAACCTGCCCAGGGTCGTGCCTAGTGCTGACCTGTGAGCCCAAGTCCGCCCAGGTCGAGGTCCACACTCTTGGCTGTGAGCATATGAATAGCTCACCTGGGAGACAGGTGTGTGTGTCCGAGCAGCACTCCACCAGGAGGCAGCATGGCTGGGCAAGACCCCTGAAGCCCTCCAGGGAGGAAGGCGTGACCCCAGAGAAATGGCCCCTAAAGCGGTCCACATTGGAATCCAGGAATCTGTGACTGTCTTAGGCTTTGTGGCCCCAGGACATCCAGACTTCAAGTCAGTTGACTTGAGATGGAGAGATGATCCTGGATCATGATACAGGTCCTGCACTGGGCGGGAGGGAGGCAGAAGCAGGGCCAGAGTGACTCAGTGCAGGAAGACCTCCACCCACTGTGGTTGGCTTTACAGTGGGAGCTCAGGGCCACGAGCCAATGAATGTGGGCACCTCTAGGAGGTGGAAAAGGCAAGGACTGGCTTCTCCCCTGGAGCCTTCAGAAGGAACGCAGCCTCGCTGACACCTTGACATTATCCCAGTGAGACCCGTGCTGGACTACGAGCTCCAGGACTGTGAGATAATTACTGAGCACTGAGCTGCCAAGTCCACGGTGTTTATTATGGCAGCCACAGGAGACGAACACCACAAAGGGTTAAACACTGTTTCCCAGAAGGCTGGGGGAGGCTGAGCTGCCACAAAGGATATGGAGTGTCATGGATGGATGATGAAACGGGCCATCTCTCCCTCCTCTTGGTCAGCCTTGGCCGGAATGGGAGACCAAGGAGTTAGGCCAGGCAAGTGGAGGAAAACCTCAGAATGCAGGCAAAAGCTGAAGAAACTGAGGCCATTGTGTGCAGCGGGCAGGGGCACAGATAGACCTTGTCACCTTCTCCACGTCTCGGAAGGGTTGTCACTGGCAGCGGAGCCCAAGGAAGGCTCAGCCTCTGCACTGGAAGAGGGGTCTCAGGGGCGGTGCACAATGCAGGGCGAACATTCATGGTAGTGAGCTCCCCAGCACTGGAGACGTATGAGCCGGGGTCACTGTGCCACCATCAAGCCAGATGGACAGCTGGCCTGGAGATGCTGCCTAGCAAATATTCATGGAAACTTCTGGATTGGAGGGTATGGGGAGCATGTGGAGAAGTGAGGATCCTGTGGCCACCCCCAGATGTGGCTGGCCTAAGAAGGCAGTCCTACCCAGCAAGCTCTGTCCTATGGTGACCAGAGGCAGCCCTGGGCCTCAGTGCCTGCTGCCTGGGGAAGCATGACAACCTCTCTGAGCCCATTTTCTTGTCTGTGCAAAGGGAATGTTGACACAAGCCCTTCAGGGCCATAACCTCTCACAGCACGGCTAGGCTCGTCATTAAAAGCCCAGGATTGCTGGGTGCCCCCAGGCCAGGTGATACGGTTTGGCTCTGTGTCCCCATCCAACTCTCATGTTGAATTGTGATCCTGAGTGTTGGAGAACGGGCCAGGTGGGAGGTGACTGGGCCATGGGAGTGTTTTCTAATGGTTTAACACCACCCCCCAGTGCTGTCTCCTGATAGAGTTCTCACGAGATCTGATTGGTTGAAAGCGTGTAGGACCTCCCACTTCGCTCTCTTCCTGTCGCTCCAGCCATGAAAGATGTGCCGCTTCCCCTTCACCTTCTGCCATGACTGTAAGTTTCCCGAGGCCTCCCCAGTCATGCTTCCTGTACAGACTGCAGAACCGTGAGCCACTTAAACCTCTTTTCCTTATAAATCACCCAGTCTCAGATAGTTTTTTGTAGCAATATGCGAACAGACTAATACACAGAGTTTCCCTTTCACTCCCTGACATCCACCCGCATCTTGAGGCCTGAAAATGCCCAAGGGAAGGCTACAGGGATCTAGGGTTGCCTGACTCTGGGGCAGCCTGTCCAAAGGAGAAGGGCTCAGCCTCAGCAGGCAGCTGACATCTGGGCACTGCAACCACTGGCCCCACAAGGACAGGGCATGGTCAGACCCTCCAGCTGCGAAGAGGAAGGGGACACTCTGTACTCTGCCTCTAGAACCCCATGGGTGCCCAGCACCTCAGTTTACCCCAGAAATCTCCCTTGAGTAGTTTTGGGCCTATAGAGCAGGGGTCTCCAACCCCTGGGCCTAGACTGGTACCAGTCCATGGCCTGCTGGGAACCAGGTCTCACAGCAGGAGGTGAGGGGCAGGCAAGTGAGCATTCCCGCCTGAGCTCCACCTCCTGTCAGATCAGCAGCAGCATTACATTCTCATAGGAGATGAATCCCATTGTGAACTGTGCACACGAGGGATCTAGGTTTCATGCTCTTATGATAATCTAATGCCTGATGATCTGAGGTGGAACAGTTTCATCCCAAAATCATCCCTCCACCCAACCTGGTCTGTGGAAAAATTGTCTTCCACAAAATTAATCTCTGGTGCCAAAAAGGTTGGGGACTGCTGCTATATGAGATGGGTATAGGTTTATTGGGTTTATTGGGGCCTGAAGCTTATATAATGGGGTGAAGCCTTTTAAGAAAAAGAATACAAGGCCAGGTGCAGTGGCTCACCCCTATAATCCCAGCACTTTGGGAGGCCAAGGCAGGTGGATCACCTGAGGTCAGGAGTTCAAGACCAGCCTGGCTAACATGGTGAAACCCCGTTTCTACTAAAAATACAAAAAATTAGCCAGGCATGTTGGCACGAGCCTGTGATCCCGGCTACTCGGGAGGCTGAGGCAGGAGAATCACTTGAACCTGGGAGGTGGAGGTTGCAGTGAGCCAAGATTGCACCATTGCACTCCAGCTTGAGCAACAAGAGCGAAACTCCATTTCGGAAAAAAAAAAAAAGAATACAAAATTACAAAATTGTAAATGCAAATTTAGTTATAAAAGTGAACATTTACTTAGAATGAGGAAAGAAATAACACATTTCAAGCTTAAAATGGCTTACAAATACAACAAACTTCAAAGCTCCAGAAAAATTACATCAATTTTACTAAGGAACATTCTTGCGACTATTTACTTTATACCCACAGGTTTTGGCCACATGCTCGCTCCATCTCTCCATAAGATCCTAATTTGGCAGTATTTTCCATCGAGACAATCTCTTGTGGTTGGTCAAAGCTTGTTTTCAAGTGTTGACATTTGAAAGAAGTTTCCCTTTTACTATTCGTTATTTGTCATATTATATAAATTATGAAACAGTTGTCAAATTTGGGGAAACCTCATCAAATTGCTTCTATACTTGAGATGTGCAATATCAAGGCATTTCCAGGGCTCTTGGACATAACTCATGTTGGATGCTCTTTGAATTGATGACATACCTCAACCAGTTGGTCATCAATGTCCTTGCTGTGTTGAATATTGTGAGCTTTCTACTCTCTCAGTGATGTCAAATGTTTTGTGTTAAATCAGCAGGAAATTTAAATATTTTCATAGAGTATTCATGTGACCCATTTATTAATGGATTATCTGATGATCCAAGAGTTTATTTATTACTTTGATTTAACATTTATCTCTTTTCCTTATTGCTCGCCTGGGTATGATCTGCTACGTGACTGCTGCATCTGCCCAGCCTGTTGTGAAGGTGGCCAGCAGGGAGCACATTGCATCTCATTTCTATACATCCTTCCTTGGCTCCTTCCCTTTTTCCTCCATCCTCATCACCCTGGGTTTGCACCTCCCAAATAACATGTTAGTTCCTTGATTTGTGCTTCTTTCTGCGGGCCTGGGGCTGGGTCCAATGGGATGCCTTTCCCCCGTTCCTGGTTTTCAAGAAGGAGAATGTATCTGTGATGTATTCCTGCTCTTCACTGCTCCAGGAAGGTGGAGTGACTCCCATGATAGGCAGATTTGGGAAAAATAACTGAGACGTCTTGGCCTAGCTGAGACCTTCCCCTTGAGAAAGGCTGCCAGCAGAGGCCAGATGGAGAGGCCTGGCCTGGCCAGGGCTGCTTGGAGCTGGGTAGGCACATCTTCCTTCTCATTCTCAGCCACATTTACTACCCTGGCCTCCACCACTCCGATGGTGATGTTGAGAGATTCCATCTGTTGCCTCCTATTTTATTTCAAAAGCTTTGAGCCCTGGGCCAGCTCCAGAGACCCCATTCTCCCCAGGGCCTAGTATGGAGCCCAGGGTCTGGAGCAGAAGAGGAGTCCTGGGACGAGGACTGTTGTTGTTACTTGACAACAGTCAGGGAGAGGCTGTTTTGCATAGCAACCCCCAATGCGCATTCTACCATCCCAGGGTCTAGAACCCCCCACCAGAAATCTTCAGCAGGTCCCAGGAAGCAAGAGACCTCAAAGAACTGGCACACTTTTCATCCACTTTGGTCACACCAATCTGGAACTTTCAGAGTTGCTGTCAGAACCAGAGGCACCCCCTACCAGAAATGCTGAAAGAGCTCTTAGGGCAATTCCACATTGGGCAGTCATGAAAGGGTCTGTCCTGGCAGGGGCCAGGCCAGGAGTCACTGACAGAGGGGTGTGCATTGAGAAGCAGCCCCTTGGAGTGTGCCTCGGGTGTTACCAGGGCCCCAAATGCACGGTGCTGGCCTCCACGGGGCCCCACTCATCTGACCTAGGACTTCACCTATATATGGCCATGTACTTTATTTGGGGGTGATCCCAGAAAGCACATCATGGGGCTAGGGAAGGGAGACAGAGAAGGGAGGAGAGCCAGGAAAAGTGCATTGATGAGGGAGTGGCCTCCATGGACAACTGGAGCTCAGCCGTCCTGGGCACTGGGGGTCCTCACAGACACAGTGCAGAGCCCTCCCCAGAACTGTTCCTACACGGGGCCTTCCTTCACCTAGTCTTCTCCAACAGTGGTTGAGGGTTGCTCTTGCAGGAACAAACTCCCTAGCTTTTCTGGCCTGCCCTGCAGGTGGGCCAGGCTGACTTCCATGACCAGAGTGAGATCACAGGCCCGAGCCTCAGGGGTGCAGGGGAACTGTTCAGCAACAGAAACTGAAGCCCTAGGTGGGCCAAGGGGCTGCGAGACACACAGACAGCCGGCATCATCAGGAGGACAAGAGCGCCGGGTTACCCATGCCAGATTTCCCACTTTTGGGGGTGTCCGGGGCGAGGGGGCTGCTCTTTCTGAAGCTGGTTTTCCCCTGAAAGGGACACAGCCTGTCCCATTCACTCATTTAGAACCTGATGGTTGGTGTGGGGAAGGGGATGTGGATTTTTCTCCTGTTGCCCCAAAGACAGTTCCCAAGATAGAGCGACTTCTGAGCAGAGCTCTTCCTCTGCTGCAAAACGTTATGGCTGTGCGATTCATAATTGGAGCAGTCATCTCTGACCAATGCGATGGGGCTGCTTCCAAGAGCTTAACCAACCAATTTGTCCGGGGGGAAGGAAATGAATGCTTTCCTTAATGTGTGGCTATCTGGGAGCCGCGGCTGGGCACTGCCTGTGTTATTAACAACAATCAGACTGTTATTAATTTATATTCCGCCTCTTAAAGGAAAACCTATGTGTGCAGAGACCATGAGGGAACACCTTGCTGCTCATTTGCTTTCCAAGTCTATCTGAATTATTCAGGCCCGCTAATGAATTTGTCTTGTCCAGGGCTCTTCCATATTGTCTAGACAGATTTCAGAGAGTTAATAGCAGAGTAAATCCTGCAGTCTGGCCGGCCAGACAAAAATAGTTGCATATAATTATGTCGTTTCCTAAAGAGGTGATTTCCTGGCTGAGACCTGGGGGGTGTGGTCAGGATGCGTGGACATTTGCATGGACGCGTGGACATTTGCATATTTCTCACTGGAGCTGAGACACTGGGCAGGGAAATTCCGACTGAAGTCATCTGAGTGGAATTTTTTTTTTTTTTTTGAGTTGGAGTTTTGCTCTTGTCACCCAGGCTGGGGTGCAGTGGCGCTATCTCAGCTCACTGCAACCTCCCCCTCCCGGGTTCAAGTGATTCTCTTGCCTCCATCTCCTGCATAGCTGGAACTACAGGCGCCTGCCACCATACCTGGCAAATGTTTTACATTTTTTGATAGAGGTGGGGTTTCGCCATGTTGGCCAGGCTGGTCTCAAACTCCTGACCTCAAGTGATCTGCCCGCCTCAGCCTTCCAAAGTTCTGGGAGGCATCCCTGAGGAGCACGGAGGAGGATGAGAGCCGACAGGTGTCCAAAAACACAGGATGAGAGCTGTCAAGCGTCCAGAAACAACTGCAGCAGCCCGGGTTGAGGGTGCTTCCAGCTTGGAAAGATGTCTGCTTGTCCTCAGTTTCCCCATCACATCAAACCAACAGGCATTCATCGTGCAGGCACTGGGCTGAATTCTGGGGACACAGAGGCTGTAAGGTGTAGGTGCCATCACTGCATTGTCGCAGGAGGTTCTGCCCAGGGCTGCCTTGGTGTTGGGTGGTAGCTGCATCTCTGAGGCATCCAGAAGCTTGGAGGGGAGGTCAGGGTGCAGGAGGCAGGAAGGGCTGTTCTCGGCCTCAGGAGCAGCGGGGCCTGGAATAAGCCTGGGAGACGTGTCCAAAAGGCCCAGAAATCTGGGTGTTTCAGGCTGAACTGCGTCCCTCCAAAATTCGCATGTGGAAGTCCTAACTCTCAGGATGTGATCGCATTTGGAGAAGGGGTTTTTAGGGAGGAGATTAAGTTAAAATGGGGTCACAAGGGTGGGCTCTGATCCAACCTGCCTGGAGTCCTCATAAGAAGAGATTAGGACACAGGCATGCACGGAGAAGATCAAGGGAGGACACGGGGAGACTGTGGCATCTGCAAGCTAGGAGAGAGGCCTTGGAGGAACCAGCTCTGCCTGCTGGCGGCTGGACATCGGGCTTCCAGCCTCTGGACTGTGACAATGCATTCTGTGGCGTAGGCCTCCCCATCTGCAGGACTGTGCCATGGCAGCCCCAGGAGATGCGTGCCGTGGGAATAGGAAGCCCAGCCCTGTGGCCCCGCCAGCATATTCCGCCTCCTCCATCTCAGCCAGAGCCCTTCGGGCCCATCCAGACTGCAGTTCATACCCAAGCGTGTCTCTACCTGGACCTATGCCCGCCCTCAGCCCAGATGAGTTGGGGGCTCCAGGCTGGCGAGACAGCTGAGCGTCTGCCTCCCTCTGCACAGTGCGGTGATTTCGCCCTGATGGTTAAGTAGAGCGCTTAGCTCCTAATTGCTGTAATGGTGCTCGGGGAGGGCCCTCGTGGTGGGCGGATCAGGTGTGAGCCCAGAGTAGGCACAGTGGTTGGAGTCAGTGGCCAGCTACCCCCTGCCCCCTACCCAGCCTGCAGCAGATGAAATACAGCCTTGCCACAGGCCTGCAGGCAAGGCGGAGAGAGTGGGCTGGGCTGCCAGGCCAATGGTGGCCACCTGGCACCTCTACCCAGCAGCCGGGAGGCAGAGGGTCTCATTCATTCATTCACTCATCCACCCATTCATTCAGGGAAGACACAGGCTGGGGGCTGCTGTGTGCCCCACACTGTACAGGGCACTTGGCACAGATTGACTCAGTTTATTTTTCTGATGGGCCTTGGGGGCATTCACTTCATGTCACAGCTGATGCAAATCGGGCCAAGGGAAGCTAAGTCACTTGTCCAAGATCTCCTGGCAAGAGGAGCTGGGACTCAAGCACCAGCAGCCTGGGTGGCTCCAGAGACTGTGCTCCCAGCAGGCAGCACAGCCTCAGCCAGGTAGGCAAGGCCCTGCAGACAGGTCGTGAGGGCCTGCAGCAGCCCGGCCTCTGTCCCGCAAGGCTGGAGCTCAGGGAGGTAGGAAGCGAGGAGGCGCCCAGAGGGAGGTAGGAAGCGAGGAGGTGCCCAGGAGCCATGCCCAGAACTCCCGCCTTCCAGCTCATGGCCCACCTCCTGCGTGTTCTTACCTGGGCCCGGGATCCACCGGCGTTCCCAGCCCCAGAGAGGAGCAGCTGTGGAGGGCTGGGCCCTGGGGCTGCACTGGGAGGCCTGGGCGCTGAGTCCCCCAGCAGATGGTCCAGCCTTTGGGCCTTTGGCCACGCTGCCTCCCCTGATGCCCTCCCTGACCACAGGCTGCAGCACCGCTCCGAAACCATGCACACAATGTACTGCTATGTATTTCTTTGCTTACTCATTGCTGTCTTTCTCCTTCCCAAAGCACGAAAGTTCTGCCAGAGCACAGCTGCTGCCTATCTTGTTCTCTGGCATCATCCAGGCCAGGAAAGCACCCAGACCAGGATGATGTCCAGCACAGCTACCACGGTGCGGACTCCCATCCCATGTGAGTGGTGGGGACGCTCCTAGTTGGAGCACATCCCACCCTATCCTGACTGACATGGGGTTGCTTCCTAAGGTGAGGAGCTAAAGGCGGTATCATAGGGCAGAAACTGCACACCGAGAGACACAGCCAGGCTGTCATCCCCAACATCTTCCCAGGGAGCCGGGCGGGCCCTCACCCTGAAGTCTGCTGAACAAAGCTTTTAGCCTCCCAATAGCTGTTTGCTGATCTCAAGCTCCACAGAGCAGTGCTTTCCCCTCCTGGTGAGTCATAATTACTTTCCTAGCACTGTGAGGGCCCTTTGTACAGAAGTAAGTGAATAACATACGTGCTTTGAAATGTCTTGGACATACTCGATGCCAGGCCTTCCATTGGCGTTTCCCTCTGTGCTTGCTGTTAATGAAGCCGGTGAAGTGGCCTTCCAGTGTGGCCCTGGCGGGGCACCCAGTCTCGGTGAATTAGACGCAGCAGCAGGCGGATACCGTGCCAGCTTCCTGAGCAGTCTCCAAATCGGCATTCGCCAGTTTTACCTCCTGCTGCTGGATTTAGGAGTTTAATTTAGGTTTTCTTTTTTCCAGGTTTTCAGTTACCCCTCCTCATTGTCTCGAGCCTCTAAACAAAATTGAGAGCTAAACAAATTACAAAGTTTTATAAAAGCCCTTTTTGAACATTCCTAAGCATGAAAGGATGGAGGGAGAAAAGGAAGAAGCACAGGGAGAGATGTCTGCAGAAGGAAGAGGAGCCTGGGGCTTGCAGCACCTCCTGGTCGGGTCTGCGTGGGGAAGCCCAGGAGGACCCTGAGAAGGAACCCAGGAGAGCAGGGGTGCAGAACCGCACGTGTCACCCCCTCTAAAGAGGCCCCAAGAGTGCACCTGAGCTGAAATTAATGGGGCATGGGCAACACAGGTGGGACAGGGGCCGGCAGAGCCTGAGTGAGCAACTGCAGGGGCTGGATGGGTCCTATGAGTGCAGGCTGGGCAGGGGGAGGGTGGAGTGGGCTGGGGCCTTGGGGACTTGCAGCTGTGGGCTAGGTTCTCCGGTCAAAGGAGCAGAGGGTGGTCCCGCAGTGAGGGCTGAGCCTTAGGAAGAGCTGGCAGCAAGTGCAGATAGAGCTTCGGAAACAGGGCCACTGGCAGTGTCCTCTGGCCTCACCTCTCCCCAGCTCTACCACACCTTCCTTCCCAGCTGGGTACAGTGGTCCCCCTGCCCCCGCCCAGTCCCTGATGGCACTGGAGTCCTTTGCAGGCCACGACTCTTGCTTTTGTCCACCCTCCTCCCAGGGGAAGGGAGCGAGCATGAGTCAGGCCCTCCGTGTGCTGTACCACCCAGTAGGCGCCGCCGGCTCCCACAGCTGGCAGAGCTCATGTCTCTTGCTGGAGCCACTGGATCCAAATCCAGGCCCGTGCCTCCGTGCCCGAGCTCCGACTCCCATCTCACAGGCACTCGGTAAAGGCTGAATGAATCGACGGATGCACCAGCAGCGTGTGTTCATGAGAGTCGTTGTGAAAAGCCAGTCTTCTTTAATTAATGACTCGCCTGTAATTGCCCTTCTAGTGTGCTACGTGCCGCCGTCTGTGATGGGCTTTCTAGACCAGTTTTGGCGTCAGCGGCCTAATGTGGGCACGCTGTGCCTGCGCACCCAGGGGCCCAAGTGCCCCATCCATCAGCCTGCCTCCTGCAGCCCCAGCCGCCCGGATCAATACCCTCTCCCACACCCAGGCTAGGGCTGCACCCTCAGTCTGCCCCTCATGGTGGGCCACCCTCCCTGGCGCACGACACTCCTGGCTTGTTCCCAAGGTATCAGCATTTCCTTTGTGCTAGACTAGGGGTCTCAGAAAGGGCCCGCCCTTCGAGCTGGTCAGGGGCCAGGCATGTGGCCCCTCTGCGATGTGGCCCCTCTGCAACCTGACCCCCGTGGACGTCCTGGGCCTGCCTTCCCTCAGCCCCCTCCCCTTTGCACTATGCACTCCACCTCCTGCTTGCTGCGCTGCCCGCAGCCCCCATGGCTCAACGCTCTGCTCTGTCCCTGGGGAATTCGTGCTTCCAGACTCAGCCCCTTTCATTGGAGGTGTCTCCCAGGGAGGCATCCCCCTGTCTCCAAGGTAAGCCCTGCCCTGCCAGCCCTGGAAGCACTCACCACTCCCCCAGATGCCTCTGCGGCTTTGGCCTGTCTGGGTCCCCAGTGCCTGGAACCAGGACTCAATGTTGAGGAATGACGACAGCAGCCAGTGTGGGCGGGGGTTGGGGTGGCCCACGGTCAGATCCCACGGATTCATCCTCCAGCAGCACACAGCTTGGCAGGTGAAGGGAGGCCCAGCAGGCAGCTAACTGTGTTCTTGTCCCCAAAAGATAACTGTGTTTCCCCAGAAGAGATCTTCAACCCCCGATACCCAAGAATGTGATCTTATTTGGAATGATAGCCTCTGCAAATGTCATCAGATTAAGATGAGGTCACACTGGATGGTGTCCTTAGAGGAAGAGAAGAGAGATACACAGGAGACAAGTCTGAGTGAGGGCAGAGGCAAAGGCTGGAGTGGTGCCGCTGCCAGCCAAGGAGTGCCAAGGGTGGATGACTGCGTCCAGGTGGGTGACATAAAGGAGGAGCCCCCGCTGGAGCCTGCAGAGGGAGCACGGCACTGCCGACACGGTGATTTTGGACTTCAGACCTTCAAACGGTGAGAGAATCAATGTCTGTGCTTTAAGCCATGCAGTTGGTGGTCCTTTGCCATGGCAGCCGAAGCAAGCTAATCCCCCTACCAGTGCCCCGCTCCAGCCAGGCAGCCCTGCACCCCACACCAGGCCCCCTCCATCACGACCAGCATCACTGTACCCCCTCCCAGTGCCCCACCCTGACCAGGCAGCCCCAGACCCCACACCAATCTCACTCCCTCACCACCAGCATCACCATACCCCCTCCCAGTGACCCACCCCAGCCAGGCAGCCCTGCACCCCACACCAGGCCCCCTCCATCACGACCAGCATCACTGTACCCCCTGCCAGTGGCCCACCCCAACCAAGTAGTCCAGACCCCACACCAATCTCACTTCCTCACCACCAGCATCACCATACCCCCTCCCAGTGCCCCACCCCAGCCAGGCAGCCCCAGACCCCACACCAATCTCACTCTGTCACCACCAGCATCACCATACCCCCTGCCAGTGGCCCACCCCAACCAAGTAGTCCAGACCCTAAACCAATCTCACTTCCTCACCACCAGCATCACCATACCCCCTCCCAGTGACCCACCCCAGCCAGGCAGCCCCAGACCCTACACCAGTCCCCCTCCATCACCACCACTGTCACCCTGCTCTGGGCTCTGGTTACTGACTGTGACATCCATCTTTTAACCCAGCAGTCCCCAACCTTTTTGGCACCAGGGACCATTTTCTGGAAGATAATTTTTCTATGGATGGTGGGGAGTTGGGGGGCACAGAGGATGGTTTTGGGATGATTCAAGCACATTCTATTTCTTGTGCACTTTATTATAATATAGAATGAAATAATTATACAACTCACCATAATATAGAATCAGTGGGAGGCCTGAGCTTGTTTTCCTGCTACTAGATAGATGGTCCCATCTGGGGTGATGGAAGGCAGTGACAGATCATCAGGCATTAGATTCTCATATGCTCAGCATAGATCCTTCACATGTGCAGGTCATAATAGGGTTCACATTCCTGAGAATCTAATGCCGCCACTGATCTGACAGGAGGTGGAGCTCAGGCGGTAATGCGAGCAATGGGGAGCGGCTGTAAATACAGAGGAAGCTTTGCTCACTTGCCTGCCACTCACCTCCTGCTGTGTGGCCCAGTCCTGGCCCATGGCCCCGGGGTTGGGGACCTTGACTTCACACCTCTGCCATCCTTAAAACCAAAAGTATCTTCCATCCTCCAACTCCCTGGGTCGTGAATGCACTGGGTCCCTCTCTGGCTCCATCTCCCCTCACATCTCTTCCTGTTCCTGCCATCTGGCTGTGCTTCTTCTGGTATCCTCATCATGCTGTCCCCTCTGCCTGAAATGTCCTTCCCATTTTCAACTGCAAACTCCTACTCATCCTTCAAAACCCAACCCAGACCACCTCCTCTGAGTAGAGCTGACGAAGCAGGAGGACTGTCTTATCAGCTCTGTGAATGGGGTGTCATCTCATCATATAGTTTAATGTCCTAATGTCAAACCCAGCAAATTAGGGCCAGTCCCTTTACCCCACTGAGCCTCACAGTCCTCTTAACAACTGTTTAATGAACAACTGGTTTGAACCACCTGCTGGAAGGTTTTGGATCTCTCTATACTAAACATCTTGATGTACTTCTCAGAGTCCTTAATCCCAGTAATGATTTTTTAAAAAATTTTAGCCCAACTTTTGAGAGAAAGAAAAGACATGAAAGAGTACATGTTAACACCAGGGGCATAGTTAGTGAGCAGAAACCTACTAGGAAGGATCCTAGAGTGGCCAGTCTGTCCAATCCAATTTCTCTAGTCTAAGATAGAAATCGCTGGTTTTGTTGCTGTGTAACTGATATAGTTTGGCTGTGTCCCCACCCAAATCTTATCTTGAATTGTAGCTCCCACAAATCCCATGTGTTGTAGGAGGGACCCAGTTGGAGGTAACTGAATTATGGAGGTGAGTCTTTCCCATGCTGGTCCCATCGTAGTGAATAAATCTCATGAGACCTGATGGTTTTATAAATGGGAGTTCTCCTACACAAGTTCTCTCTTGTCAGCAGCCAGGTAAGACATGCCTTTCACCTTCCACCATGATTGTGAGGCCTCCCCAGCCACATGGAACTGTGAGTCCATTAAACCTTTTTTATTTTATAAATTACCCAGTCTTAAGTATGTCTTTATCAGCAGCATAAACATGGATTAATACAGTAACTTTTTAGTTATTTATTTAAGTTGCAGTGATGATATAAACTTGAACTTGGCTTCAGTTATTTAAAGGTGGCCCTTGTTTACTTCTTTGTTAAACAGGTTTAACAATACTCATTTATTCAACAAGTATTTACTGGGTACCTATTACATACCTGGTCCTGACATTGGTCTATTAGTCAGCCATGAACAAAACAGAACTTCCTGCCCTGTGGAACTTGTATTTACTGCAGGAGGGAGACACTGCACAAAGAAATAGGTACCATGTATGTTCTATCGGATGGTGACAGGCCAGCGGGAAGAAGAAGGCAGGAAAGGGAGGCAGGGCAGGGGAGGGCATGGAATTTTAAATGGGATCCTTAAGGAAGCCTCGTGGAACAAGGGAATTCCAGGGAAGCCCCTAGATGAGCATCTCCAATGTCATTGTGAAGATTCAAGGAGGCCATTTTTGTGAAAGAGTGGTAAACCGTGTAAATAAACCAAATTATTGCTAAGTTGGTGGTTCCTGCCTGTAATCCCAGCACTTTGGGAGGCCAAGGCAGGAGGATAGCTTGAGCCCAGGAGTTTGAGACCAGTCTGGGCAACACAGGGAGACCTTGTCTCAAAAAAAGAAAGGGAGGGGAGGGGACTCAAGGGGAGTGGAAGGGAGGTGAAGGGAGGGGAGGGAAGGGGAGGTGAGGGGAGGGGGAAAGGAAAGAAAGAAAAAGAAAGAAAGAGAGAAAGAAAAAAAAAACCCCAAATTGTCAAAAACAGTTGGTGCAATTCATTGGCTTAAGCCTATCTGCAGTTTCTGCCTGGGGTAGAGGAGTCTGTGGCAGGCCCAGTACACAGTCATCTGTCTGAAGGCACAGGAATGGCACAGAAGCAACAGGACCAGGAAGGCTGTGATCGCCAAAAGCAGAGGCCTGTGTAATGGACGGGTCACCACCTCCAGCACATTTTCCCAGGGGAATTTGCTGATTCTCAGCAAAAGCAAGATACTGAGAAGATGTCCCAGGAGGGAGGCTCTGCTGGGGCAGGGAGGGCCAAAAAGCCACTAGAGCTTCTGGTGTGTGTGCAGAGGCAGTGACAAAATCAAAAGCCTTAGGGCTTCACCAGCATAGACAGTTCCCCGGTCAAGCCATTTGCCAGGTTCCAAAGCTACCTGGGGAGTGGGCAGAAAGGCTGAAAAGCCAGGCCAAGGCTTCTGAAAAGCAAAATGGAATTTCCATCATTCTTGAGGTTAAAGAGGCAAAGATTCACCAGGGTGAGTGAATCAGTGAACACAGCAAGCTCTCAGGTGAAGACCCAGAGAGCTACTCTAGGAGAAAGGGGTGAACCAGAGGCAGGCTGAACCTCACCAAATCTGGAACCTAGCCTAATACTTAGCCCCTAAGATGATCCACTCCACTCTCTATCTGCCTAGCAGAGGAAATGAGGAACTCTTTCTGGTAGAAAATAAAGCCCACATGGAACCTCTATAATTTTTATATAAAATATCTGCCAATAAATAAAAAATTATTAGGATGCCAAGAAACAGAATGATGTGAATGAAAGCTGAGGAGGGAAGTATAATAGAAACAGACACAACATTTATCCTGATACTGGTGCTGGCTGCCAAAGATTTTAAAGTAACTATCATTAATATATACTTGAAAAGAGTTCATTATGCAACAATAGATTTTTAAAGGGATATTTCAAAAGAGAATTGGAATATATAAAAAAATAAAAATTTTAAAACGAAAAGTCTAAAGTTAGTAATTCAATAGATGGAATAATAGCACAGTAGACACAGCAGAAGGCAGGATTAGAGAAATGGAAGACAGGTCAATAGAGAATACCTAAATTATTTCACATAGAGAAAAAAATAATGGAAAATGCATAAAAGAGCATAGGGGACATGGAGGACAATATACAGATGTCTCATATACTTGTAACTGGAGTTCCAGAAGGAGAAGAGACAGAGAATAAGTGCTATTGACTGGATTGTCTCCCTGCCCCAGTTCACATGCTAAAGCCTTAAGCCCCAATGTGATGGTATTGGGAGATGGGGCCTTTAAGAGGTAATTAGATCTTAATGGTGGAGCCCTCATGATGGCATTAATGCCATTATAAGAAGAAACACAAGAAATCTCTCTCTCCCCACCACGAGAAGGGCCCTCACCAGGAATCAAATGGGCCAGCACCTTGTCTTGGACCTCCCACCCTCCAGAACTGTGAGAAATAGATGTCTGTTTCTTAAACTATCTAGTTTATGGCACTTTGTTACACCAACCAAGCAAACTGAGACAATCGTGGAGAGGAAAATTTGAAAAAATATTGGCATAAGATTTTCTAAATTAGTTGTAAGATATAAACTCACAAATTCAAAAGGCTCTGCAAATCCTAACCTTTTTGTTTTGGTATTTCCAGGAGAAATGCAAAAGAACAAAATGAAACCAGCTACACTTAGACACATTGTAGTAAAACTGCTGAGGGGAGAAAAAGACGAAAAAAGGCAGAGAAAAATCTTTTTAAAAAATATGAGAAAATCTTAAACACATCCAGGAGGGAAAACAATACATTATACACATTATCTTTAGGAAAACATTTATGAGAAAACAAACTTTTTTTGTTTGTCTCAAGAAAACCTTAGAAACTAGAAGACAATAGAATGACCTTTTAAAAGCACTGAAAGAAATGACGTCAACCTTGAATTCTATACCCAAACTATCCTTTAAAATAAAAGTGCAATACTCTTTTAGACAAGCAACAATAGTTGTTTTCTTTGTCACTGGCATATTTGCATCAAAAGAAATACTAAGGCCAGGCGCGGTGGCTCACACCTGTAATCCCAGCACTTTGAGAGGCCAAAGCAGGCGGATCACCTGAGGTCAGGAGTTCGAGACCAGCCTGGCCAATGTGGTGAAACCCTGTCTCTACTAAAAATACAAAAATTAGCCAGGCATGGTGGCAGGCACCTGTGATCCCAGCTACTCAGGAGGCTAAGGCAGGAGAATCACTTGAACCCAGGAGGTGGAGGCTGCAGTAAGCTGAGATTGCGCCACTGCACTTCAGCCTGGGTGAGAGAGCGAGACTCTGTCTCAAAAAAAAAAAAAAAAAAAAAAAAGAGTGGGGTAGACTGGGCACAGTGTCTCATGCCTATAATCCCAGTACTTTAGAAGGCTGAGACAGAAGGATCACTTGAGTCCAGGAGTTCAAGACCAGCCTGGGAAAGTTGGTGAGACACTATCTCTTCAAAAAATTTAAAAATTAGCCAGGCTTGGTGGTGCACACCTGTGGTCCCAGCTACACGGCAGGCTGAGGCAGGAGGGTCTCTTGAGCTGGGGAAATTGAGGCTGCAGTGAGCCATGTTTGTGCCATCACAATCCAGCCTGGGTGACAAAACGAGATCCTATCTCAAAAGAAAAGCATAAATATGCTTATGAATATTGACTGTTAAAACAATCATAATAGCCCGGGCATGGTGGTTCACACCTATAATCCCAGCACTGTGGGAGGCCGAGGCTGGTGGATCAATTGAGACCACAGGAGTTCGAGACCAGCCTGGCCAAATGGTGAAACCCTGTCTCTACCAAAAATACAAAAAAAAATTAGCTGGGTGTCGTGGTGGGTGCCTGTAATCCCAGCTACTCTGGAGGCTGAGGCAGGAGGATCACTTGAACCCAGGAGGAAGAGGTTGCAGTGAGCTGAGATTGTGCCACTGCAGTCCAGCCTGGGTGACAGAGCGAGACTCTGTCTCAAAAACAAACAAACAAAAAAGCAATCATAATAATGTAGTATGGAATATTAAACATATATAAATAAAAGGCAGAAAAGTGATCATGTAAAAGATGGGAAGGGTAAATAAAACTAAAGTGTTTCAAGGCTCTAACAGCATCAGGGAAGTAGTAAAAGAAATCATTTCTATTGGATATAGCATGTATCTTTATCTCTAGGTTACCACTAATACTAATAAGTTAATAGAGGAAAACAACATAATATTTTTTTAAAAGATTGATTCAAATAAGGCAAGGAAAGAGAGAGAAGGGAGGGCAAATAGAAAATACGTAGTAAGTTGGTAAATATAATTCAAGTATATCAGAAATTACATAAAATGTAAATGGACTAAATTTTCCAACTAAAAGTACAAGATTGTCAGACTGGATAAAACCCTTTACAAACCACATATCCTGTTTATGACATAGGATATAGTTCCTCTTCTTTAGCAGAGATGTCAAGTTCCTGCTTATTATGATCTCCTTCCACCTTAAGTCCTCCATAAGACCCTACACTCCTTACACCTTGTGCACCAGAAACACCAAAATGCTCACAGCTATGTAGAATATCAGGTCTCTGCGTCTTTACTCATGCTGTTCGCTTTGCATGGAATATCCCCTCCCTGACTTCCACCCACCTCCAAATATACACACACACACCCTCATATCCCTTGCCTGTTTCATGGTTTAAGGCCCAGATCAGGAGAGCACACACCTCCACAAAGCTTTTCGTCTCCCTCCTCTGCTCCGCACCACCCCAGGCTTGCCTTCCCGCAGCCCTGACACTGTTTTCCTGGACTGTTTGCTCTTCTCACTGTGAGGGAGCTCCCCAAGAGAAGGGACCACAGTGGCAATTGATTGCAATTCCCTTCCTGGGATAGCACTGTGCAAACCCGACAGACACCATCTCTGCTAAGAACAGTACCAGTAACAACTGCTAACATCGGAGGGCCCTAGCTGGTGCCAGACACTGTGCTATGGGCTTCTCATGAATGATTTTATTTAATCCTCACAAAGCCTATGTGAGGTAGGGGCTATTCTCCTGCCATTTTACAGATAAGGAAACTGGGGCTTCCAGAAGTAGTCTGCCCTGGCCTCAGGGCTGGGCAGCCTTGGCAGGGGTGCACAGTCAGGTAAGAAAGACACAGTCAGGTAAGAAAGGTAAATGAAGTGGAGGGGGGTAAGCCAAGTGTGGAGGTTGCAGGGGACCACATGGGGACACCTAGTCCAGACTTGGGAGTCAGGGGGCTTCTCCGGAGAGCAGCACTGAAGCCATGACCTACAGGAGGAATGAGCAGGAGCCAGAGAGATGAGGGTGCAGAGCTCCCAGGTGTCAGGAGTGATGTGTGTGGTCCCAGCACTGGTCACGCCACTGTAAGACCTATGCGGCCAAGTTCAGGAGGGAGTGAGGTGGTGCCCCCTCCCTCGAGTGGAGTCTCAAGTAGAGATGAGAGAGGAAGGCACCATGAATGTCCTCGCATCCAGGTGCCTGGCACATGGTTGGTGCTCTGTAAATTATCTTTCAGCCAAATTGAACTCGCCGGCGAGTGACCTAGCAATTGAAAAGTGAGCCTTAGATCGGATCGAAATCTTTGACCTCACTTCCGGGAACTTGGAATCACGCAGCAAGGCCAGACCACACGTGGAGGGGGTGGGGGAGGCACTCCCAGGGCACTGACCCCCTGTCATGCTCACTGCACTCCACCAGGCGGCGGGCACTGGGGCCCCGGACCAGCCTCCAGCTGAACCCCATGCCCAGCCTTCCGGGGACACAGCCTGCACCTGCTCACCAGCAACATGGCTCCCCAGGTTCCAGGCCCACCTTGGCACTAATGTTCCCCACCTCCACGGTGAGGTTGTCTCTCCTTCTGGGCCTCAGTTTCCCTGGCTGTCAAATGAAGAGGATTCCCTAAGATGGTCTCTCAGTGCCATCCAGCTCCCACAGGCCCTGGTCTTCTGCAGGCCCCTTTTGCTCTTTCAGGACTTCTCTATGTGTCCTTTATTGAGAGCTTTGCTACTAGGCCGTTTGTATTTTCTGAAGCTGTTGTCTCCCCTGAGCAAATGTGCTTCCCTCCTGTGCCACCTCTCCCCTGCCTCCAACTCACGGTATTGATACTCAAAAAAAAATAGCTCCTATCCCTCTGCCCACATCACCAGATGCACAGAAAGGCAGAGTTACTTCCCGAGGCAATTAATCCCATTAACAAGCAATAATTCACAGCCTTCAACCGGGAGGCCGCCTTCATTACAGAGTGTTAACCAAGATCTTCCTTAATCCCATGCAAGGCGTGCAGGCTGCTGCTGGGACACCCAGACACCAGCGGCCCTGGGATTAACTGCTGCCCCCACCCCACCACAGCACCCCACATCCGCACACAGCCCTTCCAGCGTCCCTGGGCACCGACGCCAGGGCTGGGCACATGGCAGCTGTACGGGGGTCCCCTCAACATTCAGCGGATGTCAACAGCCCACTCCTGATTGGGAGTGATTGTTTTCAGCATGGAGTCAGCCCGGACTGGATTTATCAAACTGTTAACTGTGCTTATCGCAAATCACTTTAATGATGTGTTAACATTTAATTAGATCGCTACCGAATGCTTCTGATTACACGTACGGCCGGTGAACCTGACCATCAGAGCAAAAAGAGTCACAGAAAATGGGATCCTTGCCCCCAGCCCCAGCTGGACAGGCGGTCCTGGGCTTAGCAAGCCAGCCCATTTTGGGGGGAAGTTTCTTGGCATCTGCTTTACGTCTCTGGTGAGGCCATAAGGCGTGCAGTGGGCACTGTCGTGGAAACCGTGCACATCCTGGAAAAAAGAGGTCTGCTCATGTTCACGCCGCGTGGCTGTGTTACGTGTCCGCTGTCTGCAAGGCATAGAGTTGATGCTTTGAGGGACCCTGAAATGGAGAAAACATGGACCCTATCCTTGAAAAGATAGGCTCACAGAACAGAAGAAAGAAAATTCCTGTTCCTGCACCCAGGCCCATGCTGAGCAGGGGGCGGCTGCCGATCCTACTGCTCAGCTAGGAAGGTGTTTTATCTGCATTTTACAAACAGGGAGATCAGGGCTCACAGAAGTGGTTGTTTACTCCTTGTGGAGGCTCCAAGAGGGCAGGAGGGGAAAGGTCTTGGGTGAACAAATGCTCGCTCGGCCAGGCTGGGGCCAGCGCTGCAGGCCCGGGAAGCAGAACCCAGGGGCTTCAAGCTGTGCTGTAGGCAACCACGGAGGGGGTTTGAGGCAGGGGTCGGGGTGACGCAGTCCAACCCACATTTTCAAGATCCTAAGAAACAAAATGTTCATTATCCTCACGATTTGGAAATAGGAAATCCAGGTCTGTGCTATGATCCCACAGTGTGTCTGACGCCCTGTTTAGCAGGTTGGGTGTTGGCCCGTGAGTGTCAAATGCCTCCTCTTCTTTGGGTCATTGGTTCATTGATAATTATTGAGTTATTGAATCACTGATTCACTTGCTGGGAATCTGCTGGGCATGGACGGTGCCCACGAGAAGCGCTCTCTCCATCTCAAACACATATGCACACCATGCACATATGCACATGTGGGCCCACACATGCATGTGTGCACATACATGTACAAATCCACCCAATGCACATATGCATACATTCACATACACCCTCACACTTGTGCACATTCATGCACACAATACACGTGTGTGCACATTCATTCACATGCACACCCACACATTCCACACATGTGTGCACACATGCACGTACATTCATACACATGCATGTACATTCATACACATGCACACTCCACACACTTGCACACAGATCCATGCACACACATAGACGCATGCACACGTACGTTCATGTACATGCAGACTCCATGCCAGTGCACACACATTCATAAACACAGGTGCAGGCACACATGCATGTGCACACATTCATACACACATGTGCAGACACAAATTCAGGCACACATGTGCACACACATTCATACACACAGGTGCAGGCACACACATTCACACACACATGTGCACACACATTCATGCGGGTGCAGGTACACACTCATGCACACATGTGCACACATATTCATATGCACAGGTGTAGGCACACACATTCATGCACACATGTGCACACACATACATGTGCAGGCACACACATTCAGACACACAAGTGTGCACACATACACACAGGTGCAGGCACACACATTCATACACGCGTGTGCACACATTCATACACACAGGTGCAGGCACATACATTCATACACACATGTGCAGACACATTCATACAGGTGCAGGCACACAGATTCATACACACATGTGCAGACACATTCATACAGGTGCAGGCACACACATTCATACACACATGTGCACATTCATACACATGTACACACACATGCATACAGGTCCAGGTACACACATTCATGCACACATGTGCACACACATTCATACACGTCCAGGTACACACATTCATGCACACATGTGCACACACATTCATACACACAGGTGCACATTCATACACAGGTGCACACACATTCATACAGGTCCAGGTACACACATTCATACACACATGTGCGCACACATTCATACAGGTCCAGGTACACACATTCATGCACACAGGTGCACACACATTCATACACACAGGTGCAGGCGCACACATGTTCCCCCACACATGCGTTCACACATACAGCGCCAGCCTTCATATGGTTCAGGCAATCATGCGCCATCCCCAGCTGCTCTCCACGTTTCCATCTCCGGAAATGCAGGAGCCGGGGCAGTGTGTGGGGGCCGGTGTCCCATTTGGCTTCGCTCTCCCCTCCACCTGCATGAGTTGGGGAAATGCCCGTTTTCAAGGACATGTCGGCCCCGCAGCTCTGCCTCCACGGGGCCGTGGCCCAGCACCTCCGCAGCGAGGCCTAGGCAGCAGCTGTGCTGCAAACACCACCCCGGCTGTGCTCAGAGGCGGCCGGCCGCCCCGAGAAACCCTCCATGATGTGACGCGACCAGACAGGCGCAAGGAACAGGCCCCGCAGTCATGTAAAATGCAGGAGCGCTCCCATCCCAGACGCTGGCTGACCAAGCAGCAGCGCAGCAGTAAGCGCATCCCAGTCCCCGTTTGGGGGCAATTTAACCCGGGCCCTTGCGTAACAACAGCCTCATTATTCGGAGGAAGCCGGAGGCTCAGGCGTGTTCTTTGAATGGCACAGCCCTTGTAGGGGGTGCGCGAAATCATCTGGGGTGACGCCACGTGGCCTCCCAGAGCTAGCCCAGCCCACTACCCAGATGGAAGCTTCCAGATGAGTCAGTCCGTGGGAAGAGAACAGGAGTTTGTTCAGCAAGCTCCAAAGCCTCGGGCAGCCTGGGGGATGATTGACCTGGAGTAAAATCGTGCATCCTTAAACTGGCAAGCCTTGGGCTGCCCGACAGATTCCACGTACGGGTCACCTCCCCGAGACAGATTAAGCTCCGTGGTACCCCTCTGCCCAGGCGGGGGGTGGGACGGCCCGGCCCTGCTCCTGGATGTGCTGTTGCCTCCCACATGGTGTGGACAAAGGAGAAGGTAGGAAAGGCCAAGGCATTGGGGCCAGGCCGGCAGGCTTGAGATGTGGCTGGTGCTGAGGCCCTTAGGGTGAATGCCTAAACCTCTCTGCACCTTGGTTCCTGCGCCCCAAAAGTGGTCATAATAAGGGAGATCGCCATGCAGGCCCTGTGTGGGAGGCTCTCACAACGACAGGGCTGAGCCTCTGGACCTCAGCGTTGCTCTCTGGGCACTGGGTAGGGGCTGCGGCACCGTCCCGGGCACTGCCATGAGCAGGCAGCAGGGCCCTCGGAGCCAAGCCCACACCTGCTCAGAGAGGAGACTGAGCACACTCACTGGGAATTTACGATGGCACATTGGTAAGAAGAGTTCAGCAGGAATGGCAGGCAAATTGGTGAAGGCATGCAGGCTGGCAGGACAGGGTAGACTCCTGCGGCTGCAGCATTTGGAGGATTCCCCATCATCTACTGGCTCTGTCTCACAAACCCCGCCGGATACTCACAGAAAAGTCTGGAAAAATCCCCAACTTTTGTCCACTGTGGTGGACCTCGGAGAGGGGTTGAGCAGCCACATGGAACGGGTGTGAAATTCCAGCCAGGCTCTTCTCCCCACTGTCCATCAAGGTACAAGAGCCCAAACCTGAGCAGGACATCAGTGAAAACGCATTGCAGCTAAAGGAGACTGGGGAAACAGGACTTTACTCTTCAGGGAGGGTGACAGGATTGAGGACTGAGCCCACAACCATGGCTAGAAAAAGAGCAGAAGATCCGAGAAGGCCACAATCCCAAGAACCAGGGCCACAGCAAACCTAAGACTAAGGCTTATCCAGAGCCTCGGCAAGCACGCTCACCTCCACCTCCTGCCACCAAGCTAACAAGATCTGCAACACCAGAAACAGCAGAACGATGCCGAGAAAGGGAGAGGAGAAGGGAACCAGCATAGGAAATCTCTCTGAAGCACAGTGCAAAAGGAACACCTAGAATTCAGAGTCAGACGTTGCTAAACACAGACTATCTATGCAGCTGCTTGAAGCAGTTAGAGTGATCACAGTAACACATCTCAAACCTAGCCCAGCTCCTAACTAGATTAACTTAAACCTCCTACAAAGGGTCCAGTAGGAGGAAGTTGTGCCCGTATAAGATGGCTGGCTTTTAAGACAAAATTCTGATGCATACAAAAAGACAAGGGAAAAAAAAATCACACTCATAAGAGATAAAGAATACACATGTTGGGAATACTGGGCAGGAAATTTTAATAACTATGATGACTATGTTGAAGGCTGTAATGAAGAAAGGGGACAGTGCATGATCAGATGGGTTATTTCAACGGAGAGATGGAAACTGTAAGGGAGAATCAAATGGAAACGCTAGAAATGAGAAACACAGAGACAGAGAGGAAGAGTGCCCTCAATGGGCTCATCAGTAGATGCTACACAGCTGAGAAAGAATCACTGACCTTGAAGACGAGTCGAAAACAATTACCCAAACTGGAAAAAAGAGAAAAAAGAATGAGCATCACATGGACTAGAACATCCAAGAGCTAGGAGACTATATCAAACTCCTAACATATGCATACTTGGAATCCTAGAAGTAGAAGAGGGAGAATGAGCAGAAGAAGTATTTAAAGAAATAATGACCAGAAATTTACTGAAATGAACAACAGACACCAGAAGACAGATCCAAGAAGCTCAGAGAACACAGCTAGCATACACACCAAAACGAAAGCAAACAAAGAACCACACATAGGCATGTTATATTCCAGCTTCTGGAAACCAAAGACAAAGAGATAACACTGAAGCCAGCCAGACCAGGGCAGGGTGGGGGGAAGCATTATAGAAGAGTAAACGCGCAATTTGCAACAGAGTTCTCATCAGAAATCGTGCAAAACAGAAAACAATGGAGTGAATCTTTAAAGTGCTGAAGGACAAAAAAAACCAGTTAACTCCGAGAAAAATATCTTCGCAAAAATGAAGGAGACGTAATAAATTTCTCAAAGAAACAAAAATTGAGAAAATGCATTTCCAGCAGACCTACTCCAAAAAGAATGCTGAAGAAGTTCTTCAGGTAGAAGGACTAGGATAGTAACTGAAACTTAGCTCTACACAAGGAAATGAAGAGTGCTAGAAATGGAGTAAATGAAGGTAAAATTAAATTTATTTTTTTCTAGTTTCTAATTGCTCTAAAAAAAAAAAAACATTTAAAACCGGCCGGGCGCAGTGGCTCACGCCTGTAATCCCAGCACTTTGGGAGGCCGAGGCAGGCGGATCACGAAGTCAGGAGACCGAGACCATCCTGGCTAACATGGTGAAACCCCGTCTCTACTAAAAAATAGAAAAAATTAGCTGGGCATGGTGGCGGGCGCCTGCAGTCCCAGCTACTCGGGAGGCTGAGGCAGGAGAATGGCGTGAACCCGGGAGGCAGAGTTTGCAGTGAGCCGAGATCGCACCACTGCACTCCAGCCTGGGCCACAAAGTGATACTCTGTCTCAAAAAAAAAAAAAAAAAAAGGGTTACACCGTATTGTGTGTGTGTTTATAGCATATATAACAGTAAAGGTGTGACAGCAACAGCACAAAGGCCAGGAAGAAGAAATTCGGAATATGCTATTTTAAGGTCCTTATACTACATACAAGGTGGTAGAATATTATTTGAAGGTAGATTCTGATTAGTTAAAGACGTACATTTGAGGCAAAGGTCAACCACTAAAAGGTTTTCGAAGAGGTATAAATAATAAGTCAGTAGAGGAGATAAAATGGAATCACAAAAATTGCTCAGTTGACGAAAGAGAAGGCCAAAAAAATGGGAAAAAAGAAACGAAGAAAAAATAGAACAAATAGAAAATGGTAAGTAAAATGATGGATTTTAATCAAACCATATCCATAATCACATTACTCGTGAATTGTATAAACATACCAAATAAAAGGCAGAGATTGTCAGAAGTGATTGTTTCGATTGCGTGCTGTACATACGAAACCTGCTTGAAATATAAAGATATAATAAATGTGTTACAAAAAGTGAAGGAAAAGAAAATACAGATCATGCAAACACTAAGCAAAAGAAAACTGGAGTAACTATATTAATATCAGACAAGGTAGACTTTAGAGAAAGGAATACTGTCAAAGATAAAGAGAAACATTACATAACGATGAAGGAGTCAATTCTCCAAGAATATAACAATCTTAAACGTGTATGCAACTAGCAACAGATTCAAAATACATGAGTCAAAAACTGATGGAACTGGAATGAGAAATGGATGAATCCACACAATTATAGTTGGAGATGTCAACTCTGTCTCAGGAATGGACAGAAAAGTAAACAGATAATCAGTAAGAACAAAGACTTGAACAACACTATTAGGCCTAATTGGCATATACAGACTCCACCCAATAACAGGAGATTGCATCTGGACCATAAAACAAATTTCAGCAAATCTAAAAGAATATAAACCTTTTAATCTTTAACCATAACAGTAAACTACAAATCAATAACAGAAAGGTAGAAGAAAAAAATACTTATAAGCTAAACAATGCACTTATAATAACCCATAGATAAAAGAGCAAGTGTCAAGAACAATTTAAAAATATTTTAAAGTGAAATTAAAATGAAAATAAAATATGCCAACATTTGACGGATACAGTTAAAGCAGTGCTTAGAGGAAAAAAGAAAACTTCAGTCCCAGCTGATTTTGCTGGAGAATTCTACCAAATATTTAAGAAAGACACAGTATCAATTCAACACAATCTCTCCCAGAAAATAAAATAGGAAAAACATTTCCCAATTCATAAGTCCAGCAATACCCCAATATCAATCCACACAAATACACTGCAAGAGAGAGAAAATTACAGACCAATATTTCACATGAATAAAGTGTGGAAACTCTCAATACAGTATTAGCACGACCATGTTTTATCCCAGAAATACAAAGGAGGTTACAAAATTTTAATTTAACCTGATACATCGTATTAATATACTACAGAAGAAAAGCCATGGAATTATCTCAGTAAATGAAGGAAAAGTAATTGATAAAATTCAAAATCTATTGATGACGAAAAAAAATCTCAACAAACTGTAAGTAATAGGGAGCTTCTTGATGTAAAAAAGAACATTGCCAGCTAATGTTAAACTTATAGGTGAATGTTTTTTCCCAATATCAGAAACAAGGCAAAGATGTCCTCTCTCACCATTCCTATTCAAGCATTTCTGTCCTGGAATTATAGGCGCACACCACCATGCCCAGCTAATTTTTATATTTTTAGTAGAGAAGAGGTTTCACTACGTTTGTCAGGCTGATCTTGAACTCCTGACCTCAAGTGATCCACCCACCTCAGCCTTCCAAAGTTCTGGGATTACAGGCATGAGCCACCACGCCCAACCAAAGTATAAATTTTTAAGTAGGCAACGTCTGCATGCTGAAAACTACAAACATTGATAAAAGAAATCAAACAAGAACTAAATAATGAGTGAGATTTATAGCAAGAAACAGAATTGTTAAGATGTCATTTCTGTACAATATCATTTATAGGTTTAATGCAATGCCAGCAGGCTTGTTTTTTGGATAACACACGTTGAATCAAAACTGTCTATGGAAAAGCAAATTAACTAATAGAGCCGCCACTAGAAGTTTGTAAAAGGAGAACAAAGTTGGAGAACTCGCACCACCTAATTTAGAGACCTGCTGCAAAGCTATAGTAATCAAAACAGTGTGGTCTTAGTGTGAGGACAGACATACAGGTCATCAGAACAGAATAAAGCCCACAAATAGATCCAGGGAAGTACTGTCACATGATTTTTGACAGAGGGGCAAAAGAAATTGAATAGAAAAACATGGCAATTTTTTCAACAAATATGCTGAGGAAATTGTGCATTCATGTGAAATTAAATAGCTTAGTCTTTAACCCTTATAACAAAATCAAATCAAATTGGAACATTTGTAAAATGTATAAAACTTTAAAACTTCTAGTAGAAAACATAGGAGAAAAGTCAGTGTGGTCATGAATTGGGCAGAGTGCCTAGAGAAGACCAAATAACATCATGCACCAAAGAACAGCGCTGATAAGTTCAACCTTATCCAAATCTGGAACTTCTATGTAAACAAGTTAAAAAAAAAAAAAACTATTAAGAGCATGAAAAAACAAGCCACAGACCGAGAGACCATGTTTTCAAATCACATTTCTGACAAAACACAATATCCAGAATATATATACAGCAGTCCTCCCACCTTCTTATCTGAGGGGGATACATGCAAAGACCCCCAGTGGATGCCTGAAATTACGGACAGTGATTTCACGGACAGTGATATACACTATGCTTTTCCTCTACATATGTATCTATGATATAGATTAATCTGTAAATTAGGGACAGATAGAGATTAACAACAGTAAGTAGTAATAAAATAGAACAATTATGACAATATGATGTAATAAAAATTATGTGAATGTGGTCTCTCTCTCTCTTCCCCCCTTTCCTCTACCCTCCACCCCTCTCTCCCTGTCTCCTCTCTCTCTTTCTAAATATCTCACTGTATTATATACCATGGGCAACTGAGACCACAGAAAGCAAAACCGCAGATAACGGGAGAGTACTGTAATTTTTTTTAAAAGCTCTCAAAGGTCAAAATGAAGACAACAAACAGAGCTTTTTAAAAGGGGGAAAGATTTACACCAACAAGTCATTGAAGAGGACGTACAGATAACAAGCATGTGAAAAAGTGCAGGAGATAAAGAACAAGGTGAGCTTAGAACATCTTAGGGTGCTAGAAGGTCGAGAATCGGTCTGAAAAAAGAGACGGGCACATGTTAAGAGAGCACAGGAGCGCTGGAACAATTTAAGCATCAAAATAGACAAAATACTGGATTTGAACCCAAATAATAAACAGCCCGAGTCCATACTGATATCAGGAATAATGAACTAAATAAATAAACGAAGTAATAGATGGAGAAGGGACCATTCTTTCTTCCAGGAGAATTCCAAATACGAGATATAGAAAGAATTAGGAAAATAGACCATCACCATTAGAACATCGCAGTCGTAACTACTACAGGGAGGTCCACTGCTGAATGCCAAGATAGTAGGCAGAAGTGTTACTGGTGGAGGGTCTTGACTACAGGTTGTCCAGGTTCCTGGCTTGTTGAACAAAGAATTGGACAAACTACACCAACAAAGCAATGACGGAACAAAGCCACAAAAGCACAGATTTATTGAAGCGAAAGCATACTCCACAGGGTGGAAGCGGACTCCAGCAAGTGGCTCAAGAACCCAGTAGCAAAATCTTCTGGGGTTTAAGTACCCTGTAGAGGTTTCCTATTGGTTACACCCTATGTAAATGAAGACTTGGCCTTTGACCAATCAGAGGCTGAAATGAAGTTACACCCTATGCAACTAAACTTGGCCCACAACCAATTAGAGGCTGAAGTGAAGGCTCCCTGTTTTCAGGCCCTATTTTCCTGCCTCAGAAGTTTCAGGAGGAGCAGGACGTTTGCACAGCATCAAAGTATCTCTTCCAAAATTTTAGGAGTGACAAAGGAAAAACAGCTAACTGTGCAGAGGAGAAACCTGGCGGCCACCACCTTACTCAAGAATCACAGCGAGTATCACCAGTGATAATGAGGTAGGAGGTGGGACTTGGACGCCGGACCAAATTGAGGACTAGCTAAAACAGGACAGGGAAGCAAGCCACTTTCCATAAGACGCGCCCACCAGTGCCATGTCAATTTATCATTGCCATGGCAACACCCGGAGGTTACCACCCCCTTCCATGGCAGCAACCTAAGGACCCGGAAGTTAACACCCTTTTCGTAGAATACTCTGCATAATTCACCTTTTAATTTGCATATAATTAAAGGTGGTTATAAATATGAGTGCAGGGCCGGGCACGGTGGCTCATGCCTGTAATCCCAGGACTTTGGGAGGCCAAGGCGGGTGGATCGCCTGAGGTCGGGAGTTCGAGACCAGCCTGGCCAACACGGTGAAACACCACCTCTACTAAAGATACAAAAATTAGCCGGGCGTGGTGGCGCCTGTAATCCCAGCTGCTTGGGAGGCTGAGGCAGGAGAATCACTTGAACCCTGGAGGCAGAGGTTGCAGTGAGCTGAGATCACGCCATTGCACTCCAGCCTGGGTGACAGAGTGAGACTCCGTCTCTAAAATGAAATGAAATGAAATGAAATGAAATAAATAAACTAAAATAAAATAAATGTGAGTGCAGACCTGCCTCTGAGCTGCTGCTCTGGGCACACTGCCTGTGGGGTAGCCCTGCTCTGCAAAGGAGCAGTACTTCTGCTGCAGTACTTCTGCTGCTGTTTCGAAAACTAACTGCTAAAACCACCGGCATGCCCTTTAATTGTTTCCTGGGTGAAGCTAAGGACCTTCCTGGGCCGAACCCCAATTTCGGGGCTCACCTGCCTTGCATCATCAAGACACATGGGACGGCCCCTGCTGTAGGGTACATCTCTAATGCAGCTCTTCCCAGTAATTCAAGGCGTCAGTGTTACCATGAGAAAACATCAGTCAAACCCAAGCTGAGAAATTGTCTACAAAATAACTTCCAAGTCTTTTCATAAAAGACAAGGAAAGATAGAAGAACCGTCAGAGGTTGCAGGAGATGGAGGAGACTCAAAAGCTACATGCAATGTGGAATCATTTGGCCGGGCGCGGTGGCTCACGCCTGTAATCCCAGCACTTTGGGAGGCCGAGGCGGGCGGATCACGAGGTCAGGAGATCTAGATCGTCCTGGCTAACACGGTGAAACCCCGTCTCTACTAAAAATACAAAAAATTAGCCAGGCATGGTTGCAGGCGCCTGTAGTCCCAGCTTCTTAGGAGGCTGAAGCAGGAGAATGGCGTGAACCCAGGAGGCGGGGCTTGCAGTGAGCGGAGATCGAGCCGCTGCACTCCAGCCTGGGCGACAGAGTGAGCCTCTGTCTCAAAAAAAAAAAAAATGTGGAATCATTCAATTCTTGAACAAAAAAGAACTTTAGTGGAAAAACTGTTGAAATTTCTACTTTAATCATAGCAATGTATCAATGTTAATTTCTTAGTATGATCATTATACTATGGCTATATAAGATGTTAATGTTAGGGGAAACTGGATGAAAGGTGCCCAGGAAATACCTATAGTATTCTCACAACTCTTCTGTAAATCTAAAATTATCTACTTGCAAAAGGTTATGAGTAGGAAGTGACTGAGAAAAATAAAGGTGAGGTACACACACTACTCAATTTTTTTTCTTTCTTTCTTTTTTTTTTTTTTTTTTGAGACAGAGTTTTGCCCTCGTTGCCCACGCTGGGGTGCAATGGTGCGATCTCGGCTCACTCCAACCTCCACATCCCAGGTTCAAGCAATTTTCCTGCCTGTGCTTCCTAAGTAGCTGGGATTACAGGCATGTGCCACCACACCCGGCTAATTTTGTATTTTTAGTAGAGATGGGGTTTCACCATTCTGGCCAGGCTGGTCTCAAACCCATGACTTCAGGTGATCTACCCGCCTTGGCCTCCCAAAGTGCTGGGATTACAGGCATGAGCCACTGAGCCCGGCCCACACTACCTAATTTTATAGTAAGTAGCTACTGTAAAGCTACACAATCAAATCAGTGTGGCCCAGAGTAGAAGGTCCAGGAAGACAGCCACTCGCACATATGACCAACTGATTTTTGACAACAGTGCAAAGGCAATTCAATAGGAAAGGACTGTCTTTTCAACATATGGTGCTGGAACAATTAGACAAGACATGAAAAACCAGGGGCTGCCACCACACCTCACACCTCATACAAAATTAACTCGAATAGATGACATACCTAAATGTAAAACGTAAAACTATAAAACTTTTAGAGAGAGATAATTGGGACCTTGAGTTAAGTGAACTTTTCTTATATACACCCACTGAAGCAGGGGTCCCCAACTCCCCAGGGCCACAGAGCAGTACCTGTTCATGGCCTGGTAGGAGCCAGGCCGCACAGCAGGAGGTGAGTGGCGGGCGGGCCAGCGAGCATTACGTCCTGAGCTCCACCTCCTGTCAGACCAGCGGCTGCATGAGATTCTCATAGGTGTGCGAACCCCGTTGTGAACCATGCACGTGAGGGATCCAGGTTGTGCACTCCTTATGAGAATCTAACTAATGCCTGATGATCTGAGGTGCAACAGTTTCATCCGGAAACCATCCTCCTACCCTGGAAAAATGGTCTTCCCTGAAACTGGTCCCTGCTGCCAAAAAGGTTGAGGACGGCTGCACTAAAGCAGGATCCATAATAGAAAACAATGATACATTTAATTTATTAAAGTTTACCTAGCAAAAGGACATTGTTATAGAGAACAAAAAGACAAACCACAGGCTAGGAGAAAATATTTATAAACCACAAATCTGTAAAAGGACTTGTATCCAGAATATATAGAGAACTTTTTTTTTTTTTAAACAGGGTCTCACTCTGTCTCCCAGGCTGAAGTGCAGAGGAGTGATCATGGCTCACTGCAACCTTGACCTCCTGGGCTCCAAGGATCCTCCTGCCTGAACCTCCTGAGTATCTGGGACTACAGGTGTGCACCACTATGCCTGGCTAAATTTTGTATTTTTTGTAGAGACAGGGTTTCACCACGTTGCCCAGGCTGGTCATGAACTCCTGGCCTCAAGCGATCCCCCCGCCTTGGCCTCCCAAAGTGCTGGGATTACAGGCGTGAGCCACCGCACCTGCCATAAAGAACTCTTAAAGCCCAATAATAAGCATATTATTAATTCAATAATAAAATGGGCAAAAAGTTTGAACAGACACTTCACCAATGAAGATATATATAAGCACATGGCAAATAAGTACTTGAAGGTGTTGGCGTGGATGCGGTGAATGGGGGACCCTTCACTGCTGGTGGGAATGTAAACTAGCATACCCACTATGGAAAACAGTGTGGCGATTCCTTAAAGAACTAAAAATGGAAATACCATTTGATCCAGCCACCCCACTACTGGGCATCTACCCAGAGGAAAAAAAGTCATTGTACAAAAAAGATACTTGCCCATGCATGTTTATAGCAGCATAATTCGCAATTGCAAAATTGTGGAAACAACTCAAATGCCCATCAATCAACGAGTGGATAAAGAAACTGTGGCATATATATATATATATACACAATGGAATACTGCTCAGCATAAAAAGGAATACATTAATGGCCTTCGAAGCGACCTGGATGAGATTGGAGACTATTATTCTAAGTCAAGTAACTCAGGAATGGAAAACCAAACATCGTATATTCTCACTCTAAGTGGGAGCTAAGCTATGAGGATGCGAAGGCATAAGAATGACACAGTGGACTTTGGAGAATGACACAATGGACTTTGGGGACTCGGGGAAAGGGTGGGAAGCGGGTGTGCAGTGTATACCGCTTGAGTGATGAGTGCACCAAAATCTCACAAATCACCACTAAAGAACTTACTCACGTCACCAAACACCACCTGTACCCCAATAACCTATGGAATTTTTTTTTTTTGAGAAGGAGTCTTGCTCTGTCGCCCAGGCTGCAGTGCAATGGCGCAATCTCGGCTCACTGCAACCTCCACCTCCCCGGTTCAAGCGATTCTCCTGCCTCAGCCTCCTGAGTAGCTGGGATTACAGGCATGCACCACCACGCCCAGCTAATTTTATATATATTTTTATATATTTATATATATTATATATATTTATATTTATGTATATTTATATATTTATTTATATATTTATATATTTATATTTATCTATTTATATTTATCTATATTTATATATTTATATATTTACATATATTTATATATTTATATATTTTTATATATTTTTATATATTTATATATATATTTACATATATTTATATATATTTATATATTTACATATTTATATATATTTATATATTTATATATTTACATATTTATATATATTTATATATTTATATATATTTATATATTTATATATATTTATATATTTATATATATTTATATATTTATATTTATATATATTTATATATTTATATATATTTTTATATATTTATATATTTATATATATTTATATATTTATATATTTATATACATTTATATATATTTATATATTTATATATATTTTATATATTTATATATTTATATATTTGTATATATGTTATATATATTTATATATTTATATATATTTATATATTTATATATTTGTATATATATTTATATATATTTATATATTTATATATTTGTATATATATTTATATATTTATATATTTGTATATATATTCATATATATTTATATATTTATATATTTGTATATATATTCATATATATTTATATATTTATATATTTGTATATATATTCATATATATTTATATATTTATATATTTGTATATATATTTATATATATTTATATATTTATATATTTATATATATTTATATATTTATATATTTATATATATTTATACATTTTTTAATATATATTTATATATATTTATATATATATATATTTTTTAGTAGGGACGGGGTTTCTTCATGTTTGTCAGGCTGGTCTCAAACTCCTGACCCAGGTGATCCGCCCACCTCAGCCTCCCAAAGTGCTGGGATTACAGGCATGAGCCACCGCTCCCGGCCAGAAATAAATTTTTTTAAAAAAAACAGGTACTTGAAAAGCTGCTCAGCATCACGCATTAGGAAAATGCACATTAAACCCCCAGTGAGGTACCACTCCACACTGGTGAGAAGAGTTAAAATTAAAAACGAAACGAAATCCCTGACAGTACCAAATGCCAGCAAGGCTGCAAAGTGACCAGAACTCTCCTGCATTGCTGGCGAGAATGTGTGAAAAGTGGTTAACAGCGTCCCGTAGCATTCCGCACGCATTTGCCACAGGACGCAGCAGTCACCGTCCTGGACACTTACCCAGGCGAAATGGAGCCTGTGTTGCCACAGACGCCCGAATGTCAATGGTTAGAGGAGCTTTATTGACGATCGCTCAAACTGGAAGCAACCCGAATGTCCCTTAAGTGGAGTGTGGATTAATGGACTACAATACGGTCACGCGATGAAGTGTCACTCAGCAAGAGGAAAAGAGGAAGCATCAGTTCACACCACAATGTGGACACATCTCAGAGGGATTACGCCAAGCGAAAGGTGCCAGGTCAGAGACCGCGCACTGCGTCATCCTGTTCGTATGACATTCCGGAGAATGTCATGGACACGACAGGGTTGGAGCACAGATCCTGAGTGCCATGGGTTAAGGGGAAGGGGCGGCTTTCACTGCGCTGGAATTGGTGTGGGCAGGGGAAGGGATGGAACGGTTCTGCATTTCGACTGTGGTAATGGTTATGTGACTACGCATTTGTCAAAACTGCATGCAAAAAAGTTAATTTTGCTGTATGCAAATTAGAAAATAAACTTTTTTTTTTTTTAATGTCAACACTACTGCACGGTTGGGGTCTGTCTCTCGCTCTTTCCCTGTAACACAAGAGCAGCGTGTCCCAAATGGGGTTGCTTCCTCAGCCCGGGTCCCGGATAGACCCAGCGACTCCCGGAGACTTGGGACTGGTGTCCAGAGCTGGGCGCTGCCCAGGAAGGAGCAGGAGAGACGGGACACACCTGGACCTCTTGCTCCCTCTGTCCTGTCTCAGAATCTGGTTCAGCCCCTCCCCAATGCCCCTGGAGCCACAGCCTGTGTTGGCCTGGACACTGCGGTTTGGTCTGCCCAGACCCCTCCCTGCTTCTCCCTGTGGTGAACGCGTTCACTTGACTTTGAGAACACCCTCTCCCCTCTGGGTGGTTCCACTGCGGCTGCCAGCCCTGCCTCCCACGCCCCTGCCAGAGAAGATGCATGACCTGGCCATGCCAATCAGAAGCCTTCTGTGGATGTTATGCCGGCACTGGAGAGAGAGAGAGGACGTCTGTCTTTCTGTGGATTTGAGCTGTCAGAGTGTGACCTTGAGTAGTTGGTGGCCACATCCTTTGCCATTTGGAAAAGTCCAAGTGACCACCAGAGATGGCAAAGGCACTGGTTCCAATCTGAGGGGCATGCTCCATCTCTACGCCTGCCAGCCGGGGCAGCCAAAAGCCCCCCTTTTGTCTTGAATAGCTTGGGACTCCACCTGGAACCCTGAGTCCCTGCTGCTGCTCCCCTGGGCTGTGTGATGCTCCCAGGTCTGCAGCTCTCCCTCCTGGCAGCACCGCAGACTCAGAGCCTGAACTCTGCCTGGCCAGAATGAGGGCAGCCAGAGCCCCAGCAAGCCTCCGTGCCCAGATTGGCCGGGGCCAAGCCCACGGCCAGGGCCAGCAAGCAGAGAGGACCAGAATGGCCCGTGCTTTTGGCAAGAGCTGGCCTGGAGCACGGAGGCAGCTGCCACCCTCCCTGGAGCCCCACAACAACCCCCCTTCCCGACCGCATTAATTGGGCCACATCTGGTGATCGCAGATCACTTCTGGCTTCCGGGTGACTCTAGAGGCCCCATTCACCCATTCACCATCCAGGCTCCAGCCAATCAGGGCTGTGCATCTGACAGCCAAATGGCTCTGCCCCTCTCAATGGCCAGCCTTGGTGCAGCTTGCCAACCTGCTCCCCTCTGTCTCAGCCCACGAAAGCCCAGCTGTGCAGGCTGCCCCACCTGTCCAGGCTGCCTGGCGAGGCACACACTTGCCTGGACGGACAGTAACTGTACGTGCACGCCCACACCCCTCAGGACAGACTCTAGAGCCACACTCCTCCCTCCAGCTGCTCTCTCTTCCACCTCTCCCCGCACCAGCACAGACACCCAGTGCATGGAGTGCACCCCCCACGCCAGCCCACTCTGAGCTGGGGAGGAATCCATGCGGAGGAACCCGCTCTGCCCTGGAGGCTCACAGCCTGGTGGAGAGGAGGACGAGTTCACTAATCATTGCAACCCAGGGACGCCGCAAGGGCCTCAGTAAAACCAGCAAATAACCAAGAACTGACCACAGGCTTTGCTCCAGGCAGTGAGCCCAGCAGAGTAAACCTCAAAGGGCAGGAGTCTTTCCAGGTGTCCCGAGAGGCATCTGGCAGGGAGGTGGTGCCTGAATTTTAGAGCTGAGCTGGGTTTTCAGGGAAAACCAGGGGAGTTCCCCCCAACGTCATCCAGGGAAATCTCCGTCAGGTTGGGCGGCAGCACAGAGGAGCGGCTGGGAGAACCGAGGTCTCACCAAGGAAGCCACCATCAGCTGGTCCTGGGGCCTAAGGCACTGTCATTTGCAGGGCAGAGCCATGGACAAGGCCCACGGGGGTGGCTGGGCATGCTGGGGAGGGGCTCCATGGACAAAGAAAAAGGGGCCCAGCAGGGGTGAGGCGGGGAGGTCAGGGGTCAAGGCACAGGGCTGGGAGGAGCTGTGGGCAGGAGGCAATGTCCCCGAAGAAGCCGGGCCAAACACCGAGGCCTGGACCATGGTTGGGCTGGTGGCCCCCGCCCAGCACTGGACAGCACATACCACCCCTCACTGAGGCCTTGTCCCCCTCCTCACTCCTCTCCCCGGCTTCACTCCCCATACAGTGAAATCACTGAATTGTTGCTGCCCCAAATATCATTTTCTGATTTCCAGCCGGTTTGGACTGGAAGGAGCCTTCATGTCCATCCCTCGCAGCTGGCCTGCCCGGGAGTCCCAGGCTCTCCCTCTGCCCTCCAGCCACAGACCCCCGGGGATGCCGCCTTTCATCAGCAGGCCCAGGGGCTGGCACTGCCTGGCAAGGGGCCTGCTGCATCTGGGAGCCAGGACGGGGCTCCAGGCTGCCCCTCAGACCCGGCCACAGGGTGCCGCTGCCCAGGCACTGGCTCAACAAAGAGTCACTAAACACCTCTTAGGGATGACAGTTCTGCTCTGGGCATTGAGCCACAGACAGATGACCACACCCTCATGGAACATTCTGGAGGAAGATGCAGAGAACAAATGGGAAAATAGGAAGGGTGTCAGGACAGTAACCCATGGTGGCTAGAGTGCAGCTTCCCAAGTTGTGCGCTGGGCACATCAGGCTGTCACCTGTGCAAATGGGTCACCTGTACAAATGGGTCACCTATGCAGATGGTTCATCTGGGAATAAACATCACCTGTGAAGGAGGGTCACCTGTGCAGGTGGGTCGCCTGTGAAGGAGGGTAGGTATTCTGTGGAGATGAACCACCTATAAAGGAGGGTCATTTGTGAAGGGGGGTGGTGAGATATTGGTCTTCCCCACCCACAGCAGAGGCTCTGGGTCCTGGAGGAGGTGAAGCCCTAGGCTAGTAGCCTCCTGCCCACAGCGGCCTTGGCAGGGGCTCCTCAGAAGGTGCCTAAGTGGCAGGGTCAGAGGACAAGCCCTGTGGTCCCCGCAGATGATGACCACGGCAGCCACATCAGCACTTGTGCTCAGGGACACAGGAGCCCTTCAGAAGCTCTGCCTCCTGTTGCCAACTTCAGCAGCCCAAGCCTCTACTTGCTTCGGGTGAGGCCCATGCCTGGTGCCCCACGGTCAGGGTGGGGCAGCAGAGTGAGTGGCCCCTAGGGGCTCTTGAGGCACAGCTGCAGGCAGTGAGCATCAGCAGCCCCTCAGCCGCCGAGGCCAGCTGGGCCACTCAGGCTGGGTAATTTGCACGTGGGGGCTTTGCCATTGGCTTTGAAGTTTGTGAAGTGAGAGCAGCCAGTCGCCTCCAGGTTCTCTGCGATCACAGGACATTGCAAGGTTACATTTTTCAATGAAATAAAAATCACGGAGCCAGCTGCTGGCATCCCTAAACACACCGCCCGCCGCTGCCGGCTTCTGACGGCTGCAACCCTTGTTGAAAACATTTACCCCCATCAGGATGGGCTGTTTCTCGTCTGCGGTGACCTGCAATAATTTGAAAATAGAATCATTTAAAGCCCCGATGGAGAATTAGTCGAGAATTACTTGGGCCGTCTTACGTGTGAAGCACTACAGAAAAATGCCCGCGTTTCTCATGAAGTGCTGCAAACTCCGATTTCTCACTAAAATTCAGGAATAGTTACTTGGAAGTTTTATACAAATTCAACATGAAAAATTGTCCTAATTATAAAATACAAAGAAAACATCGCGCATTTCTTTCCTCCGAGTCCCCAGGCCAACTCCACTTTACTCAGAGTGTCATATGAATGATAGCATTTCTTTGCATGGTGTGCTGAGGAAAAGCATGGGCAGCCTGAGGAAGCCCCGCACAGGCTGCGAGGAGCCCTGAGGGAAAAATGGGGTGCAGGGGGCGTGGTCAGAGCAGCAAGGAGGCCGTGGGGCCAGTGCAGTGGCCACGGAGGTGGAGGTGGAAGCTGAGGCAAGAGGGTCCCGGGCCGCCCCTTGAAGGCCAGGCTGAGTGGCTGCGTCTGACCCTAGGATGGGTGAGTAGGTGGGGGATTTCATAGGGGGCCACAGTTTGTGAGATGCAAAGCCCCATGGGTGGGAGGCCAAACCTGTCGACCCCTCAGTCTCTGTACGCTGAGATGCGGCCTGTGTGTGATGGGGGCTGAGAGCTCCACGTTCCGCTGAGGGCAGGTTGGCAAACTTGTTGCTGGAGGCCCCAGGGCCCTGCACGCTGGCCGCGCGACAGTTAGCAGGGAAGCCAGAGCCCTTAGGGAGCCATTGAACACTTCTGAGCACTTTGCATAGGTGACCCCTCCCACTTCAGAGACATGCCCCTTCCCCAAGATGAGCCCCTTCCCGGGGGGCTAGTGAGGAAGGCTCTGGGCACCTGGGGTGCGCAGCTGGGACGGGGAAATTAGCACAGCACATTAACACAAGGACGCATGAGGATAATGTGCTCTCAGGAAGGAGATCGATGGGCCCTCTCCGGGTGCCTGAAAGGAGTCCAAGGTCAAAGGGCTCGGGGCTGCGGGCTGCCGGCGGTCAGACTTTCGGTGAAGCCACGCAGACCCCAAGGAAGGCAGTGCTGAAGTTGCAGGTGCCAGGCCAAGGCCTCCCTTCTCGGGCGTACATGGGGCCTCTCCACCCCCTCCCCCGCCCCGTCATCCCCACCAGCATCCCAGGATCCACTCTCTTGGCCCACCCCACCTGTCTGGGAACTCACTTTGCCACCTCCCATGCCCCCAGCTCTGCCTCGGGTGAGCTCCCAGACGGCCTGGATGGCACCCAGTGAGGTGGGCCTGCCTTAGATGGGACACTCACGTTCTGCTAAACGGGAAAATGCCTTTGCCACCTGCCCCAAGAAGGAACGGATGGAGCTCATTTGCGCCACGGGAAACACAAGACAAACCATTTGCCAGCAACTGTCTGTGTGCCCAACGCCAGATCACAGGGTCACTCCTGGGGTCTTGCCCCCAATCCACAGCCACCTGGTCACTTCCAGGGTGTCATCTCCATCTCGTTGACAAGGGAGAGAAAGTGGCTCCCCCTGGGTGGTGTAGCCAGGCTGGAGTCGGGCTAACCTGTCTCCCCACAGCCGGGTTCTGATCGGATGTGACCCATGGATTTGGCTTCATGCTGATGGATGGAGCAGCCCTCGAAGACAGCCCGTGCTTTGCTCTGCTGAGACGATGAGAGGCTGCCCCATGATGCTGTGGCCACACAGAGAGGCCCTTGGCTGCAAGGGCAGGTTAGCCATAAGCAATGGCCCCCAAACAACATCATCCCCAGCTGTTTGCCAAAGTGGTCGTTAGGCAGAGGACAGCCGGTATGACAAGAGTTGTACCTACATGCCCTGCGACAACCCAGCAGGAGACAGGCACAGGCCACAGCCAGGTCGGGGGACAAGAGTAGGGAAGGGCTTCAGGAGATACTGGGGGGACTGGCCTGTCCTGGGCTGGGGCAGGCACATCACAGGAGGGTCATTTGATGAGAACAACAGAGAGAGAGAGAGAGGGAGAGAGAGAGATAGAGAGAGTGCCCCATGTACCGTCCATGTGTCAGCTGGCCCTTGCCAGCCACGCACAGGCCCTACTCTGCTCATGTTATTCACTCACTGACTCATTCACGCACTCACTCATTCTTTCATTTGCAGACTGAGCACCTGTGAGCCGGGACCTGGGGGTGGGTGCAGCCGTGTGTGAGAAAAGCGTGCTGCCCACGGGGCTCCCTGTCCAGAGGCAGCAGAAATGAAGGAGCCAGACAGCGTTGGGAGGAGCCTGGCCCCAGAGCCCAGAGGACTTGCTGTGAATGCAGCAGAGGAGGGTCAGGGCGGGATTTGCTCCAGCCCCTTGGGCCAGGGCCTGCACAGTCCACACCTCTGTCTCCCTCCACATCTACAGAAAGAGGTGACGTTGGTGAGGGCCAGGACACACGGCCAGGCCTTTGGTGGCAGCATTGCCTCCTCACCCTCATCAGCCCTGGCACCCCCGGCAGTGACCCCCACCCCCAGGCTCTCAGGGTCCTTCCTATAGAACAGGATGTGCCTTGAACCTCCCAGGAGACAGTGGGCACTGAGCAAACATTCCTCCTGCTGTCCTCCCACGCCAGTCCCCGAGGCCACCAACCTGGCCCAGGGTTTCCTTCCATGGGTGTGTTGAGGAAGCATATCACTGCTAGATTCCACCTGCCGAAGTGCTCCGAGTACACATGCAGGGCTCTGAGGTGCTCCCTGCCCACAGGCGGGGTTCCGAGGTGCTCCCTGCCCACAGGCGGGGCTCCGAGGTGCTCCCTGCCCACAGGCGGGGTTCCGAGGTGCTGCCTGCCCACAGGCGGGGCTCCGAGGTGCTCCTGCCCACAGGCGGGGCTCCGAGGTGCTCCCTACCCACAGGCGGGGGCTCCAAGGTGCTCCCCAGCTTACAGGTGGGGTTCTGAGGTGCTCCCTACTCACAGGCAGGTTTCTGAGGTGGTGCCCGCTCACAGGTGGGGTTCTGAGGTGCCCCCCACCCACAGACAGGGTTCTGAGGTGCTCCCTGCTCACAGACAGGGCTCTGAGGTTTGTGGGTCTTGCTGCCACCCTCCCAGGAGACAGACAGGAACCCGGCTGGGTGAGTGATTTGGAGGGAGGAGGGAACATCACTGACCCCTCTCACAAACAGGAAGGGCAGCCTTGCTGGGCATTTTACTAATACCCTGCACTCTGCAGGCATGATCCCGCACAAAATGGATCAAAAGCCGGGTGATCGGACCACGCCTGTGTGAGCCCCTCATGGCCTCCCAGGGAAGGCCCTTGGCACCCAGGACAGAGCCCCTGTCCACCCACATCCCCTCCCTGCTCCCCCGACCTGCCCACCCTCACCTTCCCCTCCGTCCTGTTCTGGCCACGCAGGGTCTTTCCACTGCGGAGTCTCCGCTGACTCTCACTGGGGACTTGCCCCCGCTTCGCACCCAGTGTCTGTGGGGTCCAGTAATGCCTGTGGAAGACTTTATGGGTAAGAAGGGTTATTTACTATTTAATCGGGTTTTAACTTAATACACAACTTATTAAAGTTAACATTGACGTTTCATATTCAAAAAGCCAATTTCCCTTGAGCCTTAAATCTCGACTTACAAATCTCATTGTACTGTTTATAAAGCTAGTCATTGTTGAATAAGAAAAGTATCTTTTACATGTTCTTTAAGTAGTATCCGAGGCACTGAAATTAAAGACCTTAGCCCCCTGTGCTTTATTTGCCTACTCCACACATCTAATTAATTACACCTTTTAGATTGCATTCATAAAATTAATATTTTTAGAGGTTTTATTTTTTCCCTAAGAACTTCAAAGGCCTGTCAGGGTATTCTTATAGACCTAACATAAAAACCTTCCGAAGCACTTTAATAGCCCCTGGAAATAAAATAAACTGTATCCATTGCTACGCTGTCAATAAGTTCATTCCAACCCTCTCCTTCATTCTATTTAGAACCACTACACTCTCGGCATTGTCTAGAGTGGATGTGGGTTTTTATTTTGTTTCGTTTTTGAGATGGAATCTCACTCTGTCGCCCAGGCTGGAATGCAGTGGCACGATCTCGGCTCACTGCAGCCTCCACCTCCTGGGTTCAAGCAATTCTCCTGCCTCAGCCTCCTGAGTAGCTGGGATTACAGGTGCCTGTCACCACACCTGGCTAATTTTTGTATTTTAAGTAGAGACGGGGTTTCACCATGTTGGTCAGGCTGGTCTCGAACTCCTGACCTCCAGTGATCCACCCGCCTTAGCCTACGAAAGTGCTAGGATTACAGGCATGAACCACCGTGCCTGGCTGGATGTGGGTTTTTGTGCCGAGCTCATAGCCTCCTCCAGCTGCCTTCCAACCTAACTCCACCCCCTGGCCCCTGGCTCAAAACTAACCCCCAGGCTGTAGGAGGGCCAAGGATGCTCACCCCCCTCCCTCCATGCTTGCCACAAAACCTTCTGGGCATCTCCTGCCTCTGTGCCTTTGCAGCGGCTGTTCCCTCTGCCTGGAATGCTCTTCCTCCTATGTCTGCTCAACCTCATGGCATTCAGGCTTTGGCTGGATGGCCCAGGAGGCTATCAGGGCCCTGCCCTGAATTGAGCCCGGCCACCATCCCTGGCTTTACTTTCCCACATGGCACTTACCACCACCGGGCCCCACCCATGGGTCTGCTATGGGTTTGCTGTCAGCCCCTCCCTGGAGGTCAGCTCCTGGAGGGCAGCACCTTCTGCTGCTCACACCTCTGTCCCAGGCTACCCTGGAAAGATTCTGGAACAGAAGAGGCATCAGCAAGTGTTGACTGGATGAGTGAATGAATGAATGAATCAATCTGTCAATCAATCAACCAACCAGATCAATCGCCCTCACAAAGATGATCCCTTGCGAGAGGGCCGTGCTGCTCCGGGTACTGTTCCACTTCAACATTCCTTCCTGTTTCTTTCTGTCCCAAGATTAGAACATCACCACCGAACGGGGAGGGTGGCGACATGGCCATCATTTCAGGCCAGCCAGGGTCGCTGCACCAAAGTCCAGGTGGTCGGAGAGCCGTAGAACCATGGCCGTGTGCTTCGTGACGTCTGTCCCAGGTCACCAACTGCTGAGCCCTGGCCACCCTCGCAGCCGCCCCAACTCCATTCGTGGTTCAGGCCCCTGGATGGCCGACAGGATTCACACTCCTTTCCTGGGTATTCTTGTCCTGGCCACAAGGCCGAGGTTGCCAAAGGGTACTGCTGACCCCCCGTTCCCCTCCTGCTCCATCCACCCAGCGCATTCACACTCCCACAGCTGCCCCCGGGCCACGTCTGTCTCTGCCCCTGGGTTGCTGGAGACATCTGACTCCCATCCCACCCTCACGTTTGGGTAAACAGAGCCCGCTCTCTGGGAAAGGGGACAACAGCTGGGCTCCTGGTGGGGACGCATGGAGGTCAAGGAGCCCGCAGGCCACCAGCACCACAGGAGAAGGGTGCCCTTAGCGCCTGGCCATTTGGACCCAGTGTGGCCATCACAGCACTCCCTAGGAATGTGTCACCTATTGTATGACACTCTCTATCCAGTGCAGTGTGTGACAGCATATTAAGGACTGCTATTTCAATTACTATGAATAATAGAGCAGCCTGGGGAACTGACTGCCTCTCAGGCCCTGGAACGAGGAAGCCACAGTGTTGACATTCACACACCTTACAAAGTCAGGGACAGAGCTGGATGGGGGCGAAGAGAGGTGGTGGGTGCTCCACGGGTGAGGAGGTGGGTGCTCCTTGAGTGAGGACCTGGGTGCTCCTTGCATGAAGAGGTAGGTGCTCCTTGAGTGAGGACCTGAGTGCTCCTCGGGTGAGGAGGTGGGTGCTCCTTGGGTGAGGACCTGGGTGCTCCTTGCATGAGGAGGCAGGTGCTCCCTGGGTGAGGACCTGGGTGCTCCTCGGGTGAGGAGGTGGGTGCTCCTTGAGTGAGGACCTGGGTGCTCATTGCATGAGGAGGTTGGTGCTCCCTGGGTAAAGAAGTAGGTGCTCCTTGGGTGAGGAGGTGGGTGCTCCTTGAGTTAGGATCTGGTGCTCCTTGAATGAGCACCTGGGTGTTCCTTTCATGAGGAGGTAGGTGCTCCTTGGGTGAGGAGGCGAGAACCCAGATGCTCTTTGCATGAGGATGTGGGTGCTCCCGGGGTGAGGACACAGATGTCTTTGGGTGTGGCTGTCTCCTGCAGACATAGCCACTGTCCTCTGCATGCTCTGGATCTGTGCTGCAGCATTAATGGTTGTAAAGCCTGTCCATCCTTCAGTCTCTCTGGAGGCCAGCTGTGTGTGAGGCACATGTCACAGTCAGACATGTGTGGGCCCCCGCTGGCCCAGGTCACTCCCTGAGGCAGGGGTGCTGAGAGTGGGCCCAGGCCCAGAGATGGCAGAGGCCACTTAGGGCAGATGTGGCTGCAGAGAGGGGGGTGGACAGTGCCGGAAGGTGCATCTCCACTCCTTTTTTCTGAGACTTTCTGGGAGGTTGTCAGGCAGACTGCCAGGATGGCCTTCCCACCACCAGGATGGCATTCCCACTGCCAGGATGGCAGTCCCGCCGCCAGGATGGCAGTCCCATCACTACGAGCACAACGTTTTCCATTTCTCTATTCCATTTTGTCATTTTTTTCCTCACTCTCCTCCTTAGGATCCTGCCAGACAATTTCGCCTTTGAAAGAAGGGCCATGTTCATAAACTGGGGCGAGCCTTCAGGCCTCTCGGGGTCCTCCAAGCAGAAGGGGGACTGGGAGTGGACTGCGCAGGGGTTGAGAGCAGGGGCTTTGTGGCCAGAGGGCTGTGGGGAAAGCCCAGATCGGCCCCCAGGGACGCGTGACTCCGGGCCTGTTACTTAACCTTGCTGTGCCTCAGTTTCCTCACTTGCAAAGCAGGGACATTGTGTGCCAGCTTGCTGTGAGATCTCCTCAGTTTGCTGCGTGCAGTGCTCGGGTCGGGTGGCTCACAGCGGGTGTCCAGAAAGCCGCAACACTTTGGGCTGTTTCCTCCCCTGCGCAAAGCTCCCTGAGTCAGCTTGCTCTCAGGGACACAAGTGTAAGGCTGAAATAAACGCCAGTAGAGCGGGGTGGGGTGGTGGGGGGGTGGGGGGCAGCAAGTTGGTGGAGCGCAAGGCCCCCCTCCGTGCTCAGATGAGGAAACTGAGGCAGAAGTGGGCCCTTCTATGCAACAACTGAAGGGTGTGATATGGAGGGACAGAGCAAACGGGAAGACTGCCTGCCTGGGCTCCTCACTCAGCTCCCTGGGCTGTCAGCTGCCCTGTAAAGGGGGATGATACTATAGTAATAATAGTCAGGAAGTGGCTTCTGAGAAACACAGCCTCCTCCTTTCAGCACAAATTTGCTGAACACCTAGTTGGGTCTAAGCCTGTGTTGAGCCCTGGCAACAAGCAGGAAAGAGTCTGTGGCCTGGGGGAGCCCAGGGTCCCGCAGTACAGACGGGCAGGAAGCCAGCAACAGTGGCCCCAGGCGATTGGCACCAGGAGGCAGAGGGCAGGGGCCACAAGGAGGCCTGTGACCTCCCCCACGAGGATGCCAGGACCCAGGCCGGGAGGCAGGGCCATGTGAGCGACCACCACCACTGGGGAGAAGAAAGCGCCTTCCTGCCTCTCAGCCCAGAATGCCCCGCCTTGTGTGTGCTGGGGTGAAATCTTCAGGGAGCTGCTCCTGGTCAGAGCTCCCGCTTCTCTACACCTTCCCGGCTGGGAGCACTTCCCTGCCTCCTGCATTCCGCAGCTGCCTCAGCTGTAAAGCAACGGGATAAGAGGACATCCACTCCATGGCATGGTTGAAAGGTCTCCCTGAAATCACAGGGGTGATTCTAGGCAGGGGAGAGGGACCGAAGTTTGTTGGGAGTCTCAAGACATAGAGACCTTCCAGAAAGGCTCCTCCCTCTTATGCTGGCACAGTGCAGGCCCTGAATAAATGTCTGTGAGTGTCTGTAACTGTGTTTGGTCCGTGCCTGTGAGGGCGCGGGGAGTTGGGCGGTGTGACTGCAATAACAGCGCTGAGAGGTAGTGAGCTCCTGGTCAGGGGAGGCATTCAATGGGAATGTGAGTAATCTCCAGCCCCGCCTGGCTGGAGCACAAACCAGATGGTCTCCAAGGGCCCCCTCACTCCACAGCCTGTAAGTCCACAAGTCTAAGATTTGGGAATTCTCAGGTACAAGACTGCTGATTCCCCAACATGGATTAAACACTTCCTGTGTGCACCCTGGTGGGGGAAAGCAGATATCCTTCCTGCACAGGTGCAGGGACACCCAGAAGAGTGGCAGACCTGTGGGGAGAAGACCACTGACGTGTCTAAGATTCTGAGTCTGTGAGTTTAAGATTCTATAATATGAATATCCTATTACCATTATGGTTCATAACAGTAGTTACTCCTTATTGAGCACCTACTGTATGCTATGGTGTGTGGCCTATTCTGGGGGCTGCCTTTAAATTATTTACTCAACCCTTTCAGAGTGAGAGGGGTGCTTACATTTCCCCATGTAGAGATGGGGAAACTGAGGCTCAGGAGGGGAGGGCCCAGGGGAGCTAGAATAGAGGAAGGCAGAGCTGGTTAGTAGCCCAGGCTGCAACCAAGTTCCTAGTTTTTAAATATAAGATGTTAAGACCCCTTAGGTACAAAACTCTATTAGTCCGTGATACTCAGCTTCTGACTACTACTTTAAATTTCCATGGCTTTAAGCTTATTTGGTATGCAAGCCCAGGCTCCTGTGCTTTAAAAGTGCCAGCTCCCAGGCGCTCAGGGCCTCAGTCTGTCTCCCCTGCCACTTCCCTCCTCGGGCCATCACAGGTCCCCCGGGCTATCACACTTGGCTGTGGGAGCTGGCCAGACCCGGTTAATTGTTATAAAGCACTTAGACACTCTCAGGCGTCAAGAGCCATGTCACACCGACATTATTTTATTACCATTCCTTAGAGACAGAGCCATCAGTGAAGGCCTGAAAACAGGACTCAGGGCCAGCAGCCTGGGCCTCATCCACCTAGGAGCAGCCCTCTAGGGCTGTGGGCAAGTCATTTAACTCCTTTTAAAACTCCCATCTGGTTGCAGCTCGGGCTTCTAGCCAGCTCCGCCTTCCTTATTCTAGTCCCCCTGGGCCCGCTCCTCCTGAGCCTCAGTTTCCCCATCTCTACATGGGGAAATACAAGCACCCCTCTCACTCTGGGAGGGTTGAGTAGATAATTTACAGGCAGCCCCCAGAACAGGCCACACACCATAGCATACAGTAGGTGCTCAATAAGGAGTAACCACTCTTATGAACCATAATGGTAATAGGATATTCACATTATAGAATCTTGGACTCATAGGCTTAGATGTTCCTGAGAGCAGAGAGAGGCGGGGTGTCCCTGGGCCCAGGGCCCATCCTGGAGCAGCTGGAGGCCATCGGGCCACCCCGCACATGGCGTCGGGGGGCTGCGGGGGGCAAGCTGTTCCCGAGTGCGCCAGACGCCCTGGAGCGTCTTCCAGCACAGGTGGCCTCTGTCCACGTAGGATGCTGAAGGGCTTTGCAGAGCCGCAGTGGGCTTTTGTTAATCTCACCCATGACTGCATCTAAAACTGTGTTCAAAGCCGCAGCACCCAGCCGGCACCTGGCTAGACAAGCGTGGGTCAGCTCCCTGCCTTCGTCCCTGCCTTCGTTCATTCACTCAGCAGATGCTATGGGCCAGCCTTGAGCCAGGCCTCGGTGACAGTGGGGCAGGTGAATGAGTGAGAGCCCTGGCCCCTGGGACCAGCAGTCTGTCTGGGGAGTTAAGCCCATGACCATGACTGTGGTCTTTGGAACGAGTGCTGGGGTGGGGTGAAGGGGAGGTGCCCAGCCCGCCTGGTGAAGGCCAGAGGTGGCTCCCAGGGAAGAGGGCGTGTGCCGAGCCCTGCAGATGAAGGGGCGCAGCCAGCAGAGGGGGACACGGGAGGACAGCATGTGCAAGGCCGGAGCCCAGGGACACGTGGCTGCAGTGGCATCCCGCCCGGCCCCCATGCTTCTGGGTAACGTGTGCGGAGCTCCTTGGAAAAGGTGTCTCCTGCCCACACCACCCTCCCAGCGTCCTGCGCTCAGCCTCACTCTCCCTCAAAACTAAAGGACTGAGTCCCACCCTAGCTGCTTCTCACTTCCCCACTGAGGGCACAAAGCAAAGCAGACCCCCAAGCCTGGGAACAGGTCTGCAGCGGGCGGGGGGTGGCACTGCAGCCCCCACCGCAGAGCCTCCTTCCCCACTGCCCTGCCCCCTCCCTTTGGCCTCCAGGGAAGCAAAGCACTTTAGAATCATTTTTCCTGCCAGTCTCCAGAGGCTCCTCCCTTCCTCTGGTCCTTTGCAGCCCCAGCGTGGAGCCCCCCACTCCTTCTCCTTCTATTACACGCCTGAAGGGGGCTTCAAAAGCCCTCCAGCACTCCGCTATACACCAGGTCTCCCCCAGACCAGGGGCGATGGCCTGGGACCCCTGGAGGTGGGAATCTGAACACGGGGTTCCCTCGAGCTCAGTGCCCTTTGCTGGGGGGTGTGGGGGGCAGGCATTCTTTCTCCCCCTCGGCTCTCCCAGAGTCTATTCCATTCCAGGTACCTGGAGATGCTGGGTGAGTCCTACAGAGGGGAGGGGGGGAGGAAGTTAAAACTGTCCCTGGCAATGTGACACACCCTGGCCTTGTCCAGCACTTCTACTATATACACTAAACATAAAATCCTTGGCCCCCCCACCTACTGAACGGACCTCCTGGTAACCAAGGGGACCCCAGAAACCCCTGAAAACTGAGTTCTCGGCCATGATGGGATGGGCGGCCAGCCTCGCCTCATTCTACTCCCCTCCCTTCTGCGGTGTAGACACAACTGCCCAGCATTAATGTTAAAATAGAGACCATGAGACCAGCAGAACAGACTCTTGGTGGCAATAAGATGCCAAATTATAAACAGGACCTGAGGCCCTGCAGGGCACGGGTTAAGCCATACACCCTTGCACTTAAAGAATAAAAATGCTCTGGCCACAAGGGTTTTCTTTTTCTCCAGCCGCTAAGCAAGCCCTGGCCTGGAGATAAGAAACGTAAAAACAATCACAGCTTATCCAGCTCCAGACACCAGCTAGCTGGCCCCCTTCTCCAGCAGCCTAACACCAGCTTTCACTGAGCGAGAGACCATTTCAGGAACTTTCTCCTGATGAGAGACCAGCAACCACGGGCTAGCTCTGGCCGGTTTCCAGAGACTGTGTACTTGCGCCTGAAAAGACCTTTCGATGTATGGGGCCTGACTGTAATACACTTATTTATTTCACTTTTTTATCAAATCAGCTCCTGCAGGAGTTGCAATACATTTAAATGTTAGATCTCCACCTCAATGTGAACACGGGTCATACGTTAGGTGCATGTTTCTTCAACATGCACGCATTAGGACCACGTTTGGCAATATCCATACCTCCTCCTATAACCTGTTCCATGTTATAACCTGTGTAGCCAGCCTGGTCAGCAGAAAGCTCCTGCTCCCACCCCTCCTCCCTCGAAGCACCTGTTTCTCATGCTTCCTGGATGGCCACCTCTCAGGCTGTGACTCTTCAGAAGAAAGTCTCCCTCTCCTTTCCAAATTCATAGATATCATGGATATCTTTTTTTTTTTTTTTTTGAGACAAGGTCTCTGTTGCCCAGGCTGGAGTGCAGTGGCACCATCTCAGCTCACTACAACCTCTGCCTCCCAGGTTCAACCGATTCTCCTTTCTCAGCCTCCCGAGTAGCTGGGATTACAGGCATGTGCCACCATGCCCAGCTAATTTTTGTATTTTTAGTAGAGAAGAGTTTCACCATGTTGGCCAAGCTGGTCTTGAACTCCTGACCTCAAGTGATCTGCCTGCCTCGGCCTCCCAAAGCGTTGGGATTACAGGCGTGAGCTACCGCACCCACCAGTTTTGTTTTGTTTTTTTTTCAGTTAACAAGTAGATCATCTCATTTTGTCAAGATCCCCGGGAGTGGCAAGTGCTATGGCTCTGTGGGCCCCTCTCCTCTCTCTCTGCCAGCTCTGTGCCCGAAGCCCACCTGCACAGCACCAACAGGCCTTCCCTGAGGCCAGGGGAGTGGAGGGGCCTGCTTGACTCAGGTCCTCCCAAAAGCTCCAATAGCCGTGATGGGGGGCTGCAATCGCATCCCCACCGTGTGCCGGCCAAGGTGGAGGCTGGTGCATTTGGTGCAAGGGCCATGAGGATGAGTGGTAAGAGAGGCAGCCATGGCAGCCAGGGCACCTACGCACGGCCGTTCCTCTCCCATGTCTCAGTTCTCTGAGTTTCCCTTTGTCCTACACACGTGTCAGATGAGGAACGGAAGCTCAGGGGCCGACGGCTCACTCCGATGTTCCTCCGGCCAAGTACGTGGGGAGGACAGCAGGGGAGGGGGATTTGCTTCCAGGGATGCTCCTGGGGAGCAGGGGAGGGGCCCGTCCTGATGCTCTGCCAGGCTCTGGGTGGGCAGCTGCCATCATCACCCATGCACAGACCCTGCACCTCCAGGTGGGGGTCTGGCTGGCTTTGTGCAGGATGCCTGGTCTCCCCAGACCTGCTCCCTCTTCAAATTACTAATCTTAGGAAATGACGATTCTAGTTCTAGAAATTCTCGCCTTTTTTGGTACTAAAATCTGGTTTCCTGGAATGCAGTGCTCTGCTGGTTTTCTCTAATGCCATGCATCATGCTGGGGCTGCCAGCCTTTGGGCGCTGACTGTGCCAGGGGCTGCTGCAGGCTACACCCATTCCATGTGGGCTTTGCAATGACCCAGTGCAGATGAAGAAACTGAGGCTCTGAGAGGTTGTGGGGGATGTGAGGCCTGGATCAGGGCAGGTGCGGAGACAAGGGGCTGGGGGCTGGAGGAAGACAGGGCCAGGGGAGGTGACTTACATATAGGCACCAGGGGATGAGAGTGGTGCTCGTTCGTTCATCTTGAATTCACTCATGCAACAAACACTCACTAAGGACCTCTTGAGTACCGAGTGCTCACTGGGTGCCCCCTGAGTACTGAGCGCTCACCGGGTACCCCCTGAGTACTGAGTGCTCACCGGGTACCCCCTGAGTACTGAACAATCACCAGGTACCCCCTGAGTACTGAGCAATCACTGGGTATGCCCTGAATACTGAGCACCCACTGGGTATCCCCTGAGTACTGAGCATCCCCTGAGTACTGAGCACTCACCGGGTACCCCCTGAGTACTGAGCGATCACTGGTTACCCCCTGAGTACTGAGTGATCACTGGGTACCCCCTGAGTACTGAGCGATCACCAGGTACCCCCTGAGTACTGAGCACTCACTGGGTATCCCCTGAGTACTGAGCATTCACCAGGCACCTGCTGTGCGCTGAGAACCAGCCCCCACAATGCAGAGGATGTGGCCCTGTCCTCAGGGCACTCAGCCTCCATGGGTGGCATCTGACTGAACAAATCTGGCCGTGCCGTCTGGCTGTTCCAAGCATGGAGCTTCAGGAAGGTGGAGTGAGTCACTCTGCCTGGAGAGTGAGATCAGGGAGGATTCCCAGGACAGGGGCAAGTCCATTTTCAGAGAGGTCTGAGAACACGTGTGGCCTCAAAGGAGGCCAGAGCAGGAGGTGGAAGTTGAGCATGCACAGCAGCAGAGGAGGGACTGGCGGCTGGAAAAATGGCAGCTCATCCAGAATCTTCTACTGATGCCCCTGCTGCCAGTCCCAGGTCCTACTAGAGACCCTCCCTGGGCCCAAGCTGACTACTGACCATCTCCCTGTGTCCTGAGGGCCAAGGAGGCAGCCCGACCTCCATCGTCACGTCCACAGCCCACAGCCCCAACACCTGGTGGGGACTCGGGGACACACTTGAGCCTGGCAGCCCCCCATGAAGGCCCCCACCAAGGCCCCCTTGAGGATGTGGAAATCCTTGCACAGTCACCATCAAGCCCCTCCCCAGCTCCAGCACTGGTGGAGATCACACGAGTCCTTTGTCAGTGTGATTGGAAAGTGATTGGGTCAGGTTGCCCCAGCCTCATTTCAGAGGACTCTGGTGAAACAAGAACCCCCCAGCAGCTGTGATGGGTGGGCTGCAATTGCATCCCTATTGTGTGCCAGCCAAGGAGGGGGCCGGTGCAGTTGGTATGAGGGTCCTGAGGCTGAGCGGCGGGAAGTGCAGTACCAGCTACGCCACTGCATCCCACCCATTGGAACACACTGCACAGAGCAGGCCTTTCATAATTTTTTAAAAAAGTTTGCCTTTTCTAGATGTGATGAGGGAATGGTTAGATGAGGCATCTGAGCTCACAGAATGCCCACGGCCTCACCAGCAGGCACTCAGCTGCCGGCTCGGCCACAGCTCAGCCCTGACCGCCTGCTGCTAACCACCCTGCTCTTCAGCACTGACTGGAGCAGCTGCCATCACAGCTTTGCCCGGATGCGGATGTGAGCCACCTTGAATTAACATCGGGTTGGTCTGCGCCCTGAACCAGCTGTCAGTTGTCCTGGGCTCTGCTGATGCCTCCCTGACTAGGGGCCACAGGGACAAGAGAGGATGGGGCGGGGGCGAGAGGCAGGCCGGGTGGGCAGAAACCAGTCTGTACCCTCAGTGGGAGCCACAGCTCAGAACCTTCACTCCTCTGACTCTCATCTGAAAAATGGGGCGCATCCTGCCTGCTCCCCAAATCGTGTGAGGGGCAGGATGTCATCAGTTTTGGGGGTAGAGCTGGAACTGCCCGGCTGTGAGCTTCTAGGACTGTCAGCTCAGAGACCAGCAGGGCGGGAGGACTCCCTCGATGACATCAGAAAGAGCAGTGAGGAGCAGACTGGAAGGGAGGGTTTGGCCCAAAAGAACCCTGTGTCCCACTGTGCATCTCTAGCCCCTCCCTTGCATTGTACAGTGAGCACCTGTACACGCACTGCCCAGGTGAAGAATGAGGCACTCGCCCAACCCAGGAGTCCCCCTCCCCGTGCCCTCCCTGACCTCTGACCCTGCCCCCTGCCCCCTGCCCCCTGTGTTCAGCCCTGGCCTCTGAGCGATGAGGAGGCAGGCTCCCATCCAGCCACTGAACCTCACTCTTGGGACCTTCCTCACTGGGCGGAGCGGAGGAGGTGGGGCCAGGATCCGCCCCCAGTGCCTTGACCACCACCTGCACGCTGCCTAGGCGGGTCTCCTGTCTCTGCTGACTTTTCTCAGTGCTGTTCATTCGTTATGTTCTGTAAACATTTATAGGACGACAACCCCGGTCCATGTCCCAGGCCCTCAAGTATGGGAGGGTCACCCTCCACCCCTGCTGAGTTTGAGGGAAGGAGCCCACCACCAAGTTCCCGGGGCAGAATGGACAGGGCACCCTGAGCAGGTGCTGCAGAGGCGAGGGCCACAGCCGGCTTCTCCAGCACCTCGGGCCAGGAGCCAGGTGGTCAGCTAGGCTGACCCCAGCTGACGTCCAGCCCCACCTCTGCAGGCACAGCCTAGGGAGTCAGCCCCAGCCCTGCCTTCCTTGTCCACCCTACAGTGACCACAGCTGCTGAAATCTCACTGTGTGGCCACTGCCCTTGCTGGTCTGCTTCCCACCCAGGCCTTTGGGGATGCTGGCCACGTGTGTGGCATGGGTCGTGGCCAGCACAGTCCCACGTGGAGTGCAGAGCCAGTGGCAGGGGCAGCATCTGGTGCCGAGGTTCAGAGAAGCCTGGGAGTATTTGGGGCCGCTCCTCTGGCAGCTGGATACGCCTCCTGGCTGGCCCGGGGACAATAATTAAGAATCAGTTTTCCCTCAAAAGGCTGTATTGCTGGGAGGGATTATAAATCAAGATGACATTTTTATCACAGAGCAAAAATTAATTATTTAACATGGGACATGTTTGTGCTCTCTTAACTGCCAGCAGGGTGGCTTGACTTGTGGTGGCCAGACAGTTCCAGCGCTGCAGGAATGGCTGCAGGAACGGCCCTCTCAGGGCTCTTGATGCAAGGGGGAAACTGAGGCCCAGAGAGGGGAAGGGGCCTGTCTAGGGTCTCACTGCCATTCATAGCAACTCTTCTGGCCCTGGAGTTCTCTGCCGACTATGCTGGAAGCCAGGTCCACCCAACCCCATCCATGAAGGGCGCCCGCATTGTGCAGGCAGCAAAGCCAGTGGGTGGATGGTGGTGGGGGCGAGGCTTGGTTCGGGAGAGGACCCAGCCCTGTGCTCCACACCTGCGCCTGTGCCAGCCACAATGTGCCCATCCCTTTCTCTCCTTCGTCCCCATGGCCCTTCAGAAAGCCCAGCCAGCTGGGTCCTGCTGCGGGGCCCATCAGGAAGGGGCGGCCACGGCTCCCTCCAGCTAGCTCAGGTCTGGCATTTCCCAGGAATGGGAGGTGGCCCTTGGGGGTGCGGGCCTGGGGGCGTGGGGTAGTCAGCATCTCCTGGAGGAAAGTGGGTCCCCATCCCACGAGCTTCCAGCCCTCCTTCCTCCAGGAACTGTGGCCTCCTTCTCCCAGCCACCCCTGCCCTGGGTGCAGAAACACTTGGAGCGTGGAGATGAACTCCTGCGTGAACCACAGACTCAGGCCCCTGGTGGCTGACTGCAGAGGGAGCCCACCCGACCATCATCCTGTGGCCGGAGGGACTCCACGACCCTCTGAAACGGGGTTGTCCCAGCAAGATGGGAGGGGTCCCAGCACCTGCTGCTCGCTGAGTCATTCACTGATATGTGCCGTCAGAGTTCTCAGAGCCACCGGGCAACAGAGCAGACAAGGGTCTCACTGCCAGCAGAGCGGGCGCCTGAGCAGACGCTCTAGATGAGGACACTGTTGCCCCCTGAATGGCTCCTCTGTCTCCCCAGTGGTCCATCTCTTTCTCTCTTGCCCTTTCCTCTCCCTGTGCCCATCCATTCCCAGCCTGACCCTGGGCTCTGAGCCTGTGTGTGGCCAGCCATGGGGCCACAGAGTACAGTGGGAACCAGGCGGAAGTTCCCCCTGAGGGGCTGCTGGGCTGGGTTTGGGGCCAGCAAAGGTGTGGCAGGGTGACCAGGCTAGGGCCACCGAGCGGGGAGATGGTGGGGAGGGCTGGTCTTTGGGCAGAAAGAGTGACAGGCACTCACTTGCCACTGGGCCTGAGCTGTGGGACCCCCGGTCTGGGTGAAGGTGGGGAGACCAGCATCCTGAGCTGGGCCCCAGCCCATCTTCCTCCTGGGACCTCCTGTCCTCATCTGTTAAATGGGGTCACCCCTCTATCACCGACACATTGTGGGTGTGGCCCATACGATGGCCACTGGACAGCTCCTGTGGGTGGGAGCCCTGAACCAGGCCGTGGGAGAGGCTGGCTGACTAGCTTCCCATTCCTGGCATGCCAGGAGGAGGGAGCAGAGCTTCCGGAGGCCTCTTCGTCCTCACTGAGCTCCAGGTTGGCCCAGGGCTCCGGGAGGCAGCTGGCCTAGGGGTTCGTAGAGGATGGCATCCTCCCCACAGCTGCTCTTGCCTGTAAGTGGGCCCTGTGAGCAGCCTCTTAGGCCTGATCGTGAGCTCTGCCCCCTTCCGCCAGCCCCATCCACAACCCCCAGACTCTCCACCCTTCACCCCACACTCAGGCCTCGCTCGGGACAAGGAAGCTGGGGCTACCCCTCAGCACCCTCCCCCACAACTGAACCCCAGGACAGGGGCTGTCAGGGCCCCTCAGGGAGCCTCTCCACCTCCAGGAACCAGAAATGAAGCCCCATGGGCAGCTCCACGAAAGGACAGCTGCAGGCTCCCGTGAGCCCGGCACTCACACAGAGCACACAGGAGGGAAGGCCCAGGGATCCATGCATGCAGGAAGGGCAGCACCCTGCAGCGGGACAGCCAGGTGCGAGGCCACAGTCCTGCTCCTCGGGCTTGCTGGGCGCTGCGGGGCAGAGGTGGGAGCTCAGGCTTCACAGAGAGGTGGGAAGGTTCAGATGCCAGTGTCTCCACTGCTGTGAAGGGATCCAAGGAGGTCACTGTGCTGGGTGGGCCCAGGCAGGTCACTGACCTCTCTGGGACTGGGTTGCCTCCTCCATAAATGCAGGTTATCACAGTGCTCTGCAACCTGAGAGTCAGAAGAGGACAGGGACAACCTAGCGCAGCACCCGGTACAGAAGAGGATGGGATAACCCAGCACAGCTCCTGGTACAGAAGAGGATGGGGACAACCTAGCACAGCACCCGGTACAGGGTGAGGTCCACAGATGCTGACTGAGGCCAGCAACCGTGCCCCTGGCACCCCCAGCCCCGGGACAGAGCAGCAAGGAAACAGGGCCACAGGCAGGGCTCTTGATCCTCGTGGGCGGCATCCTCGCCTCCCGTGGTGAGGGTAGGGGGGGCGTGCGGCAGCAGGAGCACAGGCCTAGGGTCGTGGTGCTGCAGCATGGCCGCAGCGGACAGACAGGCAGGCACCAGAGGGTGGTAAGGTAGACTGACTGGGTCAGCAGGGCCTGAGTGCCCAGCAGAGTGGACTTTATCTGGAAGTCAGGGGTGGGAGGCAATCAGGTCTGATCTTCAGAAAGGCCACCTGGCCAAGGGAGGGGACAGATCAGAGAGGGGGAACTGGAGTAGGGAGGAGGGAGTGGAAGGGAGGCCTGGGGTGGGCAGAGGCCAGTGGTCAGGAGGGGAGAGCCAAAGCAGCTATAAGGGTGCAACCTGGAGGGCTGCATGGAAGAAGTGCCATTTCCACCCTCAACTTGTGGGAGTCCTTGCCTTGTTCATTGCTGCGCCAAGGGTGGGGGCCATGTTGGGCATGGAGGTGAGCAGAAGAGATTGGGCCTACCACCCACCAGGGCACTACAGAGCAGAGCACAGCCCCGGAACTGCACAGCTTTGAAGCTCCCAGCCCCTGGTGAGAGGGGCAAGCGGGGCCCCTGTCCAGAGATGAGAAAACTGAGGCTCAGCCATCTCTGCCTCCCCAAAGTGGGGCTTCTGGAAGCCAGCATGGGAGCAGCCGGGCAGAATCTGCACACGGCGTGGCCTTGCCCTGTGTCTGGAAGCCCCCGAGTCGGTTTCCTCATCTTTAAAATGAGGTCACATCCTCACCTCCCTCCCTCCCTCCCGGGGATGGGGGGTGCGATTGGAGGGTACAAACTGTAGAGTGTCCTGCACCCAGGCAGTCGATGCCACCCACCTGGTGTCCATGGTGATGGATGCCAGCTGGCCTTTTCGAGTGACTTCAAGCTTCCTTGAAGGGAGGAGAAAACACCTGCGTTTGCCTGGCGCTCTGATGTCTGGAGGCCCAGGCAGGGCCCAGGGCTCCCTGCCGCACGGACAGTCACGGGGGTGCTGAGACGGGCCCCTCACCGCGTCGCAGAGGCCCTAGTTACAATCAGGTATTAATATTTCCAACACAGATATTTACAAACCTCTCCAGAGACTGCACTGATGGACTATTGGCGATCATGCTCGGCTAAAAAGAGTATATTGATCCGGGGAAAAAAGAGGTCACTTCTTTTTAAACCCAAACCTATAAAACATTGAAATCCATCAACCCCCAGTTCCCGGGCTGCAGAGTGACATCGAACCCTGGCTGCGGTCTCCCTGGCCTGGTCAATACAGCTCCATTAGGGGCCGCTCGCCTCGTCCCCACCCAGGCCCTGTCCAACCCTGTGGCTGTCCAGATTAATATGCACCCCAGCTCTTTAATTCTCTGTCCATTAGTCTCACGTTGCCAGCTGACCGGCTTGGCTATTGATCTTGAGGAAAGCCCGCTCAGAGGGTCCGGGCCCTGCGAGGTCAGTGGGGGACACCGTGACAGCTTTTGCCGGCCCGAGGGCAGAAGCTACCAAGTTTCCTGGAGTCCATCCTTCTGTGCACAGAATCTGGTGCCTCCAGAGCTGGCCGCAGGAAGGCCAAGGGGCCTCGCACGTGAGCCAGACCGAGGTCCTCCAGGCCCCTGTTACTCACCATAGCTCAGAGACACGTGTGGACCCCGGGCTGCACCATCAGGGCCTGGGTCCCACCTCAGGACATGGGGACCCAGGAGGGGCCGGGGGCTCAACATGTTGAGCATCTTCTCATGCCAGGCACCAGAGAGGCCCCTGATCCCTGCCCCCTTTTCCAGTTGAGAGGCTGAAGTTTCCGAGCATTTGAGTCCCCATGAAGGTCACCTGGCGGGTGAGTGAGTGAGGCGGATTTCACTGCCCCCGCCAGCCCATACGCTTTCCACCTCATGATGAACAAAACAAGGGAGGCACAAAAGACAGGGTGAGGCCGCCAGAGACAGGCGGGCACCAGGGGCGAGGCCACCAGAGATGGGCACCCACACTGCCCCCGGATGAAGGAAGCACCAGGTGCCGCCCAGCAGGGCTCGGTGGAGAGGTGGGGCCAAGGGAGCCACGCGGCTGCTGCGTGGGGAGGGTGACGAGGCTGCACACAGAGGAGCCCGGGCCCCCTCTGGGAGGGAGTAGAGGCATGATGGTGCCTCCCAGGGGCTTCTAGTCTGCGTGTGAGGCAGAGGACAGCCTGGACGGGAGGAAGGAGACCTCAGGACCAGCCAGGGCCATCCAGGGGAGATATGGCAGAGTCCAGACCAGGGCTATCGAGGGGGGACATGGCAGAGCCCAGACCAGAGCCTGGGGCCGGTGAGGATGGAGCAAAATGGTCCTCAACAACCACAGAGCAGCAGACCTGCCGGTGACCCACAAGGGTGGCAGGTGCCATCCCCACGCCCACCCCCTCCCTGTTCTGCACTTTGCCCCTGATGTTACAAACCCCCAGCCAGCAGGGCAATGTCAGAGGTCATGAGAACTCCTCACGTGCACGCGTGGGGGCTCCTCTGGGGGCAGCAAGGGAGTTGGGAGGAGGCAGTGTGGGAGCCCACGGCCCGGGTGAGACCCAGGCTCTGCCTCCTGTCACTGTGGGAGCAGCCTTGAGCACATGCACAGAGCTCTCTGAGCCTCAATTTCCTCATCTGTAAAATGGGGATAAACACGCTGACCCCTGCCAGGCAGGGAGGGCTACAAAGAGGCAGACAGACAGCAGGGACCCCACCAGAGCTGCTCCCCCAGACTCTTCACCCACCCTTCCCACAAATGCTGTGGTGGAAATTTCTTGACGGCACGGACACTTTGCATTTTTCTCCCACATTGAAGTGAGTTCTAATCCCTGTGTCACTGTGCAATCGTCTCGAATTTTATCACATTTTCTCATCTGAAAATGATCTCAGCGCCGTGGTGTAGGTTGGAGGAAGCAATTGGGTTGACTGTGAGCAAAGGGAGCCGGCATCTCCAGCTGAAACCACTCCCTGTCCAGCACCCTGCCAGGGCCCAGCCCCTGGCCCCCACCGGGTAAAGGCTTATTGAGAAGTGAACTGAACCCCGAGAAGGAGCAGCAGGAGCTGGGGAGGAGAGCTGGGTAGGGGGCGTCCACCTGGAGGGTGGACACTGCCCACCGGCTCTGCCTTGGGGAAGAGGAAGCCACCATGAGCCAGCACATAGACAGCTTGGCTTCCAAGAACACTACTGTCACCTGTGGGGAAGACATCCCTGTGGGTGTATAGTGTCCCCCAAACCCATGTCCACCCAGAGCCTCAGAGTGTGCCCTCATTTGAGCACAGGGTCTTTGCCAATGTAGTTAGTTAGGTTGAGATTAGTTCACTCTGGATCAGGGTGGGCCTACATCCGATGCCTGGTGTCTTCATGAGACAAGGAGGGGACACAAGCACACGGGGACACAGAGGGCTGAAGGAGCTACAAGCACGGAGGCAGAGACCACAGGGACGCGGCCACAAGCCAAGGATGACAGAGGACCACTGAAGCCAGCAGGAGCCGGAGAGAGGCCGGAACGATGCTCCCTCCCAGCCACGGGAGGAGCCTGCCCTGCCCACACCTGGATCTCAGGCATCTGGCCTCCGGGGCTGTGAAGCAGTAATGTGCTGCGGTTTGAAGCCCCCAGTTGGTGGTCCTTTGCTTTGGCAGCCCCAGGACACTGGTCCTAACCCCAGAGCTTGGGGCCTGCCCTCCCGGCCAGCCGTCTTGAGTGATCCACTCCAAGAAACCTAGGAGGGGCTAACCCCACTGCTTATGCTCAGAGCTGTGCCAAGTTCCAGGAGAAAACCACGTGCAGTGGAGAGGGGACACATCCAGGGCCCCGAGGTGAAGAATCTGTGTTTAGCTGTTCCTGAAACCAGCAGAGCCCTGGGAACCCAGGCATCCCCTATGAATCCTGCACGGGAGGCCCAGCAGATGCCACGGCCGGTCGCCTTGGGGTGTGGGTTGGCCATGTCCTCCCTCACATCCCTGGGGCTGATGGAACACAGGCAGCTTGGAGGGCCGTGCCCCTGCTCTGATCAGCCCAGGAAGACAGCAGCCAGGTCCCCACCACACAAGGCCACCTGGGCCTCGAAAGTGAATCCCAGCAGCACCAGCCCCAGCCCACCCTGAGGCCAAGGCAGACAAACACTAGAGAGATGGGTGCCAGCCACAGCATACTCACTGCCGCAGCGCCCACTGTCTGCAGCCCCTCAGGCGGGACCAGGCCAAGGCTGATGCAGCCAAGGCGGGGAAACCCCACCATGCAGAACTCGGCTCTTCAGCAGTCTCGCTTATCCAGGGCTCTATTTTAAACTCAGAAGGGGTCAGAAAGGTTTTCTGGGTTGCCAGCCTACACGTCCAAAGCTCCTGTACTAACAGCTACTCAAAGTGCTCATGCAGATCCTGCCACTTGTTACCCCAGGATATAGTGACCTGTTTCAGAGCACAGAGCAGGTGAAACAGCTAAATGTGAAAAGGAAGAGGATCTTGCTCAAGATACAGGTGAAAGAGTAGCCACCGCCTGCCAGCAAAGAAAATGCAGACGGAGGTGCATGAACCCTGGCATCCGCCGCCCGGCCCTCTGGTGCAGGAACCAGCCTTCCACATACATCAGCAGCCCGGGCGCCATCCTCCAGGGCCTTTGTCACCCAGGAAGGATTCATCTACAGTCCTAGGCTGGAGGCTGCAGAAATGGAGATGATTCTGGAAACTCTCCTGCCCTCAAGGGGTTCTCTGCTTATGTAATAAAACATTTGATGATGGTGTAATGACTGAGGTACAAATTGGCTGCTGTTTCAGAGGCTTAAACACTGTAGGGCCAGGAGATCAGAGCTCGACAGGCAGCCCCTCCCCGACGTGGTCAAATGCATTGCCCCTCTGCGAGGTTTCTGGGGACAGCCCTCATCCACTCTGCACTCGAGGGAGTTAAGGGAAGGAGAGAGGCTGACCTTCCCCCTGCAGGCCCAGCCCCGAAGTGCTGCCCCCAGCACTCCCATTCCTGGCACGTGGTCTCCTGGCCACACTTGGCTGTAAGGGAGGCTGGGAAATGCAAGCTTTTTTCGGGTGCCTGAGAGATACAAATCAGAAGTTCTATCACTGTTAAAGAACAAGAGAACAAATACTGTGGTTGGATTGGAGTTGCTGCCACTACAGGCCTACACGATGCCAACAAGGGACAGATCTCTCTAGAGGGACAGACTGGCCTGAATGCATGCCTCTCCTCCAGGTTCCTGTCCCCAAGAGCTGCCCCACTGCCCGGTGCTCAGGGAACTGTGGGCTCGAGGCGTGTAGTTGGTGGCATCACGATCTGTGCACACCTGCTCTACCTGCCCCAGCCCAGGGACCCACTGTAAAGAGGCTGGCTTGGATGAGGTGGTGTGGGTACAGCTGGGGCCCAGAGACTGCAATGGGATGGCGATTGACCAACTCCATCATGAAAGGGTTTGGGAAATAGACGGCCATGATGGCTGCACAACACGTGGATGTAATCAATGCCACTGAAACATACACTTAAAAACGGTCGCCGGGCGAAGTGGCTCACACCTGTAACTCCAGCATTTTGGGAGGCCAAGGTGGGTGGATCACCTGAGGTCAGGAGTTTGAGACCAGCCTGGTCAACATGGCAAAACCCCGTCTCTACTAAAAACACAAAACTTAGCTGGATATGGTGGTGGGTGCCTGTAATCCCAGCCACTTGGGAGGCTGAGGCAGGAGAATTGCTTGAACCCAGGAGATGGAAGCTGCAGTGAGCTGAGATCACACCACTGAACTCCAGCCTGGGTGACAGAGTGAGACCCTGTCTCAAAAAAAAAAAAAACAAAAAAGGTTAAAACTGCAAACTATATAGATGTAATCACCCACACACAAGTGGAAAACACCAGTATGGCTGTCTGGTGGAGGGCACCTACCACCCCAGGAGAGGGCTGCTGGGAAACGGTGTGGTGGGTGTTTGTGGGTGGGGGTCTCTGTCCCTAGGGCAGAGCTGGAGTCATCAGGAGACTGGCAGCAGTTAGTGGAAGGAGGCCTGGAGAAGTGGCTCCAGCACCGGGCGGGAGGCAGGAGACGAGAGCAGGCAGGGGCCAGGGCTCTCAGTGCAACCGCGCCGGCGCCAGGCCCGTGGGGATACCTCCAGGCCTTGCCTCATGCCTCCCTCTGGAGTTGGCACTGGCAGTCCCATCCCACAGATGAGGAAACTGAGGCTCAGAGAGGCAGAGTGACTTCGGCAAAGCGGTGCCGGCAGCAGGACTCATTTATTTCCTGGCCCCTCGTGGGGCTCTTCCTTCTCCTTCTCACAGAGTATCTGGGTCCTCAGCCCAGGAATCCCATGAAGCTGGACAGCATCCTCCCAAAACAGAACTCAGTCCCCTGTCTCCTGTCTCCAAAGGAAGGCACGGGGCCAGAGGAGCCCGGCCTCTCCAGATCTCACCTGCCCTGGTCCTGTCACAAGGAGGACGCTTGCTGGCCAAGCAGGCAGAGGCAGAGACGGAGGCCCGCAGGCCGGGAGGAGAGAGAGGCGGAGGCCACTCCAGCTGGAGCCCATGTCTTCCTTACTTCAGAGCACAGATTATCTAATAACCCTTCTAGAGCCACAGAGCATGGGCCTCTGGGCTTGGCAGTCACTGTTGTGTGCACCTAAATGGCTCCATGTCAAACTTATTTGGCAAATATAGAACAGACTGTCAGTCAACACCCCCTTTCTCTAACGAGAATGTAAAGACACCCCCCAATTCTCGCTTCTGAACACCAGCATGCAATTGCCCCTCCTTGCTTTGTGGCACAGCCTCAGGGTCTTCCTCTGACAGACTGCCTGGCAGCTGAAGCCCCCTCACCCGGGATCGCCGACGCTTGTAACCGATGGATCAATGAGTCTCCCGAGGCCCCCGGGGAGGCCCCCACATCCCTGCCGCCCCTCTCCAGTTGCAGAATTAAAAGGCAAGCTTGTTGTTGGCGTTGTAATGAGCTATGTGCCCGGGGCTCCTGTTACAAGGAGCTGAGAGCCCGTTCCTCCTTAGGCTGGGGTCAGAGGCCTCTTGCTCCTTCCTGAGATGGGTGGGTCTCAGGATGTGGTAGCAGCTGCCACGGGTCCCCTTCCTTCTGCTGGGGACCAGGGTCTAGACACCCAGAGCATCTGAGCTACAAGAGCTCCCTCACCCCTGGGCTCCACGTACAGATGGGAAACCAAGGCCCAGGTGAGGATGAAAGGTTTGCCCTGAGCCCGTAGCAGGTAACTGAGTAGTTGTAATTTTATTAACTTTTTTTAAAATTCTTAAAATTCCTAAGCTTAGCACATAAAGTCCTTTATGTGGGAACTGTTGCTTTCCAAGCCATTGGGAATCACTAACTACACACACACACAGCACACAGGTGCACATGCACACACAGCACACAGGTGCACACACATACACACACAGGTACACATGCACAGCACACAGGTGCACACACATACGCAGGCGCACGTGCACACAGCACACAGGTGCACACACACACATAGGTACACATGCACACACAGCACACAGGTACACACACAGGTGCACATGCACACAGCACAGTTACATGCACACAGCACACAGGTGCACACACATACACACACAGAGGTGCACATGCACATAGCACACAGGTGCACACATACACATGCCTTCTTCATTCTCACGATTGGATCCCTCACTTCAGTTCTCCAAGGGCCTCTGCCCTGGCCATTCCCTGTGCCTTGAGTACCCTCTCCACTTCCCTTATTTGTTCAGCCAATCCCTGCCCTTTCACAAAGCCCAGCTTGGGCATCACCTTCTCTAAAAACGATTTCCTCATCCCCCAACCTCGGCTGGGTGGGGGCCTCCTCTGGGATTCCACAGCATCCATGCTTCCCTCTGTCCCGGCACATTGACCCATGTGGTCAGCCCCTCTGGCTACCCAGCAGAACTGTGACTGCCTCTGGGGCTTGGCCGAAGCTCTGTGGTCCCCAGCCCAGCACAGCAGAGTAGCTGCTCAGTGAATACTAAGTGGATACAAAATTCCTCCACTTCCAAAAAAAAAAAAAGAAAAGAGAAGAAGAAAAAGAACGAAAGAAAAAATAATAATTCCTCCATTTTCTAAATAAAAAAAAAATCCTCCATCTCCCGTCAATCAAACAGTGCTCTCTAACCCAGACATGCTGATCATTGCCTCTTCCACGGGTTTCAAAGGAATCATGTACTTTCGCTGACCTGTGAGGCTGGCCCCAAATCCAGTGTCTCAGGTGCACCTGGGAGGGCTTCAAACTTGAAGTCTCCGAGTGCTTCAGGAAAATCCCACGCGGAAGGTGTGTGGTCCCTTCTCTTCTCACAGCCAGGGAAGGGCCAGGGGGCGGGGGGCAGCCAGGAGAGACCTATTTGGGGGACAAGTTGTTGCAAGGCGGACTTAGAGGGACCTCAGAACTCCCACCTGGGCCCGCTTGGTGTTCGGGCTTGGGTCCGGCTTCTCAAAGAAGTTCCCAGGGGTTGGGGAGGAAGGAGGTGTTATTGTTTAGTGGGTGCAGAGCTCTGTTGAGGATCGTGTCAGTCTGGGGTTCTTCAGGGAAACGGAACCAATGGGAGACACACATGCACACACACACACACACACACACACACACAGAGGGAGATAAACACGCGGGCACACACACAGAGGGAGATGTACACACATACGTGTGCATGCACACACAGAGGGAGACGCACACACACAGAGGGAGACGCACACATACACACACACACACACAGAGGGAGATGGACACACACAGAGGGAGATGCACACACGCACACACACAGAGGGAGGTGGACACACATACACAGAGGGAGACGCACACACATGCTCACACACAGAGGGAGGCACACACAAGCGTACACACACAGACAGAGGGAGACACACACACACAGAGGGAGATGGACACACACACATAGAGGAAGGCATACACACGTGCACACACACAGAGGGAGACACACACACATACACACAGAGGGAGATGCATGCATGCACACACACAGAGGGAGATGCACACTCACACACAGAGGGAGATGGACACACACACAGGGAGACGCACACACACGTTCACACACACAGAGGGAGGCGCGCACACACATGGAAACCCACACACACATGCACACACACACAGAGGGAGATGCACACACGTGCACACACACACGGAGATGCAAACACACACAGAGGGAGGCACACACACACATGCACACACACAGAGGGAGAGGCACACACATGTGCACACACACAGAGGGAGGCGTGCGCACACACACAGAGGGAGACGTGCGCATACACACACGTGCACACACACACGCATGCGCACACACACAGAGATGACATTATTGTAAGGAGTTGGCTTTCTGGAGGCTGGCCAACCCACAGTCAGCAGAGTCAATGTTCCTGCTGGAGTCTGGGGCCAGGCGCTGCTGGAGAGCCATGGTGCGCCGGCCTCACTCACACAGCCAGGCAGGGGAGTGCCCTTTGCCCAGGGAGAGGTGGCCCTCTGTTCCGTGCAGGCCTTCGATGGGTCAGATGCGGCCCACGCACTAGGGGAGGGTGACCTCCTTTACTCAGTCTGCAGGTTCAAATGTGACCCTCATCTGAAAACACCCTCCCAGACACAGCCAGAATAATGTTTGAACAAAACATTTGGACATCCCATGGCCCGGTCAAGTTGACACATAAAATGGACCAACACAGGGATAATGGAAAGGGCTTGGGGAGAGACAGTGGTGACGAGTACGTGGCATGGTGAATGTCTTTAATGCTATTGTTTGTGAATTACAGTGATTAAATGATAAATATTATGTTAGGTATATATTACCACAATTGAGAAAATCACAAGGTAGATGTTTAGAGATACCACATCTTACCAGATTTTCTTTTAACGGCTATGATTAGAAAAACCCTTCCCATGAGGTTCAGAACCAGGGTCGACAAACTTTGTAAAGGCCTAGGAGAGTCTGTGTTTGCACTCTCTGCTGCACCTGCTCACCTCTGTCCAGGTGTCAGGAAAGCAGCCGAAGGTAACAAGTACAGGAAAACGTCATTTATGAACATGAAAATTTGAATTTCTTATCATTTTCATGTGTCACAAAATATTTGTCTTCCTCTGATTCTTTTCAGCCTTTAAAAACATAAAAGCCTTTTTTAGATCACCAGTTGTACAAAAGCAGACCAGATTCAGCCCGGGGGCTGTTGTTTCCCAACCCCCGATCTAGACAAACAGCATCTGGGGCCAAGAACACCAAGGTGGGCGCCAACCGCAAGCAAACGCAGCCCCAAGGGCTCAGCCAGGCCGGGGCATCCGGGCATCTGGAGTCCAGTCTCACTGCGTGTGCTGCTTAGGAGCAGAGCGCAGGCTTACCAGGGCAGGGTGGGGATGGGCAGAGGACAAATAGGGGAGGCAGGCACCCAGGAGACCCAGAAATGCCAACCGCCAGGCTGTTCCAAGCAGGGGCACCCCAGCCACCCTGGGGCAGCAGGCATCCACCCTCTCAACCTACACCCCCAGGTCCGCTCTGCCACCCCAGCAGCCCCACCTGAGCCCTGGCAGTTCCAGCTCCTGCTGGATCCTTGCCTGCTCCCACATCCAGGGAGACACCCTGCTAGAGGCCCACCCCTCCCAGGCCGGCTGCTCCAGAAAAGCCTGTGGGCAACAGACCACGAGGGACCGTCGGGGTTGCCTGGGACTGAGGGCTGTCTCAGGGTCCATGACTTTCAGTGGTGCACCTGGTCACCCTCCATGCCACCCATATGGTCCCAAGGCCCCTGACTGGTCCAATCAGCAGAGGGAGGGGTGGGACAGGAGGGACAGAGGATGCCATCACCCAGTGCCCCCGCAGCCGGCATTGTGCCGGGCACACTTAGCAGCTCAAGAACTAGAAAGAACAGGGGAGGGGACCAGATGACTCTTCTCATTCAGATTCCCTTTTATAATGTGTGGTCTATGCACCCAACAGCAGAGAGCAGGGCAACCCACGCTGCAGGCGGCACAGGAAGAATCTCCCTGACAGACGCCAGCGAAAGAGCCCAGCCTGGGTGATTCTGTTTTCCCAAAGTACAAAAGAAACAGGCAAAGCCAGCCCCCAGTGTTACCTTCGGGGAGTGGCTGAGGGGTGCTTCGAATGGTCGAGCTCTGGTCCTGGCCCGGTGCTGGTCCCCCAGCAGTGCTTGGCCAGAGAGGTCACCCGCTGCGCACTGAGGGTCCACGCACCTCGCCGCGAGTTCCTGTGTGCACCGAAGCAAGTGCTTACAGAGGGAGAAGTTGCCTCCTTACGAAGCATCTCCTGCTTGGCTCTGTGTGACCTGCTAGCTAGCCTCTTGACCAACCTGGGCCAAGTATCTCCACCAGTCTGGCCAAGTGCTGCGCCCTGGGAGGGGAAGCTCCCCACTTGTGTTCAGAGTCCCCCAGGGGCAAGGCATTCTTACTCCTCATTTTACAGATGAGAAAACTAAGGCCAAAGAGGTGGTCAGTGGCCCAAAGTCACCCTGCGTGCCAAGATGCAACCCCCATCTGCCAGAGCTCCAAGCACTCTGTCTTCCCTCTCTGTAACATCCTTTCCTGTCTTGCAGGAAAAGGAGTTCCCATACCTGCCTTCCTGACCAGAAATCCCAAACTCACAGCCCAGACCCCAGACCTAGGGGGATCCCCCCTCCCCTGCTGGAGACGCTGCTGGCCAGGCATTTAGTCTGCAAATACCCTGACAAGACAGGTCATCAATGTGAAATTATCGCCATCAGCAGGGCCAGGCGGCCTGGCCTCCCATTATGACCAAATGAATAACTCCGTTTAGAGAAGTCGTTTAGGGCGCTGCCCCAGACAATGACTCCTGTCAAAAGATTTACTGAAGCTCAGGGGCAATGTGGCGGGGAGGCCCCGTGGGCCTGGCCTCAGAGTTTATCAGCTCATGCAGAAAACAAAGATTGCAGCGTGGACCATTTCGCCGCTGAAATTCATGCCTTTTGACCCCAAATGAAGAGATAATCCCGGGGCTTGTTTCCACTTGAGCTTGGAGATATTGTAAACAGCTGGCTCTGAAGCAGAACCTCACATTGGCCTTGGGTGGAAAACAAGTCATCAACCACACTGCTGGGGAAAGTGGTTCATTACTTCATTTTACTGCACTCCCTTGGAAGCACCCCCCAGGAGAATTCTATTTTTAAATTGAGTGCTTGGTAGAACTCTCGCTAAAGGAACATGCTGGAGGATGTGCTTCCTCCAATCCCCTACTGAAGACTGTAAGCTTAATCATGATGTATTTTCTCCTTGGCTACCAGGAAGCTCAAAAGCCAAGAAAAGCTTAAGTCCGTCAGCAAGGCTGGTCCTTTATAACATGTGCATTATCCTTTACTTTCCTGTTGTGGATTCTATTTAGATTTAATGATGTTTGTTTAAGTGCTTCATCGTGTAAACAGCTTCATATCCTTTGTTGAAAGAGGGATGGCTGTGAGTAAATGATGGCGGGCTTCCAGGCAGGTGGAGTGGACAGCCAGAGGCAATAACAGGATTCGCCAAGGGACACCAGGTGGGAAGACCCATGCAAAGGCAGCTTGGGATGATCCACTTGCCCAGCATGAGAGGGGCACCTGGTTCTGCCCAGAAGCTCAGGAAATACAACGTGAATGCATGAATGATGAATGGGTAACTGAGCACTGAGCAAGTGGCCAGCAGGCCCTGGACACAGGCACTGTGCTCGGCCTCTGCTGCTTGGGGGTCCTCTCCGGACTTGTGAGGCCAGCCACCACCTCTCTCACAGTGAGATGGGGAAATGAAACCACAGCGGCGACCTGGCGTGTGCCCGGCGCATGGCGCAGCCTATGAGAGCTCCTCCACCTTCTCCTCCTTTCAAGGTGAGGTCATGTTTGACCAGCGTAAGTCAGGTGGCAGACGCCAAGAAAGTGTGCATGCTGCAATTAGAAGCTGGAACGTTACAAAGGACGATAACAGCAGCTCCAGAGCATTTGCTGAACCCCAAGCGCTGTCCTATGCAACCCGTGTGGACTAACCCCTGTGATGCCCACACCCTCACAAGGTAGGAATTCTCATTGTCATTTTACAGATGACAAAATGGAGGTGTGGCAACTTTAAAACCTGTCTACAAATTCTTGGACCTTCTGGCATCGGGAGGCAGGTCACAGACCACAGACACACACGCACACGCACACGCACACACACACGTACACGTATGCATACGTTGAAGCTGGCTGGCTGGGATTGTGACTCTTGTAGCCAATATCATGGCAGTGAGGTTAGTTGAGAAAATGTGGTGGTGCCAACAGTTCCGGTTTTTGTAGCCCAGGCACCAACCATGTGAGCAATGAGATAATCCCAGCCCCCACGCATTAAGTCCCCCAGAGCCCCCAGTCTTCCCAGCAGGGGTTCCCCAGACTGTGTGGAGCAGACAAGTCATCCCCACTGTCTCCTTCCACAAAGAGGTTGTGGCTTTATTTCTAAGTTTGAGGTGGCTTTACATTGACAGGACAGAGATTTGGTGTCTGGGCAAATCCCAAGCATTAACTCTGGTCCTGGGTAGTGGATAGAAGCTAAAGGGGCCTTGAGAAGACTGCCAGTGAGGGCTTGAGGAAGACCAAGAAGAACGTCATTGGAAACCAGAGAAAAAGGGAGGTCAGTAACCCAAAGGAGGCCAATACTGCCACAAGCTACAACGTGGAAAGCAGGAAAAGGGTACCTAATTAACTCAGTGATGTAGCAAGCTTCTTCTGTAAAGGGCCAAATGGTAAATATTTTAGATATTGTGGAGAAGATGGTCTCTGTTGAAACTCCTCAAGTCTATAGTTGTAGCTCAAAAGCAGCCATCAACAATACACCAATAAATGGGCATGGCTGCACTCCAATAACACTGTTTACAAAAACAGGCAGTAGGCTGGATTGCTCACCCCTGATTTAGCTAAGATGTCCAGGAAAATATATTGAAAGTGCCACTTTCTTCTCCTTGCAGCCTATAAGATGCAAGAGGAAGGAGGTGAGCTGAAGAGCAAACTGCAGAATTTTCAAGATAAATTTTCAGAAAATTTAAAGGAGATAGAGTTTGCTGGGTGATTATGTGGTGATGATGATGATGATGGTGATGGTGATGATGGTGATGGTGGTGCTGATAATGATGGTGGTGATGGTGGTGGTGATGGTGATGATGGTGATGATGGTGATGGTAGTGATGGTGGTGGTGATGGTGGTGATGGTGGTGGTGATGGTGGTGATGGTGATGATGGTGATGGTGATGGTGATGGTGGTGGTGATGGTGATGATGGTGGTGGTGGTGGTGGTGGTGGTGGTGGTGGTGGTGGTGGTGATGGTGGTGGTGATGGTGGTGGTGATGGTGATGGTGGTGGTGATGGTGATGATGGTGATGGTGGTGGTGATGGTGATGGTGGTGGTGATGGTGGTGATGGTGGTGGTGATGGTGATGGTGGTGGTGATGGTGATGATGGTGATGGTGGTGGTGATGGTGGTGGTGATGGTGGTGGTGATGGTGATGGTGGTGGTGGTGATGGTGGTGATGGCGGTGATGGTAGTGGTGATGATGGTGGTGATGGTGGTGATGGTAGTGGTGGTGATGGTGATGATGATGGTGGTGATGATGATGGTGGTGGTGGTGATGGTGATGATGATGATGGTGGTGATGGTGATGATGATAGTGGTGATGGTGATAATTACGATGATAATGGTGATGGTGATAGTGATGATGGTGATGACCATGATGGTGGTGGTGATGATGGAAGTGATGGGGATGGTGGTGATGGTGATGACAATGGTGGTGATGATGGTGATAGTGGTGGTGATGATGATGATGGTGATGATAATTGTGATGATGGTGGTGATTACAGTGGTGATAACATTAATGATGGTGATGATCATTATGGCAAAGGGGAAGGAATGCAGTGTTATGTGTAGCACAGCTTAGAATTTCTCAGTGGCCAGAATTGTATGCTGCATCCATCATTGCTATCTTCTGTCCCTGTCCAGCCATCCTTGCTTAGCAGTGTGAGCTCTTTGAAGGCTGGGTCATGCCTGATCCTATCCTTCCCCACCCACCCCAGAGCTGGCCACATACTGGTGCTCCTTCAACAGGAGTTTAAGGATGGTGAGTGGACAGGGAATCTCTTTGGAAGACATGAAATCACAAACCTTACATTTCCTCTCTCCTGTTCTATTATCTAAATATATGTCCTGTGGCCCCCTTTCAGTAAATTATAACAGAATTTATTTTTTAAAAAAACTCACCTGGCTCCATGTTCCTCTAAGATATTATTTCATTTTCTGACTCCTTTTGCACTAGAAGCCCTTCAAAGAGGTGACGTATCCTTCACATCACATTCTCTCTTGAACCAGCCCTACCCAACAGGCTGCTGGAGCAGGCTTACGCTGGCTTGCGAGAGTAGTTGTTAAGTTGTCAGGAAATTTCCCAACCAGTTGGTAAACTGTCATGTTCTGCCACGGTGGGATACACTTCAGAAATCAGCAAATGCTAGAAATCAGCTTTCTCTCCCAGAGAACCAGTTGTTAAACATTTACCAGCGTGCCAGCGTGGCCCCTCCACTGAGTCTGCTCTTGTCAAGGTCATGTCAAGGTCGCTGGAGAGCTCCAGGCTCGGAAGTTCTTCCACCAGGTCTGCCCCGAGGCTCCGGCTTGCAGTTCCCCGGCTCAGAAGCTCTTCCACCAGGTCTGCCCAGAGGCTCTGGCTTGCTGTTCCCCAGGCTCAGAAGCTCTTCCACCAGGTCTGCCCAGAGGCTCCAGCTTGCAGTTCCCAGGCTCAGAAGCTCTTCCACCCAGGTCTGCCCAGAGGCTCCGGCTTGCTGTTTCCTGGACTCAGAAGCTCTTCTACCGGGTCTTCCCCAGGCTAGCTCTGCTTGCTGTCAACTCGGTCTCTGCTTAGGATTGTCCCTGTCCCCGTGTCCAGCACAGGACTGGATGCACAGTAGGTGCACAGATTGCTGGTGAGGACTGAATGACAGCCCTACGGTGTGGACCAGCTGCCCCTTGACACAAAACTGCATGGACTTCTGGGCTGCAGAGTTGCTGGGCAGTCGATGCTTGGGGAGCAATGCCCATGGCGGGAAGCCAACTCAGCAGGAAGGCAAGGAGGCCCTGCTGAGCCCCACGCCACCTACGCCAGGTGCTGGAGGATTCCACGGCTGTGGGAGCCTCACGTTACAGTGCTTGCCCCAGGCCTGTCCCCAGAGACAGCCCCAGGTGCCGAGGCAATCTGTCCTCTTACCCCACCCTTCAAGTCCCTGGAGGTGACATCTTTGAGCTGTCACTCCTGTAACCTGATCAGCAATGGGACAAGGTTCTGGGGCACAAAACAAGAGACATCTTAATTGGTGGCTCTTCCGAATCAGCCAGAGCCCCAGACATCTCTTAATTTGTCAGGTGGGTCTGAGCCAGAAATGCGGGCTTCTCATGTGGCCATGGGACATGCTGGCAGCTCGCCTGGGTGGCTCTACATGCAGAGGGATGCTGACCTCTCACATGGGCTTGTGTCTCTGACGCCTCAATTCAGCCTGTGTCTGGTTTAAGACAGGCACCGCCTCCCTTCTCTGCATGCAGAATTGAGCTCTGGTCCCCAGAGGTGGTCACTCCAGCAGGACACTTGTCAGGCAGGGCAGCCTGCAGCATCACATGGGGAGTTTCAGCAGTGTGGTTCCCATGCCTGCCAAAGATCAGAACCTCCTGGCAGCTTTGGGCAGCACCTATTCCTTGGGCCCTGGCCCAGGTGCTTGGGGAGAGCAACTGGTTCTCAGCTGGTGACTGACTGGGTGAGGTGACCGACACAGCCGTTCCTAACCATTTGTGATGGGCCTGGCAGGGGCATTTCAGCCAGGCCTTAATGCCCAGGTGGGACTCAGGCAGGCAAGCAGAAGGAACAGCCTGGGCAGAGGCCCAGCCACAGGAGCACATGGGCCTCAATCAGGGCGTGGTGAGTGCCTGGCAGGGCAGAGCAAGGGTAATGGTGATAGGAGGAGGGGAGCAGGCAAGCAAGTGACCCAGGTGGCTCGCTGCAGCCCAGAAAGCTTTGGGTGGAGCTTGGGCTCAGCCAAGAAAGTGGATGGCAGGGCAGCCTCCCAGTAAGAAGGTGGAGGGTCGGGCAGCATCCCCAGTAAGAAGGTAGAGGGTGGGGCAGCCTCCCCAGTAAGAAGGTGGAGGGCCAGGCAACATCCCCAATAAGAAGGTGGAGGGTGAGGCAGCCTCCCCAGTTAAGAAGGCAGAGGGCGGAGCAGCCTCCCCAGTAAGAAGGCGGAGGGTGGGGCAGCCTCCCCAGTTAAGAAGGCGGCGGAGGGCGGGGGAAGAGGCGGAGCAGCCCCCCCAGTAAGAAGGTGGAGGGCGGGACAGCCCCCTCAGTAAGAAGGCGGAGGGCGGGGCAGCCCCCCCAGTAAGAAGGCGGAGGGCGGGGCAGCCTCCCTTTCAGGGGAACCACCTGTAGCCCAAGAGGGAGAAGGGGCAGGGTCTGCAGCCAGACCCAGCTTTGAGGCTCAGCCTGGGTGCACACTGGCCACGTGAATGTGCCAGTCCTCAGCCTCGCAGAGCCTCTGTTTCCTCCTCAGCAAACTAGAGGCCACTGCTATGTCTCCATTCTTAGAATAGAACATGCAACTCTCATTTAGCCCATGCTCTGGACACACACACGAGCATCAGCACAGTTCAGTCTGAATAATGGCCCAACATGTACATGGCCTGACTTTTTGTTAATGCCTGAAACACCCAGATCAGGAGCACCTGCTGCCCACGCCAGATACACATGCAGCTAAAACGTCTGAACGCACGTTGTAGAATGGGGGTGACCTCAGGGGAAGGGGAAGGGAGTAGGGGACCTCAGCTGAGCTGTAACGTTTCGCTTCTTAAAATACAATAAGCTTATGAAGTAAAAACGATAGCAACCACAGTATCATCACAACAAAAGCGCCGAAACTGAAACCGGGCTGAGGTGGAGGTTCCAACAGAGAAGGGGCCTCAGCCCTGGAGGGAGTCCTGGACGTTGCGGAGCCGCCCACTCTGGCCAGCCCCACGCTATGCACGGCTCACTCCTTCACTGCTGGCTGCAGCCTTGTGTCCTGGTGATCCGGTGATCCAGTGATCCCAGGCAGAGTGCTTCTGAGCTTCGGGACTTCTGCCTCTTGCGAGGCCTGCGGAAGGCCCCCGATCCCAGGGATATGGCCAGTGAGTGAGCTCCCGTGAAGATGAGCTCGTGGACTCCATGCTCCATGGATGCCCTGCTGGCACCAGCATCCCTGGCTGTTTCCATGGCCAGCAGAGGGCAGGTGAGGGGCTGAGGGCCCTCTTCTTGAGGAGCAGTGGGGAGTGGGGTGGAGTGGAGGAGAGGGGTGGGGGGGGGGGGGTGCAGTCACTGGGGGTCCGTCCCTGAAAGCTGCGCTCTGGCCAGCAGGCTAGGATAACAAGTGCCAGAGATGAGGGAACTGTATGGAAGGGAGAGGTCCCCATCACCGGGCACTCGACTGACCCTTGCCTTGGGGAAGCTGTGGAAGAGTCCCTCGTAGGGGGCAGGGGATGGTGAGGAGGGTGGAGGAGTTGGAGCTGCCCCCTTGGACCCTAAAACCTGTTCCCAGAGGGCCTGCCTCTCTCAGGACAACGCCATCTGTGCGCCCCCTTCACCAGCCTGGCTGCACCCGGGGGGGCTCAGTGGGACCTCTCGGGCACACTGAGGTCACGCCCCTTGCCCTGTCCAGATGGGCCTGGGCTGACTCCGTCCGCTGCAGGCGAGGACAATGGCCCCTGTTGTCGTCCAGCCGCCCTCGGCCACATTCTCCAGGGACCTAGTGACCCTGAACAGGACGGTGAAGAGGTCCCCGCTGACTCAGCGAGATGTCCACTCGCTAATGAAGGGCCGTTGGAAAGGGCGTTGACCTTGGTCAGCAGGCTGGGCTTTCCATCCAGGGGTCACTGCAAGGACACACAGGAGACAGTGATGCCACGCCCGTCCCACCCCAAACACTTGCCAGCAGCTCAGAGGACAACTGTCCGGCGGTCAGCCTACGCCAAGACCCACCTGTGGGGCAGAGCCAGGACAGGCAGACAGGTTCAGAGGTTTAAACCAGGTGCCAGCCCTGCTGCCAAGTAAAATGGCAGCAACCACACGGCACCATCCAAGCCCTGACCGAAGGAGGCCCCAGGTGCAATGGAATGGTAGATGGTTCCTAACCCAGCGTGGAGACCAAGGAAGGCTGCCTGGAGGAGGGGATATGGAGCCGGGTCTTGAAGGATGGGTAGCACTGGCCAGAAATCACTGAAGGAGAAGAGGGGGCTAGACAGGAAAGAGCACTGGCAGCGATTTTTGGGCAAAGAGGGCAGAGAGATGGAACTCTTTTGCGTAACTGGAGCATGGGCTGCCAAAAGGAGGGAGGCTGGAAGTGAGCAAGGCGGTGGGAGGCGCCGAGGGGATGAGACAAGGAGAAGGGCGTCGAATGTGTTAGAAACACCCCCTGTGATCGCAGCAGGCAGGCAAAGGCGTGGCCGGATAATGCCTTAGATTGAGGGGAGTCCAGGGGGGCACAGGCTCCACAGAGTGCTGAGCAAAGTCACGCTGGCTTTGCAGAAACCCCAGGGGAGGCTATTCCACCTTGAGCAAAGGCCTGGGGGCCAGAAAGCGCGGCCCATGTGGGGGTGGTGACAGGCCACTTGACAGGGAGCAGGAAGCATGAAGGCCGGGAAGGACCTCAGAGAGAAGGCTGGATGGGGTGGACCGAAATGATGTGGGCTGGAGAAGGCACTTCCGACAGGGGCTCAGCTTCAGCTAAGCGAGGGAGGCTGGAGGGGCACAATGAGGGTCTGGGGTTGCAGATGTGAGAATGTGTGGCAGCAGACATGGCACCGTAACTGCTGGCCTGTATCAGGACCAGGGCCCAGTGCTCATGGCAGGCAGAACCCACACACCCTCCCACGCCGTTCCATGGTGTTCAACACTGTTCCATTTGGCACCATCAAGGTGCCCCACAGCAACAGAAGGAAGGAGCTGTGCTCCTCCACAGGGACTCACCACCAGGCAGCTGTGGAACTCAGGCTCATGACTCTCCCTCTCTAACCTGAATCCCTCTCCTATGAAATGGGGCTATTATCTGCCCTGCTGCCCTCCCAGGATTGTTTGGACCCACTTATAAGGGTATAAAAAAGCACCCTGTGCTGCCCAGCACTGAACATGGTGAAAAGCAGTCTCAACGGTGATAACGATGATATGACGGCACTTCTGCAGGAGAGTCTGAGCTCTCTTTCAAACACAGGAAATCCACTTACACGACCTACAGGTCAAAAATTAAACCTCAACAAATTTCAAAGAATGATTTTCATATGCAGTATATTGTCCGACCACAATGCGATTCATTTAGAAGGTAACATAAAAAAAGATTAAAGATAACATAAAAAGATTATATAGGTTTAGAAGATTGACACATGCTCCTAAATGGAGTTATGTGGGTTGAAGAGAAGATTGCAATGGAAATTACAAATGATTTAGTCCTGAATGTGAAAAAAAAAGGGTGGGAGGCATTATATAGCAGTTTTCTTGGTTGTAGCAAATTAGTTTTTAGAGGTATATTTGTAAACTATGCATTTATTATAAAAATAAGAAAACTTACAAATACATAAGGTACAATCTTAACTAAAAATAGAAAACTGACAATAATTCTAAAGAACATAGAAGAAAAGAAGTGAAGATATGAGAAGAAATGGATTAAATAGAAAATGAAGAAAAATAGAAATTATCAACAAAAGCAAAATTCTGCCCTCAGAGAAAATAAAATAGAAAAATTTCTAGTAAGACTAATCAAGAAAAAAGTGCTATGAACAAATCACATTAGGAATGAAGAAGGAAGCAGAAGAGATTTATAAGAATTGTTAAAGGATATTGCAATCAACTTTATGCCAATATATTTTAAATTTCAGTGTAATGAACATTTTTCCTGAAGAAGAATTAATTACCAAAATTAACTCAAGTTGAAATAGAAGACACAAACAAAGCAATAACCAGTGAAAAAATAGAATTGATTAGCAAACATTTATATACCCAAAGAAAACAAACAAAAGTCACCAAGCCCAGGTAGTATTACAGCAAGAGCCACCAAATCTTCAAGAGAAAAATGATCCCTAATATATGCACACTATTGCAGAGAATAAGGGAAAAAAAATGGGAAACTTATCAATTCACTTTAAGAGAATAGTATAAGCTAATGACTAAAGTTAAATGACCGTTTATGAAAAGAAAATATCACGCCAATTTCAACTCTAAACATAGATTTTGAAAATCTTAGGGGAAAGTCTGGCAAATCAAATCTTGCTGCATATTAAAATAATGACAGCTCATTTTAGTTTACCTCCGAAAGTCAAGGAGAGTACTCATTTCAAAAATTTAGGAATAGGCCGGACGCAGTGGCTCACTCCTGTAATCCCAGCACTTTGGGAGGCCAAGGTGGGTGGATCACTCGAGACCCAGAGTTAGAGACCAGCCTGGCCAATATGGTGAAACCCCGTCTCTACTAAAAAAATACAAAAATTAAGCTGGGCGCGGTGGCTCACGCCTGTAATCCCAGCACTTTGGGAGGCTGAGGTGGGTGGATCATGAGGTCAGGAGTTCAAGACCAACCTGGCCAAGATGGTGAAACCCTGTCTCTACTAAAAATACAAAAAAATTAGCCAGGTATGGTAGTGGGCACCTGTAATCTCAGCTACTCAGGAGGCTGAGGCAGAGAATTGCTTGAACCCAAGAGGCAGAGGTTGCAGTGAGCCGAGATCATGTCACTGCACTCCAGCCAGGGCTATGGGCTACACAGCGAGAGCCTGTCTCAAAAAAAAAAAAAAAAAATTAGCCAGGTGTGGTGGCATACACCTGTAGTCCCAGGACACAGAAGGCTGAGGCATAATAATCGTTTGAACCCAGGAGGCAAAGATTGCAGTGAGCAGAGATGGCACCCCTGCATTCCAGCATGGGTGACAGAGCAAGGCTCCATCTAAAAAAAAAAAAATTAGGAATAAACAATGACATATTAAGAGAGGAGAGGATGAGAGACTCCAACTTTATCATCTTAATAGAAGCTAAAAAAGCATTCAATAGAATTCAGTATTTATTCAAGATTGAGTTTTTCAAATTCTTAGCAAACTATGAATAGCATGAAGTTTCCTTATTTGGATACATTTAGACAAGGTAGACAGATGCTAAGCTGCTGAACAAAGGGACACCAAAACAGAGTGGCTGGGATGGGGGTGGAGTTTGTGAACAAAGGGACACCAAAGCCAGGTGGCTGGGATGGGAGAGAAGTTTGTGTCTGTGACGTGTAACAGTGCAGGGGAGGTGGGAGACAGAGGCACTGGAGACACAGGTGCCTCCTATTGTGACGTTTTACACGTTCTAGAATGCTGTCCTCATCCACAGAGTCAAAGTACATTCACTATTATCATTTCCACAGAAAGACAAAGAGGAAACATGATATATAATTTGCACACATCACTTCTCCCATGCCTGTTAATGAGAACCTGGTCATGTGGACACACCAGGCTGTAAGGGAAGTGGAAATGTACTTTTCACCTAGGTAGACACATGTCCGTCTACAATCCAAAGGAGATCTATTACTAAAATAAAAAAAAAATAAGGGAGAAGGGGTAAGAAGGGTCCGTTTGCAGGCTCTGCTACAGCTGATAAAAAGTGTCTATCTAAAACACAGAGTAAACATTATACTTAATTATTAAAGTTTAAAAGTATTCCCACTGAAGTCAGGATCAAGACAAGGATGGATTCCTCATCACTATGTTCAACATTGTACTTGTAGACTTAGACAAGGAAAAATTCAAAGATGCAGACATTGAAAAATACTATGATTGTCCACACAGGAAATCTAAAATAATCTATGGACAAACTGGTATAAGTAGTATAAATATAATACAGGTATAACTAATAACTAGTAAGTTTGCTGGATACAAAAGCAATAGAATTTATATATGCCACTAATCATCAATAATAAAATACAGAAAAGATTCCCAATCATAAAGGCAACCAAGACTTTAATATTTAGAACTGTGTGATATGTTTACTGGGAAAAATTATGAAATATACCATATTCATGGATAGGAGGACTCAATATCAGAAACACATTAATTTTTCCTAAATTAGCCTTTAGAGTCAATGTACTCTCAATTTTTGAATCAAAAATTCTAACAAAGTTTTCCTCATAGGACATGGAAAGCTAATATAAAAGAATAATGGAAGAAAAAATAACCAGAATAACATAAATTTTTAGAACATAAAAATATAAAGGATTACTTTAAAATTAATTTGGGAAGACTTCAGAAAAAGGAAAGTTATAAGGAATAAAGAGGGTCATTACATAATGATAAAAAATTCAATTCACCAAGAAGACATAACCATCCTTAATATTTATGCACCCAATAAGAAAGCATCAAACTACATTGAGGCAATAACTGATAGATCTGCCCGGTGAAACAGATAAGTCTGCTATCATAGTTGGAGACCTTAACACACCTCTGTCAGAAATGGATAGATCCAGCAAGCAGAAAATCAGTAAGGACAAAGTTGAACTCAACAGTGCTATCAATCAACTGGATATGATTAACACTTAGAGACTACCTCATCCAACAGCAAATTACACATTCTTCTCAAGCTCTCATGGAACAACTACCGAGACAGACCACATTCTGGGGCATCAAACACACCTTAACAAACTGAAAGCATAGAAATCTCACAATATCTGCTCTCAGACCACAATGAAATTAAATCAGAAATCAATAACAAAAAGATGCCTAGAAAATTTTAAATTACTTAAAGATTAAACAAAACACTTCTAAATAACATATGGGTCAAAGAATAAATCTCAAGAGAAATTTAAAAATATTTCCAACTAAATGAAAATGAAATACGACTTATAAAAATTTGTTGGATGAAAGAAAAGCAGTGCTCAGAGGGAAATTTACAGCTTTGAATCCATATATTAGAAAATAACAAAGATCTAAAGTCAATAATCTAAGCTTCTACCTTATGAAACTGAAAAAGAAGAGCAAATTAATTCCAAAATAGGAAGAAATAATAAAAATTGGAGCAGAAATCAATGAAACCAGAAGTTTGTTCTTTGAAATATCAACAGATCAATAAGCCTCTAGCCAGGCTAAGAAAAAAAGAGGACAACAATTGCTAATATCAGAAGTGAAAGAGAGGATATCACTACAGATCTCATGGACATGAAAAGGATGATACAGAAATACTATGAACAACTTTATGCTCACAAATTTGATAATCTAGATGAAATGGGCCAATTCCTTGAAAGGCACAACCTGCCAAAGCTCATGCAAGAACAAATAGGCAATTTGAACAGGCTTGTATCTATCAAATAAATTGAATTAATACTTAATAACTTTCCAAAAGAGAAAGTCCAGATGGGTTCATTAGTAAATTTTACCAAACATTTAATAAATAAATTATACTAATTCTTCACAATCTCTGTTAGAAGACAAAAGCAAAGAAAACACTCCCCATCTCATTCTTTGAAGTCAGCATTTCCCTAATACGAAAACCAGACAAAAACATTACAAGAGGCTGGACACAGTGGCTCATGCTTGTAATCCTAGCACTTTGGGGGGTTGAGGCAGCCGGATTGCTTGAGCCCAGGAGTTCAAGAACAGCTTGGGCAACGCAGTGAGACCCTGTCATGGTGGCATGAGCCTGTAGTCCCCGCTACTCGGGAGGCTGAGATGAGAGGATCACTTGAGCCTGGGAGGCAGAGGTTGCAGTGAGTGCTACTGTACTCCAGCCTGGGCAATAAAGCAAGACTGTGTCTCAAAACAAAATAAAACAAAAAACAATGACATTACAAGAAAAGAAAACTACAGAACAATATGTGTCACAAACATAAACGCAAAAATTAACAAAATATTAGCAAATAGAAATCAACAATGTATAAAAGAGAATTATACACCACAGGATTTATCCCAGGTATTCGAGGCTGGTTCATATAATACATTACATCAATAGGCTAAAGAAGAAAAATCACATGATTATATCAATAGACACAGAAAAAGCATTTGACAAACTCCAACATGCATTAATGATGAAAATTCTCAGTAAACGAGGAATAGAGAGGAACTTTCTCAACTTGATAAAGAATGTCTACAAAAATCTTATAATTAACATCGTACTTCATGGTGAGAAATTCAAAACTTTCCCACCAAGATCAGGAACAAGGCAAGGACGTCCTCTCTCACCACTGCTTTTCGACATCATACTGGAAGTCCTGGCTAATGCAGTAAGACAAGAAGAGGAAATAAAACATATACAGAGTGGGAAGGAAGCAATAAAACTGTCTTTGTTCACAGTTGACATCATTGTTCATGTAAAAAAATCCAAAAGAATTTACAAAAAATACTCCTAGAACTAATAAGTAATTATAGCAAGATTGTGGGATACAAGGTTCTTATACAAAATTCAGTCACTTTCCCACACAGCAGCAGTGAACAAGTGGAATCCAAAATTTAAAACATGATAAACACGATACCATTCACATTAGCACCCCCTCAAAATGAAATGCTTAAATATACATTTAACAAGATATGTATACGATCTATAAAAAGAAAACTACAAAACTCTCATCAAAAAAATGAAAGAAAAACTAAATAAATGAAGATATATTCCACATTCAGGGATAAAAAGACTTAATATTATCAAGATGTCCATTCTTCCTCACTTGATCTATAGACTCAATGCAATCCCAATCAAAATTCCAGCAAGCTATTTGATGAGTATCAACAAACTAATTCTAAAGTTTATATGAAGAGGAAGAAAACTCAGAATAGCCAACACAATATTGAAGAACAAAGTTAGAAGATCAACACTACTTGACTTCAAGACTTACCATAAAGAAAACTATAGTGTGGTATTGGCAAAAGAGAAGACAAATAGATCAACATAACAAAATAAAAGGCCATGAAATAGACCCATATAGTCAATTGATTTTTGACAAATAAGGATTGGCAATAGAATGGGGCAAAGATAGTCTTCTCAACAAATGGTACCAGAATGACTGAATATCCACATGCAAAAAGAAAAAGAAATGAACCTATACACAGATCTTATACAGTTCACAAAAATGTAACTCAAAATGAATCATAGACCTAAATATAATATTCAAGACTATAAAACCCTAAAATATAACATAGGGGAAAATCTAAACAATCTTGAGTTTGGTAATGACTTTTTAGATACAATACTAAAGGCAGGATCCAGGAAAGAATCGGTAAGCTGGGCTTCATTAAAATTAAAATATTTCTGCTCTATGAAGCCACTGTCAAGAGAAGGAAAAGGCAAGCCATAGACTGGGAGAAAATATTTACAAAAGACATACATGATAAAGGACTATTATCCAAAATGTACAAAGAACTCTCAAAAACTTAACAATAAGAAAACAAACCCAACTAAAAACTGGGCCAAAGATCTTAACAGATATATTACCAAAGAAGATACACAGATGGCATATAAGCATAAAAAGATTAACCACATTATATGTCATTAAGAAATTGCAAATTAAAACAACAATGAGACGCCATTATACACCTAGTAGAATGGCCCAAATCCAGATTACTGACATCATCAAATGCTGACAAGGATGTGGAGAAAAAGGAACTCCCATTCTTGGGTCGTGGGAATGCCAAATGGTATGCCTGCTTTGGAAGACAGCTTGGTGGTTTCTTACAACACTGAACATACTCTTACCAAAAGATCCAGCAGTTGTTCTCTTTGGTATTTATTTACCCAAGGGAGTTTAAAACTTATATCCATACAAAAACCTACTTATAAACATTTAGAGCAGCATTACTCATAATTGCCAAAAACTGGGGGGGGGGGAAAAAAAACAAGATATCCTTCAGTAACTGATTGGATAAATACATTGTAGAACTCCTAGGCAACGAAATGTTATTCAGCACTAAAAAGATATGAGCTATCAAGCCATGAACAGACATGGAAGAAACTTAAATGTGCATTACTAAGTGAAAGAAGCCCATCTGAAAAAAAAAGTACATATTATATGACTCCAACCATGTGGCATTCTGAAAAAGGCAAAACTATGGAGAGGAAAAAAAAAAATCAGTGGCTTCCAGGGATTCGGGGAGAGAGAAAGATGAGCAGGTGAAGTGCAGGGGAGCTTAAGGCGGTGACACTATGCTGTATGACAATAAAATGGAGATACCTGTCCTTGTACCTTCGTGTAAACCCATAGAACCCACCACACCCTAGTGAACTCTCCTGCGAACTCCGCACTTTGAGTGCTAATGGTGTGTCTGTGGAGACTCACCAGTTGTGAGGAGTGTCCCACCCTGGTGGGGATGTTGGTACAGAGGAGGGCTATGCATGTGTCAGAACAGGGGGGAAATGGGAAATCCCTGAACATATCTTCTGCTCAATTGTACTGTGAACCTAAAACTGTTCTTAAAAATAAAGCCTACGAATTTAAAATTACAGTCATTAGGAAAGTATGCGAGTGGGTCATGAAGAGACGGAAAGACAAAGGGAGACAACCACGAAACACGGAAACAACATGTAGGAGTGTGGGAATTCCACTTCCGATGGAAACAGCAGCACAAATCGGCACCAAGAGGACAGATCAGCCCCTCGTGGCGCTGGGACAGTGGGTTTTCCACAAGGAAAAAGAGAAAGTTAAATCCCTACCTCCCTGTACAGAAAAATCAATTCCAGATGGATTAAAGACATAAATGTGAAAAGAACTATAAAACTTTTAGGAAAAAATATAAAATAATATTTTTATGACCCCAGAGTAGGAAGGAATTTCTAAACACAATGCCAAAAAATGCACACTGTGAAGGGGAATATTGGTCCTGAGACTTCATGAAGATCTATGCCGTCTCTTTAGGCCTCAGCTTGCAGTGGCCACACTGTGACTAATGCCATGTTCTATTGACCAAAGCAAGTCATGGGTCTCTGAGGCACAGGGCTGGGCACCAACACCACCCTGAAGACTTATCTGGCTAAACTGCAGCTACAGAGAAGGGTGGAGGACTTGGGCCACTTTTGCCACCAATCTTCCATGCCCCAGCCTGGTACTCAGGGAAGACCATGAAGAGGAGCCCTATTTGAGCAAGGTGATGGAGAAAGTACAGAAGTCTGGGGGGGGGGGCGGAAATTAGGAAAAAAGAATAACTCAGTGAGGTGTGACCCAAGGAGGGGAGTCTGGGCGTCCCCACTGAAGCAGAAAGAGATTCATCACAACTCCTTCCAAAGTGACTGATGTTGGAAACCATTTAAAATGCATGTGTGTGGTCCAGGAGGGCCAGTAAGTGTCTGCCCGTCTCCCTCCCACTCCGGTCCCCGAGAACCTGGCACTTGGGGCACAGGGAGGAGTTTGAGAAGGGGACAGAGAGCCGGTGCCAGCTGGCACCCAGGCTGGCCAGAAGAACACCACTGGGCATGGGAGGGAAACCCAAGCTTGGTAGCCATGGTCAAGAGGAGCCCGCAGGGAGCCACCTGTCACCTTTGACCAGTTGGGCTGCAGAGATGAGCTTCCTAGAATTAAACGCAAGTGGGGATTTATCTCCGGAGCTTTGAGGATGGGGCATTCATTAATCATTCCCTGCAGTGGCTCTGCTGGGCACCGGCGCACATCTGGCCCAGATTCAGATCTGACTTTCCTGCAGAGCCCTCCCTGGACTCAGGGGAGAAGTGGGAGGTATGCAGGGGTGTCAGGGGCACTCTGGGATGCAAAGTCTTTGGTCCCAAATGTCCAAAGGGCTTTTCGGAGTCAGCCAAGGAGCTGATGTGCTGCAGAGGGCCAGGCTGGCCCCAGAGCAGCGGGCGTTCTCATCTTCAAAGACTCTGCCAGGGTCTTGGAGGTTAATTTGGGGGGACTGCAGTGTTTTTGATGATGACTTTTTCTTGTCCCTGCAGCTTCCACACCAAATCTGTCTGAACCCCCCAACCAGGGACTAGGAAGTCAGCCTCGATGCCCGCCGAGGTTCCCCTACCCCCATCCAACGTCCCACCAGGCACCAAGCCCTCCAGAACTACCTTTCCCGTCTGTCCGCTCCCCCAGGTCTACTGCCACTGCCTGGCAGGACTAACACCCCAGCCTACCTGGATCCTCAAGGACCTCTTGGTGGTCACCTTTCCCAGACTCATCCCCCGGTTCTCCCTCTCCCGCTGACGGAGAGCTTACCAATAGGGCATGATCAGCTCCTTCCCTGCAAACAAAATCCCACAGGTTCACCATTGCCCCTGGACAAAGTTTTCTTCTGAACCAGAAAGCCAAGGCCCTTGTAGACTCCCGACCTCATCCTCTGCCACAGGGGGGCCTGAGGCTGAGCCCCCGAGGTCCCTGAGGGCCACACCAGCTACTCCTTCCTGTTCCTCTGTTTTCACTGCCCCCAGGACCCTGTGCATCTAGCAATTTTCACTTTAAACTTTATGAATCTCTGAAGTGACACCACCTCCAGGAAGCCTTCCTAGAGGCACCAAGCACAGTTGACATCCTGCCTTTGTGCTGTAACTGGCAACAAGACAACCTCTGATTGAGGATGAACAGCTCCCCTGAGCCATGTGCTCTCTGACAGCAGGATGGTGTCCAATCCGTTTCCATGGCCCCAGGTGGGGATGGACTAAAGGCTTATTCTAAGAGGACCCAGTGAAAGCTGGTGAAACAGAGATCAACCCAGAGCCTGGCTTAGCTCTGACAACCTCCACACAGGCCCAGTGGCCTTGGCCACTGAACAGAGAAGGCCAGGCATGGTGACTGCTCTCTCTGGAGCCCGCAGAGATTTGCAGCTCAGGAAGCTGCTCCGGCCTCTGGCCTGACAGATCTGGACCGAGGCTGCTGAGGGCTGGATGGAGCTCAGCTCCCAGGGTGTAGAGGGTGGACAAACTGGCAGGGCCTTGGTGTCCCCTGGGCAAAATTCCTCACATCACGGGAGAGGAGGCACCAAGCTACACCGCAGGGGCATCCCTTGCTGGGCCCAGAACTTTCCTCTGCCTCCAGGGTAAATTCAGAGTCACCTGGGAAAGGGACTCCAACCCCGCCCCCACCTGCCACCTTAAAATCACCCCCTTTTCCTGTCTCTGACTGCCCCTCCCCATGAGCTTGAGCCCCTGAGAACTGAGGCTCAGGGTAGAACAGCGGCCACCCCCCATCACAAGCCTGATGGGCTCACCGGAGCGGGGGCTGGGGGCCGGGAGGATGAGGATCTGGGGCAAGAGAAAGGGCGCAGGAAGGGAAAATGGGGAAGCAAAGACCCACGGGCCTGGGTTGGAGGGAGGCTGTCACAGAGAAGGAGGGGCTCCCCCCAGCTCTGCCCAACCCTCCCGCACCCAGGCCTGCATCCAGTGGGCGTGGCCTTTTTAGAGGTCCTTTCCTCCTCCTGTCACCCCTGCATGGCAGGTGGGGACACATCACCCACCCATCTGGCAGGCAAGGCACAGGCCAGGTGAGGCTTACACACCACAGGGTGCCAGAGCAGGACAGGAGACCCCATCTACCCTGTCTCTGCCCCTCAGTTTCAGCGTCTGTGGAATGGAACTCCGGCTGCCCGTCTTGCAGGGAGTTTGAAGGACGATGCTGCCGCACTGCCTTTGGTGTTTGGAGGCCAGGACTCTCCCACACAGTAACCCTGACCATGACGCCACGAATGCCCTGCCCCTGGCCCGCCGCTAATTGAATTTTTCCAGACGCCTTGTAGTGTTCTTTGAGCATTGCCCACTAAGCCACAGGTGATGAGCTGTGATGTTTCAGCCACACATTCCTGGCACCCCCTAGCCGGGGCATGAGCATGTTCCTTACGGCTCAGTCTTGTCTGGGGCTCCATTAAACCAAGCTTACAATTAAGGAAATGTGATAGGAAAATTAGCTGATGTGTGAAACCGGAGCCTCGGTACAGTTACAAAAGACAGTGTCTTCCAAGCCCTGATTAGCCACTCAGCCTGAAGTGAGGTTAAGTAAAGAACGCCAGATTAATCCAGATGGACAATTATGACGCGTTCTTCTCCGGCGTCGAGCCTGTTGCTAAATTTCTCATGTGGCTCCCTGCCAGGAAGGTATTGTGTTCTGAGACTAAAATGCTTTTCATTTTTTCTACAATTTCTGCTTAAAAAGTTCCAAATGTTCAGCCATATGATGTGAAACTTAACTTCAAGAAAATCCTAGGCGGGGTGTTGATGGTGGGGAAAATGTGGGGGTCTGATCCGCTGACCCCACGCCAGGGGAGGATACAGTTTCAAGCCTTTCTTCTGGCCCCACTCCTCTCGCCTAGCCCTAAGGAGCCCTAAGCGAGCCGGGTCCTCCAGAAAGACGGGAGCGCCCCTGGTGAAGGCAGAATCCACCAAGGCCTCCGTCCTGCAAACCCCTTCCCAGTGTGTGGGTTGTCAAGGGCCGTGCAACAAAGTCTGGAAGCCCGGGGACCTGGGTTCCAAGCCCCGCCTCTGTCAGCCTCGGTGTCCTGGGTTTCCACAGCTCAAATTAAATTCCATCAATAATCCTGCAGGGTACTCTTCTAGAAGCACAGTTACCTCATTTAAACCTCACAAAAACCCCAGGTGGGAAAGCTCTTACCTCCACCTTACAGATGGGTACACTGAGGCCCAGAGGGCTTAATGACTTGATGAGACAAGCGAGTGGTGGAGGCCACATTCCAGCCCATGTGATGTGAATCTCACGGTTTGATTGACCAGGTGTCTGCAAGTGTCAGCTTGGTGTGAGGGGCTGCCCCAGACCCCTCTAGCTGGGACGGGTGGCTTTCTGTAATGAGCGTGTTGGCTCCTTCATCTGAGTTCTATACAGGGGAGGAGAGAAGGGGAATGGCCTCAATGCCTTGGTCCTTGAGGCTCTGCCTCTCGTAGCCCCTCTAGGATGGTGCAGTCACCTCTGCACCTCAAGTCCCAGGCCCAGCACCAGGCATGGAGAAGCTCAAGGCACAGCCGTCAAGCTGTCTAAAATTAATCACATGGGGCCATGGCAAGTGAGCTATAAATATGTGCATAGTGCATTGTTGGGTTTTAAAACCCAAGCAGGGCCCAGCAGTAGGATATCCACTCTGTGGATGATACAGGAATTAGATAAAGACCCAGGAAACTCAGATCGTGAGGCCTCATCAACTACTGCATACCTAAGGATTACCAATCGTATCGATTGGGATCAATTACTGTGCCTAACACAAAGCCCAGCCCAGAGGAGGCAAGTGAATGAATGAATGAATGAATGAAGCCCTCTGGAGCCCACAGCCAGGAGTCTGCAGGGGCGGAGGCTGCCTTGTTCACCTCGGGGTCCGCCGTGGCTGGGTGAACAGCCTGGAGCAGGTGCAGAGTGGTTCTGATTTCCTTTGCAATCTGTCCCTGTGGTTTCCTTTTGTGCACTGCACAGGAGGCAGCCTTTGTAATATCAACCAGGCAATAGATGGGGTGACGGGACATGACCATACCATGAGGCCCCCCAGCAGGGACTCCCAGCCCAAGGGTCCCGAGCTCCCAGGACAAGCCAGAGAAGCAGAAGCAGCCCCGGGCACCGTGTGGTCTTCACTATGTCTCCTGAAGCATCCCATCCCCAGGCACAGTTGCCAACCTACCTCCCCGGGAAAGGGACACGTCACCTCACCACAGAGGAACACCAGAGGCTCAGGGAGCTTTCAGGATGACATAAAGGAGGAAGTAGGACTTGAACTCCCAGCCCCGGGCCCAGAAGCTCAGATGGGCCGAGGTGTGCAGGTGGCCCCTGGCTGGGCATGAATGCAGTTCCTTTTCCTCAGAGACTCCTCCCACAGGCTTCTGCCCAGGGCACTTCCCAAAGCGTGAGCTGCCGGCTAGACACAGGCCCCCCAAGCTTTTCCCCACCCCCATCAGGGCAGTCTCCCCTCTGCTTTTCATACCAGTCTGAGGCCCCGGGGACTCTGTGGACTAGCGGCTCCTTTTCCATCAAGGCTCCAGGCCACCACTCAGCAGATCATTCAGGCTGCAGCCAGGCTCTCCCCTTCAACGTCGCTCTCACTAATTCAGACCAGGCCCGAGCTGCTGAACTCTACCTAGGGTGCCTCAAGGAGTCACAGATGCAATGCATCAAATGAGGAGCACGTTTCCAGCGCTCAGCCCCTCATAGACACGTGGAATTCTAGACTCTCTGGGGTGGGAAAGATCTTAAAAGGCATCCTATCCAGCCACCCCCATCCACCACCACTGCTGCCATCCAGGGCCAGGAGCTCCCCACATGACCAGGAAAAGTGAACACAACGTCCAGCCTCTTACACACCTCCAGGGATGGAGAGCTCACTACTTCACTGAATAGCCTGCTCTTTCTACCATCAGCTACATCCTCCCTGAAATGCATGTGAAACAGGTGCTTCCCCTTGCAGTCCCCAGCGCTGACCTCAGGACTGTGCAGGGCACTTGAGCCCCTCTTCCCAGAGACAGTGTTCTCAGGGTCTGATCCCCTCTCTTTCAGGTGTCACGGCCCAGTTTCTGCCGTGACCTCACACTGTGTCCTGGGACCACCTCAGGCACTATCTAATTACCCTTAATTTCTGAGCAACTTCAAGGTACCCAGAAGAGTCGGTGAACTGCCCCTCAGTGGGGACAATAGCCCCATGCACTTCTGAACCTGACCCAACTGCATCCACAGCTGTGGTGCGGCTCTTCGTACTGGCCCTTCTGGGACTAGATGCCACACCTTTGGGGGGGTCTCACTGAAGCCTCATAATGAACCTAATAGGCAAACGCTGTTATTCCCATCATACAGGTGAGGAAAGGCTCAGAAAAGTCAAGTGATTCACCCAAGGCCACACAGCCGTCTGTGATAGACCCAGGTCTGCCAACTCCTCTAAACCAAAGCCTGAATGGGCTGCTGCTGCCATGCTCAGGAGACAGGCCATCCCCAGTGCAGCAGCTGCTGTGACCCCAACTGCCCACAGGCTGGAGCTGCACCCTTCAGCCTGGGGCCTGTTGGCCTGGGTAGGCCCTTCTCTGCCGTGTGCAGGGCAGGCAGCCAGACGTGCCCAGGGAATGAATGGCCCGTCCACCCGGAAGCAGGTGGGAGCCGGATAAACACCCCAGCTCCCACACCACTGGGGGTAACTCTCGGGCCCCTGTTCTACACGGCGCCCAACATCTTCCCAACAGGATGAAGCTCCAGGTGCTCGCTGCGGAAGCCCCTCTGACTCTAAGCCACTCACTACTTCCTTTCCCCATTCCCCACCTGTGTTTCCTGGGATCATCTCCCAAATAAGTCCTCGTCTCCGTGTCTGCCTCTGGGGACCCAAACTAAGACACCAAACACCTGAGATGTGAATACTAAGGGTCCCCTAGATCGCCCCGGACTTCCTATTCTAAACGCCCGAGATCTGAATAATCTCCAGGGGTCCCCTAGATCACCCCGGACTTCCTATTCTAACTGCCTGAGATGCGAATACTCAGGGGTCCCCTGAAGATCACCCCAGACTTCCTATTCTAAACGCCTGTGGGGTGTTTTGTTTGCTCGTTTCTGTTTGCGTTTGGACTTTGATACTCAGAAAACACTTTGGGGTCTTACTCGACTTCTGGAAATGCGAATACATGTACCAAAACCAGTTTGGGATTGGATGTGACAACATGGCTAATGGGAAGGCTGCGTTGGAGGCAGCGGATTCCAGGGCGCTCCTCAAGGTGACATTAAAGTAATAATGAGGTAACAGCCACGGCACGGTCCGGCCTGGACATTCGTGTCTGTGACGCATCTTGTCCTGCAAAAATCAAGTCCAGGATGTGCCTGGTTCTGGGTTTGAGCTCTTCCACTCCCTGGGACTAGACACAGAATGGGGCAGTGCCCTGCTTCTAGAAGCTCTAGGACCCAGCGCTGGGAAATGGGCGGTGGGATTGTGAGCACTGCAGGGTGGGAAGGGGGTCTAGTCCAAGGCCACGCAGCCTCCCCAAGCCTCTGTTTCCCTGTAGGGTTCCCGGAGGGCTATGACGCAAAGCCCCCGCAGCACCTGGCACCTGGTGTATGCTCGGCAGACAGTGGTGACCGTCAGGAGCTGGGCAGAGAAGCAGACCAGGACCTGGAGCCAGACGAGGAGGCCTTCGGAGATGAGCCGGAAAAGCCCAGGAAGAGTCGTGGATTGCACAAATGAGGCTGGACTGGAAGACGCTGGAGCCCATGTGAAGCTCTGGCTCTCGTCTGTTAGAATGTGGCCTCAGTTCCTGCTATGGGGTCATGCAGTGGAGGTCTGGGATGGATCAGGAAAAGCTGCTTCACACACATCTGCTCGGCCATTGCCCTCGTGCCATGGACAGAGCTAACGAGCCAGATGCCATAGCTCCTGAGGCCGACCATTCGCCGACTCCGCGGCCAGAAGCACCTACTATGTGCCTACTATGCACCAGGCACCGTGCCCACGCAGGCCCAGCCAGCGCCCTGCCCTGTCCTCTCAGCCGACACTTCCCCGGGCGCATCTGCCAGAAAGGATTAAGAAGTTGCCTTAGGAAGGCCTGGCTTTGTTTGGGAAATTTCCCCCAGCTGAGAAGGAGAGGCCAGACAAGGAAAGAATGACCAATTATACGCTGTGTTGTCTTCAGATGAAAGGGCCTTTTTGTGGCCCTCCTGCATCTCCTGTTTGGGCTGTCAACAGCAATTTGACGAGGAATGTTGCTCGGCCTGACCTGTTTTTTCAAGATGGTAACCTATATTGTGTATCATCTCAGCCCTGGAGATCACCAGCCGGCACCCTCCTCAGCACAGTCCCCCCAGTTGAACTTCACCTTTAAAACCAGGAAAATTGATTGGAAAAAAATTCAGGGAAATCTCCCACTAATGATATTTTGAGTTCAGGAACAAGGAGGGGGGAATTAAAGTGGCTTTAATCTGATTCTCAACATGGATTTCAGTGGTGAATGGTCAATTGTTACTAAATTCTAATTGGTTCTGGGTCACTCCCTTTGAAATAGTGGCTGTGTTCTGTTCATTTTTTCAATTAAATCTTAACAATTCACATCTGACAAAACTCAAAAATCTTGTCAAAAATTATTCAGATTTGTATAGTAAGAATGTGCAAGAAGCAACATGGAGCTTGGACTGGGGGAAACTTTCATACGGAGGAACAGTTTAAGAGCTAATTATGAGAATGCCGATTTTATTGTTTACTGACTCACTTCCTTAGACTACAGAGAACAAACCTTTTTCATCAACTTGCAAAAACTATTTTGGAGGAAATCGAAAGGACCACGAATGCCTTTGCCTAAGCAATGATTGTTCTCTGGATTGAGAAATTCAAACCCTTTTCACGTCTCATCTCTCATTGTGAGAAAGTTTTATTTTATTCTCCAAGTGAAACAGGAGACAGCTTGATGGAGAAAAAACAAGGGCTTTGCAGCTAGCCGACTCGAGTTCAAGGCTGGCCCCTGCCGCCGAAAAGCTGGGCAGTAACTTCCCTGCCGAGACACTGTCTGAGCCTCAGTTTTCTCACCTGTGAAATGGGGGTGATGTTTTCTAGATTTGTGGTCATGAATCAATGCTGTTTGATACCTGAGGCACTCCATAAACAGAAGGTGGCACTCAGATTATAGAATTGCTACGGCTTGGTGCCAGGCTTTGTTTTATCTCTGAAGACACTCCAGAGCAGAGAGGGCCATGACTTTCCCAGCATCGCACAGCCAATCAGTTCTGGAGCCAGAAAGAGAAGCCAATCCTTTTTCTCAAAGCTGCTTCTGGAAGGTTTCTGGGTGACATTTCAGAATCTGAGTGACATTTCAGAATGTGTGCATGGCTGTCTAGAGCTCACGCCTGGCTTCTCAGAGTGTGGTCGCTGGGCCAGCTGCCTGATATCACCTGGGAGCTCGTTAGAATGCAGTTTCAGGCCCTAGCACAGGTTCCGAATCGGCGCTATCACGGGCCCAGCAGGATCCCGGGCACTGGAGGGTTGGAGGCATGCTGGCTTGTGGCATTTCATCAGACTCTGAGGACCTGAACACTAGAGCCGCTGCCATGTCCACGATGGCCCTGTATGCCCTCCAATCTCACAGCCAGGCCTGCTCCTCATGTGGGAAGGGGAAGGCCAGGGGGATGCCGGCGAGGACTAGCGAGGAAGACCCCAGCCCGTGCAGCAGCCTGAGGGACACGTAGCCATACAGGATGTCCTCCACGACATCGTCTACCCGTGGTCGTCGGTGGCAGCCTGCCCTGCTTAGCACCTCTATGCGTTACTGCCCTGACCCCTATAAAGCAGCACCCCCATCACCCACATTGTCCGGCCCTGCCCTGCAGTTCCTGGCTAATTTCCCCTCCACATTGTCCATGTCTCTTTGTCTGAGGGGGTGCTAAGGAAATGGACACCCCCTCCCAGCAGCCCTCAGCCAGCACCCCGCCCCACTGCGGGATCACTCAGGAGGAGTGCCTGGAGAGATGGGGTGGCCCCCTGGCTGACCCCTCCCTTCCCTGCCTCGCCTCCCCATCCCCTGCTGGGGGCCCTGCACCTCCTAAACCAATTCTTTGCATGCAGCCCCTGTCTCAGTCCCTGCTTTTGAGACAGGCGCAGGTCAGGTAAGGCCTTATGATCCACCGAGGTGTAAGGCTGCAGGCACCAGGGTGGTCAGGGAGCAGCCCAGCCAGATCCGTGTGAAACCTCAGAGCTCGTGGCCTCGCTGGCTGCTGTGTGGAGGATAAATGCGGGGCTGGACAGCCATGGGGAGGATGAGGCAGGGAGACTGGGTAGGGGCGGGGCCGGGAGATGACATGGGTGCTCTGGAAGGGTGTTGGGGCTGGAACAGGCAGGACCTGGGAGTTGGATGTGGGGAGAGGGGAAGGGGTGGGTTCCCCAGTCCACTCTGCGTGGTTGATCCAGACTCTCCATCCAGTTCCAGGCTGGGTTTTGGTCTCACCTCCTCCAGAGAGCCCTCCCTGACTGCTCCACCATGGCCCCCAAGAGCACAACCACCCTGCTCACATTGGTCAACAGAGCCCCCTCCCACCGGGGCCTGCCTGAGCTCAGCACAGCTCAGGGGTTCCCACATCGCTCCTCCAAGGAGGTGCAAGCCCTGGTCACCCAGGCATGGAGCCATCACGGTTCATGAGCTGGAATCCAGAGGTTCAGGGCTCTCCTGGGCTCTCCTGGGATGAGCTGCCTGGCCTCTCTGATCTTGGTACCCTCACATCCCCCGTGGGAATGAGTCTCCTCTCCCAGAGAGTCAGGATATGAGTGCCAGGGTTCCCAGGACAGCACCTCAGGCCCGGAGCTGGGATCCCACCCACCAACCCCAGAGCAGAGGCTCCTCAAGGGAGAGTCACCAGGAAGCAGCTGTGCAAAATCCTGTGCATGGACATCCACACGAGAAAACTGAACCCAGACCCCGACCTACACCTTCCACCAAAGTTAACTCAAATTGGGCCATAGACAAACTAAAACACTCCTAGAAGGTAACAGAGGGGAAATCTAAGTGACCTTGGATTTGGTGATGACTTTTGATGCACCAGAAGTATAATCAATGAAAGAAAAACTTGACAAATTAGACTTCATTAAAATTAAGAACTTAGGCTCTGCAGAAGACACTGTTCAGAGAATGAGTACAAAGAGCACATAGAACTCAATGATAAAAAACCAACAACCCAAGTGAAAAAGGGGCCAAAGATCTTAACAGGCACCAAAGATGATACCCAGAAGATGATGAGCATACAGAAAGATGGTCTGTGTCATATGTCATCAAGGAATTGCAAATTAAAACAACACCAAGGCTGGGCATGGTGGCTCATACCTGTAGTCTCAGCATTTTGGAAAGCTGAGGTAGATGGATCACTTGAGCCCAGGAGTTCGAGACCAGCCTGGGCAACATGGTGAGATCTTGTCTCTACAAAAAACAAAATACAAAAATTAGCCAGGCGTGGTGGTGTGCACCTGTAGTCCTAGCCACTCAGGAGGCTGGGGTGGGAGGATCACCTGAGACTGGGAGGTCCAGGCTTCAGTGAGCTGTGATTGTACCACTGCATTCCAGCTTGGGCAACAGAGCGAGACCCTGTCTCAAAAAAAAAAAAATGTAAAACAACACCGAGACACCCCTACATACTTATTAATGGCCAAAATCCAGAACACGGACTATCCTGAATGCCGGTACAAAACAGGAGCACTCACTCATGCCTCCTGTTGAATGCATGAACATGATCATGTGAACAACACAGAGCGCCAAGTGGCACAGCTGCTCTGGAAGGCAGTTTGGCAACTTCCTGCAAAACTAAATGTAATTAAAATCTAATCCAGCGATTATGCTCTTTGATATTTACTCAAATGAATTAAAAACTTACAGCCACCCAAACACCTGCACATGACATTTATAGCAGCTTTATTCATGGTCACCAGAAACCGGAAGCCACCAAGGTGTCCTTCAGTAGGCAAATGGATACATAAATTGTGGTACAGACCATGGAATATGATTCAACACTCAAAAGGAACGAGCTATTCTGCCATGAAAAGCCATGAAGAGTCCCTAAGTTCATGTCACAAAGTGAAAGAAGCCCATCTGAAAAGGCTACACATGGTAAGTCCACCATATCACACAGTGATATGGTGATACTGGAATATGGGGATATGCGGGTGTGGGAAGATGGGACTATGTGGATATGGGGATTTTGGAATATGGGGATATGGGGATATGGGAATATGGGGATATGGGGGTGTGGGAAGATGGGACTATGTGGATATGGGGATTTTGGAATATGGGGATATGGGAATATGGGAACTCTTTGTGCTTTTTGCTCAATATTTCTGTGAGCCTAAAACTGCTCTAAAAGTAAAGTTCATTAATTAAATTTAAAACAATAATAACAATCCTGTGCCTCAGCTGCCCAGAGCTGCTGCATGAGGCAGTGGAACTCGGATGGGCGCAATTGGGCACCTTGGGAAGGTCAGCCCTGCCAGGGTTGCATGGGAGCTTCCTCTGTGCCCAGGAAGACAGAGAGAGGAGTCGAGCCTGCCCGGGGCGGGGTGGGGGGTATGAAACATGAGGCCTGCGGCCCAGAGCAGGAGACGGGGTCAGAGAGTGACGAGGGTGGGGACAAAGAAGGTGACGTTATGAGGCCCCAGGGGCAGAGCAGGACGATTCCTGGAGGAGGGGGCCAACAGCTGAAACTTAAGAGTGAGTGAAGAGTGAAGACAGCCTCTTCCCTCAAGCCAGTCCCAAGGGCTCACCTACTGTCACCCAAGGTCCAGCACATCTGTGCCTCCTCCCCACACCCGGCTTGGCTCGGGACAGGCCCTTCCACCCTGGCTCTTGCCCCATCCCCTTTGCAGCCCCTTTTCACAGCCCCCACAAGGGACTGATCTACAATGCAAAAGGGGCCCAAAGCACCCTGCTCAGAGCCCTTCAGTGACTCCCCCTTGCCCTCAGGAGAAAGTCCCATGCCTGGCCCAGCTTCCAGGTCCCTAGAGACCAGCCCCACCCCCTTGTCTTCCACCTGGCCCAGTCAGGTACGTGAGGAAGGGTGAAGAGACAGGAACCATTCTGGGTGGCTGGGACTGCACTATCCAATTCCACCAGCGGGGCTGAGCCGCCCCAGGAGGCAGCTCTTGCAAGGAGCTTTCAGGAACATGGACCCCTCTTATCCCAGCAGGGAGGCAAGGTAGGCAAGCGGCCCCCCATCTACAGAGGGGGACCAAGATGCCAGGAGAGGGTGTCCCCCTCTGTAGATGGTGCTTGACCCAGTGCTTCCTGGAGAGAGGGGGCTGAAATCCCCAGACAGCCCACGTGTGAGAGGTGGGGGTCTCGGCAGAGGGAGAGGCCTCCCCACCAGGGCCTGGATGAGGGGCCTCAGGACGCTTGTGACCACAGTATTTGCCCACCTGGGTTGGCTTTTCTCAGTCCTGGGGGAAGGGCAGAGGCAAGGGAGGGGCGGTGCATAGCTGCGGAGGTCTGGGCTGCGCCCAGGAGAGGAAGCATCCCTGGAGCACTTGGCCTTGACCCCAGGAGGTGAAAGCCACCTCGCTGTGGCCACAGCACTCGGCTAATCCATTGTTGAGCACCCTGGCTGGTCACCAGGCAATTAGCGCCCAGGCCTCCGTCCTGACGCCTAATTGCACTAATTGATAGTGCTGGCCGTGGTCCCCCAACCCTTGCCCTTGTCCAGAATGGCTTCACGCCTGGGAGCCCAGCCTCTAGCCTCCCTCTCTCAGGGCTTGCTGAAGCATCTTTTCCTGGAGGCCACAGTCTGGGGACCGCTTGGCCAGCCCTCCACTTTGGCCAGGATTTTACTCCAGTACCCACCTCCCCTCACCTTCCCTCAGTCCCTAATACCAGGTCCTCCATTCACATATCTGTAAGATGGATGGGCAGGACTTGGTTAAGAGCAAAGGTCAGGTTCAACGGGTGCTATGGGGTTGGGGGGTAAGTGACTGTTCCTTTTTGAGCCTCAGACCCAGTTTGTAGGGCAGCTGGGATGACTAAATTAGGTAACAGACATAAAGCACAGAGCTCTGGGCCGGGCCCCAAGTGAGGGGTTCAGTACACCTTCTCAGTGCCACCACAGTGACGATTGTGATGGTGGTGATGGTGATGATGGCGATGGTGGTGATGATGATGATGTTAGTGGTGGTGATGCTGATTATGCTGATGGTGATTATGGTGATGATGGTGATACTGTGGTGGTGATGGTGATGGTGATGTGATGGTGCTGATGATGGTGGTGATGGTGGTAGTGATGTTGATGGTGATGACAGTGGTGATGGTAATGACAGTGGTGATGGTGATGATATGTTAATGATGATGATGATGGTGATGGTGGTGGTGGTGATGATGGTGATGTGCTGGTGATGGTGATTATGGTGGTGGTGATGGTGATGGTGATAATGGTGGTGGTGATGGTGATGTGCTGGTGATGGCGATTATGGTGGTGTTGATGGTGATGATGGTCGTGATGATGGTGATGGTGACGATGATGGTGATGATGGTGATGGTGATAATGGTGATGATGGTGATTATGGTGGTGATGATGGTGATGATGGTGATGATTATGGTGGTGATGGTGATTATGGTGGTGATGATGGTGATGGTGATTATGGTGGTGGTGATGGTGATTATGTTGGTGATGATGGTGATGGTGATTATGGTGGTGATGATGGTGGTGGTGATTATGATGGTGATGATGGTGGTGATGGTGGTGATGGTGATTATGGTGGTGATGATGGTGATTATGGTGATGATGGTGGTGGTGATTATGATGGTGATTATGGTGGTGATGATGGTGATGGTGATTATGGTGGTGATGATGGTGATTATGGTGGTGATGATGGTGATGGTGATTATGATGGTGATGATGGTGGTGATGATGGTGATGGTGATTATGGTGGTGATGATGGTGATGGTGATTATGGTGGTGATGATGGTGATTATGGTGGTGATGATGGTGATGGTGATTATGATGGTGATGATGGTGGTGATGATGGTGATGGTGATTATGGTGGTGATGATGGTGATTATGGTGGTGATGATGGTGATGGTGATTATGATGGTGATGATGGTGGTGATGATGGTGATGGTGATTATGGTGGTGATGATGGTGATGGTGATGATGATGGTGATGATGATGTGGTAGAGATGATGGTGGTGGGGCAAATGGCCTCTTTAATGAGGGAATGAGAGCCATACACGAGCAGCCAGGATGTAGTGAGGCCCAGCAACATTGTTGTTTGCTGAGAGCCTGGGAGCCCATCCTCTGATATCCCACTCCTGGAAGAGAACTATCCCTCCCTTGAAGATCCCTGATGCTTGCAAGAGGCAATAATGCTTCTTGGTACAACTACAAGCCCACCTTCCTGTCTCCTCTGAATGGTGAAGGCTTCAGTGCAGAGCCCCGATGGCGTGGTGGTGAAGAGCCAGAGCTCGGAACCAGATGCCAGGTCCAGGCCCTGCCTCTGTCTATATTAGGTTCACTGTCTGGAGCCTCTTACTTGATTTCTCCATTCCTCTGTTTCCTCAACTATGGCCTGGGGACAATGGGAGTCCTGACTTCATAGGTTGATGTGCAGCTTAAATGGGCCAATATATACACTACTCTGGCATGGGACAGTCACCATTGTTATTAATTGCCTGAAAATTAATGTAAATTAGTGTAAAGCTTTTTACTTTCAAGAACTCCATCCAAAAAGTAAAAAGATGACACAAAGAATGGGAAAAAATATTTGCAACACATATATATCATTCAGAACCTGTATCCAGAATATATAAAGAACTCTGACAACCCAACAATAAAAGGACAAATAAGTCAATTTAAAAATAGCCCAAGGATTCACATAGACATGTCTCTAAAAAGGATATAAAAATGGCAGATAAATAGATGGAAAGATACTCAGTATCATTAGTCATTAGGGAAATGCAAATCAAACCACAATTAGATACCACTTCACACCCAGTATCACAGCTGGAATAAAAAAAAAGGCAGATAATAGCAAATGCTGGTGAAGATGTGGAGGAATGGGAATCCTCACACATTGCTGAAAGTAGAATGGTGCAGCCACTTTGGAAAATCGTCAGGCAGCTCCTCAAAAACAGTGTTATGACATAAGCCAGCAATTCCGCTCCTAGGTATGTGCCCAAAGGCACTGAGAACATCGCCATCTTAAAAAGATGTGCATGCGTGTACATGGCAGCATCATTCATAATAGCCAAAAAAGTGGAAATAACCCAAATGTCCATCCACTGATGAATGGACAAAGAGGTCTATCCATACAGCAAAATATTATTTGGCCATAAAAAAGAATGACATGCTGTTACATACCTTGAAAACATTACGCAAAGTGATAGAAGCCAGACACAAAAGGCCATAAACGTGATTCCATTTATGTAAATGTCCAAAATAGGCAAATCCATAGAGATATAAGTAGATTAGTGGTTGCCAGGGCTGGGAGTAGGGAGAAAAGGTGGGTGACTGCTAAGGGGTATGGGGTTTCTTTGAGGGGTAATGAAAGTGTTCTAAGCCCAGTGCAGTGGCTCATGCCTGTAATCCCACCACTTTGGGAGGCCGAGGTGGGAGAATCTCTTGAGTCCAGGAGTTCAAGACCAGCCTGGACAACATAGTGAGACCCCCATATCTAAAAAATTAAACAAAATTAGCTGAACATAGTGATGTGTGCCTGTAGTCCCAGTTACTCGGGAGAATTGCTTGAGCCCAGGAGGTCAAGGCTGCAGTGAGCCGAGATTACATCACTGCACTCCAGCCTGGTGATAAGGCAAGACCCTTCCTCAAAAAAGAAAACAAAAGAGGCTGGGTGCAGTGGCTCATGCCTGTAATCCCAGCACTTTGGGAGGCCAAGGCAGGCAGATCTCTTGAGGTCAGGAGTTTGAGACCAGCCTGGCCAACATGGTGAAACCCTGTCTTTAATAAAAAACAAACAAAAAATTAGTGGGCTGCCAGCAGATGCCTGTAATTCCAGCTACTTGGGAGGCTGAGGCAGGAGAATCGCTTGAACCAGGGAGGTGGAGGTTGCGGTGAGCCTAGATTGCAACACTGCATTCCAGCCTGGGTGACAGGGCGAGCGATACTCCATCTGAAAGAAGAAAGATGAAAGAAAGAAAAGAAAGGAAGGAAGGGAGGGAGGGAAGGAAGGAAAGAAAGAAAAAAAAAGAAAATGCTCTAAAATTAGATCCTAAAATTTAAAATTGGGGTGGTGGTTACACCCCAATCCTATGAATATGCTTAAAAAAACACTGAATTGTACAATTAAAAGGGTGAATTCTACAGTATGTGAATTCTATCTCAATAAAACTGTTATTAAAAAAGAAGCCCCCAGTAAATGTTGGTGGATCAATGGAAGAATTTTTTCCCAACTGGGACATGTGGAGGGTGGAGGTGAGTCTGTGCTGCTGAGGAGTCCCTGCCGTGTTGTGCCTGGGCTGGCTGTGCAGGGTGCTCCCGGCTGCCCCACGCCCTGGGCTGGATGTTCATCCTTATGATGCCAAGGACAGATGGGCACAGCAGGTGGGGAGATGGGTGGAGAGAAAGGGCCTTCTGAGGCCAAGACCCCAACCCCACAGCATCCCCCTGGACGAATCCAAAAGTAACGATCCCTAGGCAGCAGCAAATGCTGCTTAGCTCCTCTTAGCAAAGAAGAGTCCAGAAGGTTCTAGCTATGATTTATCGTTATTATTCTCCTTGCCTCACCCCTTCCATCTGCCTGCTGAAGCTTCCACACGTCAGATATTGAACAGCCTGCCTCTCGCAGTGTGCGCTGACCCCACCGTGCTGCTGAGGAGCTTCCCACAGCTTCTGTGCCTTCCCTGGTCAGAGGCTCCCTGAGATCCCTCCCTCAATGCTGACCAGAATGAAAGCTATTCTGTGTCCTGTCTGCTTCCCCCAAAGTGAGCTCCTTGAGGCACACAGAGCGTCCTATGCTCTCTGGACCTGCAGAGCCCAACTCAGGGCCTGGTACTCACTCTACACCCAGTTTGGGGATGGATGAATAACTGGGTCACCCTGGACTGTTGTATGGGTTGTGCACTGCTCAAAAGTGCCTGGCCAAGGGAGCAGGTCAAGGCTGAAATTCAGCTCACTCTCTGCTCACTGCTCATCAAGCTGAACAGCCCAAAACTGCATCGAGCTGGAGGGCAAGCCTTTTCCTAATTTCCACAAAGATGGTAGAGAGGCTGGCTGCCACCCAGGAGGGAGGGAGGAGAAGGAGAGAGAGGGGAAAAGGGAAGGGAATGTGATCTATTTTAAGTGCTCAAAATTTGTGTCCACAAACATTTAACAGTGTGCCCCGGGGTTAAACTTCCCATTTGAAAGGGAATGAATGTGCATTCATCATAATAGGCTAAGTTACACGACAGTGACAAACACAATCCAGGTGGATGCACACACTAAGGTTTATTTCTTGCTCACACTGAGTGTCCCCTGTGGGAACACCGCTCCACGCGGTCACTCGGGGGTCCAGGCTGACAAAGGCTCCACCGTGTTGTGGCTGCACCATCCAGTCCCTGCGGCCTCCTCCGCCATCCAGAGGCTCCCACTGTCACTTCTGTTCACTTTGCATTTATCAGCTCTGGTCACCTGCCCCTCTCCGCACTGCACAGGCTGAGGTGTAATCTTCTGTGTGCCTGCAGGGGAGAAAAACCAGGTATTGGAAGCACTAGTCATGTCTGCACAAGGTGTCAGCTAATCCTGGATGCTCCACTGCCAGCCACATGGCTCAAAACCCAAACCTGGCTCACAGAGTGGTCTCCAAACTACAGGGACCTAAGACTCCCCTGGGAACTTGTCAACATGGGGGTTCCCACTCCCAGAAACTGGTGCAGTAGGACCAAGCTGGGAACCCAGGTGTAACAGGCTCCCCTGGGATTCCAATGCAGTGGCCCTGGGGCGAGTGGCACTGACCATAGGGTGAAGTGCCACCTGCAACCCCATGAGTCCTGAGCAGGCCTCCTGCCTCTTCCACCTCTCACACTACCCTGCAAACACCCCACACCCCAAATCTCTCACCCCTTACCCCACCGGGCATTGAACCATACACGGAGCTCCTCCTGGGCTTGTGAACGCCCCTTTCATGTACCCAGAACCCCTTACCCTGGTCTCTAGGCTCATCCTTCATGCTCAGTTCCAATGTCTCCTCCTACAGGCAGTCTTCCTGGATCCTCTGAAAATAATTGGCCCTTCCCCTGATCTCCAGCATGTTGTTGTTTTAGTGCTTCTTTTTAGCCCACATTTTAATCAGTGGCCACTGTCAGGCACCCCGAGGGCAGGGTGCCAGCTAGGGGTTCCCTGTGTGCAAAAGTGACATGGGACACGGAAATGAGTATGACTCAGCCCCTGTCTCAAAGTGCCAGGCCCAGGGCTGCTGACACAGTGGCAAAGTGGGAATTCCCTGACCATTTGCGTTGCCACATCAAGGGCTCTAAGAAAGTCTGCAAATAAAAGTACAAAGCCATTGAGCCGGGTGTGGTGAGGGATGCCTGTAATCCCAGCTACTCGGGAGGCTGAGTGGGGAGGGTTGAGCCCAGGAGCTCCAGTCCAGCCTGAGTAACATAGCAAGACTCTGTCTTTAAAAATTAAAAAAAAAATTAATTTAATTTAATTTAAAAAGCCACTAAGTGATCTGATGTCTCCTGAGAATATCTTTGACTTAAGAATTCCTGGTTCACACCAGGAGGAGCAAGATGTTTCTGGGAACGTGGTTTGAGAAATGCTGTTCACGGTGAAGCCACATCTGCAAAGAGCTATTTCTGTAACGGGATGCGGCCAACAGATGGAAGCCACTGAGCCCTGCTCTTCGGAAGATGCTGGGCCGGGCACAACTCCTGTCCCGAGAGCAGGCAGACCTGAAGGAACATCGGCCAGACACTGGACACGTGCAAACCACCCCCTTCTGTCCCCACAGAGATGCTTCTGCTCAGGGCCAAGGGCTCCCAGGTCACAGATGTGGAAACAGCCTCCCGTGGAGCTGGCAGTGTCCAGATTTGAACCTGGAGCTGTGGTCTTTCCAGTATATGAGGCCTGCCTTGACTATACTGCCTCCTTCATTACATCCTGCATACAGTTGGTACTCTGTAATTGCTTTCTGGACACAAGAATAAAGAAACAGGATTCAGAAACAGGGAAATGGGAAGGACAGGAAGAACCTCGGGGTTGGCTGGAGTGGCTCTGGAGAGGACCTGAGCTGAGAGCCAGTGGATTAAGTTGAACTGGAATCAACGAGCCCCCTATACTCCAGGCTTTACGGTAACTGGAACAGGCTCCGACTCCCTGGAGCGCCAGGTCCAGGGTGACATCTGAGCTCAGCGAACCGAATTTTGAATCTAAAACTCGACACTCGATTCAGTTATTGGACAACACTGAAGTATGTTTGGAACAACTTGGGTCTGAGAGTCTGCTTTTTCAACTGTAAATCTTATGATAGCTAAATTCAGATCAAGTATTTCCAATAAGACTTCGGCATCTGAATGGAGATGTGCTGTAAGTAAAAAATGCATACTTCTGTGCTCTCCAAAGAGTCTGAAACATGTAAAGCAACTCAATATTTTTATATTGATTGCATACTGAAATGGTAATTTTGAACATGTTGGATGAAATTATCATTTATTTGCACCTGTTTGTTCTTTAATGTAGCTACTAGAAAATTTATATCACATATGTGGTTCGCAGTCATAGTTTCTATTGGACAATGCCACCTTGAAGCCTATGATATTTTGATAAAATGGAAATAAAGAGTTTGCGGAAATTTTATGATTGTTTTTTACTCATCTAGGCAGAGTACTTGGAATGCCCTAGTTCAATCCCCTTGTTTTACAAATAGGAAACCTGAGGCCAGAGAAGGCAAGTAAGTTGCCTGGGTCACACAGCATGTGGATGGAGCTGGGTCCATAACTTGGCACTTGCTCCAGGCATGCTTGGAGGTGCCGGCTGCTCTAGACCAACCTAAACCAGGCTCCCCCATCCCCCTTTTTTCAGATATGCCTTGCAAGAACACAGATCTGCAGGCCACTAGAACCAAGGAAGATGCCAACACGCCTGACACCCAACCTGGGTCAGAAGATTACCCCAGGGCAAGTAGCAAGGAGACATCGTAAGGGCTTTTCCTGGTTGGTGAAGACCACAGGCTGCTGCCCAAGGGAAGGGCCTGGAGTCCCTGACACTTGGCCATCTGTGCACAGTGCTCAAAGCCTCACCTTCCAACTACAAAGAGAAAAATGTTCCCTCTGTGAAAAGGTGGGCTGTATCCAGCAGAGGGTAACCTGTCCAACTCACGTTACCGCAGGAGCAATTCCTCCTCTCTGAACAGAGTGCAGCATCGTGGGGGTGGAGACCTGGCTGAGGGGGGTGGGCCTCCTCCCCCTGCCCGCTGCTCCATCGTGGACGTCTTCTCTCAGAGCCTCGATTTTCCCATCTGTGAAACGGGGTTATGAAGTGCGGGATGAAGCCTTTTCATGAGGTTGTGAGACGGGTCCAACCGTGGCAGCTGTCATGAGCTGAACTGTGTCCTCCCAAATGTGTATGGGGAGGTCCTGACCGGCAGCACCCCAGAACGGGAGTTTATTTGGAAATAGGGTCTTTCTGAGGTAGGCAAGCTGAAATGCAGGCAGGGCCCTACCCCAAGCTGAGTGGTGTGTGAGGACAAAGGGAACTTTGGACACAGACTCACTAGAGGCAGGGCAGTGTGAAGCCAAGGAGAAGGCGGGCACTCAGCTGGCACCACGTGGCCTTGAGCCACAGATTGCCAGATGCCATCAGAAGCTGGAGGGGGCAGGAAGGGCTCTCCTCTAGAGCCTCTGGAGGGGCACAGCCCGACCGACGCCTGGGGCTCAGACTTGTGGTCCCCAGAACTGCAAGATAAAACATTTCAATTGTCTGAAGCCCATCGCCTGTGGCCCTTGGTCCCGGCAGCCCCAGGACACTCACGGAGACACACGCAGGGCAGCTCTCCTGGGGTCCCCCCGGCCCCAGCGTGCGGTCTTCAACTGTCATCAGGCCCACGTGGGTGCAACCCCAGGGGTTTTTCTCCCTCTCTTCCAAGCCTCTGCCCTTGCTGGGTGGGGCAGGAAGAAATGGGGACCCTCACAGGAGGTCTCTGAGCTGGAACAGCCCCTCCGGGCATCGGGTGTGGTCTGCCATTTGTCACTTAACTCCACCCTCAGCCCGGAGTCTTCAGATGAGGGTTCTCTGCCCTTGCTTCCTGTCAGGGGGGCCTGATGGGAGGGACACAGGTGGGCAGGTGACAAACGAAGTGGCCAAGGGTGTGTCCCAAACCCTGTGGGTGTTGGTTTCTCTGGGCCTCCTTCTCCCACATCCCACAACCCCCCTCAGCCCACCCATGTGCCAAAGAGTGTCTCACGTGGCAAGCCTGGCACCTGATAGGCACACGGTGAGTCTGTTGACCGAATGAGTGAAGGTAGACAGGGTGCTGGCTGGGGCTGGGTAAGGAGTGGAAGAGCGGCCCACCCAGGTTGCAGACCGCTGGGAAACAGATGGGGGTTCCCGGAAACCCAAGTTCAGCCCAGCACTCCCCTGACCCTCACATCTTTGCCCCTCAGAGCCGACCTCTGCCCGTGCCCGCCTGCCTGTGGGGAGCCTGTGCACAGTGTGGGAGTCCCAGGCACCACCTTGGGGTGGTCAACTCTGCCCCGACCCCTTCCGGTGGGATTCCTGGAGGTGTTGTCTCCACGCCCCGGTCTCCACTGGCCCTGCTGAAGCTCATCGTGGCCCCTCCAAGCACTGTCCCTTACCCTGACCTCGGGCTGCAGGATTAAGCCCAGGCTCTTGGCTGGGGGGCAGGCTGCGCCCTCCTCCAGGCCTAGCCTCTGCTGCCCTCCCTGGCCAGCTCCCTGGACTCCAGGCCTCTCAGGCTCCCACAGCATCCGCACCTCACCCCACAACACATGACTTGCCCACAGTCGCCTCCACCACACCCCATCCCACCTCCTACCTGTGTTCACACCATCCCTTCAGTTCAGAAGATTCTTCTGGCTATCTGCCCCTCCGCCTCCCTGGAACACCAGTGTTAGCGCCTGCCCTTCTCCACGGGTGGGCGTCACCACTCCACTCACCCAGCCCTGCGACTCGGTCTTCGCTCCTGGTCTGGATCCGGCATCTCTCCTGCTGGACCCAGGCTCCTGAGAGGCTGGGACTGTTGCCACCAGCGTTGTCTGGAATCCTGGTCTCCAGGACAGTGCCCACATGTGCTGGGTGCCCCAGAGAGTACACTGCCTCTCCAGACACAGCTGCCCCCTTGGCCGGACTGGGCTCCCCCAGGGCAGGGAGCCTGGAATCCATTTCTGGGTCTTCATGCCTAGCGTGGGGCCCTGGCAGATACTCTCCAGGCTTCTGGAATTCTGAACGGCATTCCCATTTGCAAACACAAAAACAGAGGCTTGGAGCACCTTAGCCAGCTGCCCAAGGAGCCGTCGTTGCTGAGCAGGGAGACCAGACCCCGTGTGTCTGATTCAAGCCTGAGGGCCCCCTTTGGTTTGGGGCCTTACAACACAGGAAGGACAGGCTGGGATCTGAAGAGGGTTCGGGTCTTCGTGGCGGAACAGAAGGCCTGCGAATGGCCCCCACTCCCATCCCAGGCTTTCTTTCCCACAGGCTGTGCTCAGGGATGGCCTAGATCCAGCTTGGGAGAGACCCAGGCCCTCGACAGGACAGGATGCAGAGGTGGGCATTCTCACAGCTTCCCTCCATGGCTCCCGCGGGGGTACAATGCACCCCAAGGGGCAGCTGAGAAGCGAAGGCGGCCAGCACAGTACTCCTAGGAGGTCTCATGGTTCATCACCGGTCGGGGCACCTTATAAGCTCTGATGCCATCCAAGGGCCCTCTGTAGAACAAGCACAGAACAAGCACACTTGTATCCAACACAAGTTGGATACAAGACCCCCTGAGGCCCACTCACGGATCACCAGAGGCTCCGCGGGCCTCAGGCCAGGATGCCCCCGAAGGGAAAGAGGAGGCCTGGGACCCACGGTCGTCTCAGGCACGAATCTGCCATGGGCCTGTGGGCCAGTCACTGGGCCTCTCAGGGCCTCCATTTCTCCATCATAAAACAGGAGCCTGAAGTCTAACCCCCAAGTCCAAGGACTCTCCCTCCTGCTTCCCAGTGGGGTGGGCCTCCCTGACATCGTGGAAAGACCATCATTCCCACCAGCAGCCCAGGCCTGGGCACTATGGGGACACATGTTCCTCCGCTCATGCCCCGAGGCCAGGCAGCGGGCTGGAGACAGCTCCAGGCAGAATGGGAGGGCCTTGAACCTGCGTCCTGTATCAAGGAGGCACCAACAGAAAACCATAAAGGGCTCAAGCTGGTTCCCAGGCAGGCAGCCCCTCTCATCCCTAGACACTGCAGTGGGAGTGCAATCCAGGGTCTCCACCTCTCCTGACTCCTCCAAGCCCCGGCTCTGGCTCCGAGGGGCTGTGGGCAAGGAGAGCGTGATGAGTATTGACCCTGCATTCAATGGGCAATCACTCACGTTATTTTGGGTAACAGACCTTGGGTGAAGCCAATTGAGTGGCAATTTGTAATAAAAATAACAGATGGGCTCAGCCAGCAAGGCAGACATCCAGTGAACGCGGCTGCAGGGAGGTGTCGAACCTGCTGGAGCCGCCTGAAACCCAGGCCCTCACGCCCTGCATCTGCTCCACTGCACTTTGTCACAGAGCAGCTGTAACGACCTTGGCTATCATTTTTTGAGCACCTAGGACAGATGAGGAAGTGGTAGATCAGAGAGGTCGGGAGCCTTGGCCAAAGCCACACAGCCAGGGAGCAGGGGGCTGCGACTTCCTCCAGGTCGGCCTGACTCCAATGCCCGGGCTCCCTGCTCTGCACCACGCTGCCTCACAGGAGGCTGCACACGTGGGGCCTGGGTGTGGGGAACTGGACTCATCCCACCCCTGTGTCTGAGCTCAGGGAAGTCAGCCTCCGGGGCTGGGGAAGAACCAGGTCACTGGCGCAGCTGAAGGGCTTTACAAGTCCTGGTTTTGGTGCTTTGTGGCCAAAACTGACAGCATTCTCTTTTGTGAATTTTCCCCTCTGTGCAGGGCTTCCAAGTTGCCTCCCAATAAATACTGTCCCCTCTGCTTTAGCAACAAAACTCTTTAAACGTAGGGGTAGCCAGAGAAACGAAAGCAGAAATCAGTGAAAGAGGCTTCTGGGCTATCTCTAAAAGCTGAGAGGAGGCCCACCTTTGCCTCTTGCCCTTCCCCTTATTCCTGAATAAAACAGGAATGTGAGAGCTGGTGCTTCAGCAGCCATTCTGTGACCTGGAGAATGAAACTTATCCACTAAGGATGGCCAAAAAAAAAAAAGCAAGATAGAAGGAGTCCCTGGGTTCCTGGCCACACTAGCCCTGGGCTGCCCACCTCCTGCTGTGGTCAGTGCCCTGTCAGCAGCCAAACACAGATTCTGACTGGCCCAGTTTACAAGAGCCTCCTGTATTAGGGTATTGACTCTATTTCTTAAATGGAAGCCAAGTCATGGTAGCTTACACAAGACAGAAAGTTTTGTTTGTTTCTCACAAACCAATAAATGAGTGAAGCTGGTAAACCATCCAGGAGGTAGGACAGCTCTGCCCCAGGTCACCAGGGACCTGGCTCCTTCTATCCGAGGCTCTGCTTTGCTGTAACTAAACTGTCCTCACCTAAGCATCACAGCCCCGTTCCAGGCAGCCAAGTAGGAGAGTTTGAGGGTCACCCAACTTCCTGATAAGTCAAAGATCTATCCAGATGTTGCCCGCTGCACATCTCATGCTCACTGGTCAGAACCACATCATGTGACCAGGCTGAGCTGCAAGGGAGGCTGGGAAATGTAGTCTTTAGCTAAGTGCCCAACTGAAATCCAGAAGGGTTTAATTGGTAAAAGGGGAGAATGCGGCTGGGCATGGTGGCTCACACCTGTAATCCCAGCACTTTGGGAGGCCAAGGTGGGTGGATCACCTGAGGTCAGGAGTTCAAGACCAGCCTGACCAATATGATGAAACCCCGTATCTACTAAAAATACAGAAATTAGCTGGGTGTGGTGGTGGGCGCCTGTAATCTTGGCTACTCGGGGAGGCTGAGACAGGAGAATTGTTTGAACCCGGGAGGTGGAGGTTGCAGTGAGCCGAGATCACACCACTGCACTCCAACCTGGGCAACAAGAGCAAAATTCCATCTCAAAAAAAAGGGGGGCGGGGGAAGAATGGATCCCCCTTTCCTCACTCTGAGATCAGATAAAAATGTATGAGTATTTTTAATCTTTTTATAAAGCTTTTTGCTTTTGCGTTTACATCTTGAACCAGTCTGAGAGGAAGTGTGTGCCCTGAGCCGACCCATGGCCCTGCCCTGCCGTCCCTTCCTGCCGATCCCTGCATGGTGTGCGAGAAACAGCTGTCCATCCCCACCCACCCCTTCTCCGTCTTACGCTGCCTCGAATGGGTCTTGGAGGCCTGATGTGAAGGACACAAGTCCCTGCCCTCCAGGAGCTCGCAGCCAGGCAGTGGGGGGTCGACAGATCCTGCTACACCTCCAGGGAAGTGCTCAGGGGCTGTCGGCCACCCCTGGGGGGAACAGCTGTGCTGAGGGCTGGGCTCAATCCCCCAGCAGGGCCCGGGCCCCATACAGGCTGATGCCGGGGAGAACCCTGAATGGGATGAAGAGCCTGAGGCTCACAGAGGCTGCTCAAATCAAGGTACACAGTTGCCATAATGCCAATGAAAATATCACTGCTGGGACATTCCTGTGTGTTTATGTCAAGGAGGGGTGTTAAACCTCACATGGATGAAAGGCCTGAAGTGCAAACACTGAGGTTTCCCCAAGCAGCAGGAATTCCCTTCCAGGCTGCAACACAAACTCTGCCTGGGCTGCCAACCTGCTCCCTGTGGAATCTGCCCTCAACACTGCCACATCGGCTCTTGCCTGAACTCCCAGCCTGCCAACCTGCACTACAAACTTCGGGCTTGCCAGACCACACGATCATGCCAGACAATTTCTTAAAATTGCCTATGCGCTCCCTGTCTCTCTATCTAACTATTCTATTGATTCTCTTTCTTTGGAGAACCCTAATTCCTAAGAACAATATGAAGAAAAACATTCAAAACATGAAGTCTAAAGTAACAGTAGTAAGTCCAACATCACCCAGCACACTTCAAACCATTTTGTAGCTATAATCACAGGGAGGGATTCATTCTACTTCCTAAAATGAATCTGTAAATACAGAAGCGTGCAAAACAATTTCAGTGAACAATGGGAATCCTAGCACATGAGAAGCACTCAACTTCTTTCTTCCCTCACATCTTTCTTATGCATGAAACACACGTGTCCTGCTAAGTACAGTGAGTCACCACACAGCAGACACCAGCAGGCAACCATCCCTCAGCCAAGAACAGGAGCGACGTCCACGCTCCACCATGGGCTTCCCCCAGCGCCTGCAGTCCCTCTCCCCCGTGGACTCCACACAGATGAGCCTGTCAGGCTCCTGCTCCAGCCTCATCACAGACCAGGAAGACCCACACTGTTAGATTCATTTTCCAGACCTGGATTCAAGCTGCAGCTAATTGGCCATGCAAGGCTGACCTCCACTGTGTGGCTGCGGTGAGGATGAAACTGCTGTCTCATTCACCCGTTTATCAGTGATGATGCCTACCTCTGGCTGCCCTGAGCAGCTTGCTGGGATGGCAGAGCCTGAATCTTGTCCCCAAGGAGCTCACAGTCTCACAAGAAAGTCAGACAAGAAACAGTCGTGACCCCAGGGAATGCAAGGGAGGCAACGATGGGTGGGCCTGAGACTGCTGGGGGCCAGGCGGGAGGTCTCCTAGCAGACCCTGGGGGTCGGGGTGAGTGCCCTGGGCAGATGGCCAGCTGCCGGGTGACCCACCAGGTGCAAGAGTTCTGGCAGAGGTCCAGAAGGTTCTCTCACCTGGCACTTAGCAAGGTCAAGGATTCACCCTCCAGGACACTCTGCAGCCCAGGGATGTGGCCAGGACCCTTGGAGACTCCCAGTCTGTGCTTGAGTGTGAACCGGGAGTGAAATGTGACCCAGAAGTCGCAGAGAAAGTTTCAAGCAGCTGAGGAGGTGCACGTGAGGGCAGGAAGGGCCTGGGGAGTGTGGGAGGCTGGGAGTGAGAGCCAATCTGCCTGCTGACCTGCAGAAGCCTCTGGACTTGCTCTCTGAAAGCAGGATCCAGGGGGAGCTGGAAAGAGGAGGTTCCTGTAGGGGGCCAGCCTGCCCTCTACCTCCCCACTCAATGTGGTGGGGTCCCTGGGGATCTACGCCCTCCAGCGGACAGTAGCATGCTGGAAGGGAGCTTGGGGACAGATGAACGACAGGACCACAGAAAACCAAGGGGGAAAAGGCCACTAGTATAGAACAAACGTGTGCTCATAGTGCACGCCCAGCTGTGCAGGGTGTTCATGGGAAGCCGCTGTGAACGCTGGACCGTCTCAGCTCAGTCCAAGGGAGAGAGGGAGGGAAGGGCCCTGAGTGCTTTTGAGTGGCATGTGAGCAAGTGAACTTCCCACCTTCCAGACAAGCCATAGACAGTTGACAGATTCCTTTTAAAAAAGAAAGAAAGAACCGAAAAAATGAATTCAAGCAATCGTGGCAGAAGCGTCCTATTTAGAAATATAGAGGCAGGTAGAAGCAGAAAGAGCTGGCGGGGTTGACAGCTGTGTCCTCCGGTGGGGGTGGGATGAGGAATCTCTTCTGGTAGTGGTTTATGCTCTTTGTAGAAGTGGAGGACATCTTAAATTGTGTGCTGAGTAGCTCTGGTACAAATGAAGACTAGGAGGAGGAGAAGAGGCCGGGCAGGGGAAGGGGAGGAAGAAGGGGGCACTAGGTCTCTCTGAATTTAAACCGTTTAGGCGTCTATGTAGACATTTTTCTTTCTTAAAAAAATGGGGATGCGGGTGGTGGCTACACGGGTGTGTACATTTATCAACATTCCTCTGATTGCACTCTTAAATTTGTGCTTTTCTCCCTAAGTACATTCACTTCCCATTTTGAAGAAGGAGGGGAGGGAGGCTTTCCATCTTCTACCTGGTTATACCTTCGAATTTCGTGCCTTGGCGATGCATTGCCTGTTTAAAAAATACATACATCATGAGGGAAAATCTTTATCAAAAACTCTGGTCGGGCGCAGTGGCTCAAGCCTGTAATCCCAACACTTTGGGAGGCTGAGGCAGACGGACCACTTGAGCTTAGGAGTTCACGACGAGCCTGGGCAACATAGAGCACCCCTTCTCTACAAAAAATAAAAATTAGCCGGGCGTGGTGGCCGCGCCTGAAGTCCCAGCTACTCGGAGACTGAGATGGGAGGATCACTCGAGCCCAGGAAATGGAGGCTGCAGTGAGCCCTGATCGCGCCACTGCACTCCAGCCTGGGCGACACAGCGGACCATCTCAATAACAAACCGAAACTCTGGCTATCTCCAGGTAGTCGAACTTGGGATGCCTTTTGTTTTCAGCGCTTGTAATTTTCTGAATTTTTAAAATAACGAACAGAGGCTCCTTGCGACATTAAATGCAATGCAGCCGCCGAGGAAGCGTCGGGGACAGATGGGGTTGGACGCCGTCCCCACTTCCTCCCCTGCAGCCGCCTCCAGGCCGCCAACCTCGCCCAGTCGGAGCCTCAGTCCTGGAGGGTCGGGCGGCGGCGGCCTTCGCCTGGAGTGGCATTCTTGTTGCCCGTGGGGCCCCCTCCCCAGGTAGGAGGCAGGAGGCGGGGTCTGGGGCGGCCTCCGCTTTCTCCTTCCTCCTTCCCCCGCGGCTTCCCTGCTGCGCCGGGCCTCCCAGGACTCACCCCGAGTTTCCGCACCCGGTGGGGCGCGGGTTCCGGCCCAGCTTCTCTCGGAAGTGACGGCTGACCTAGAGCCCATCCCTGGCCTCGGCCCCCGCACCCCCCCGCCCCCCTGCCTGTGGAACCCGCAGCCCAGAAGCCTGGAGCCTCTCTGCGAGCACGCAGGGGTCTCCCAGCTTCCAGATCGTTCCGCCGTTCTGCCCTGGGTCTGAGTCTGGGGGTTCGGGAAACAATTTTGGACGTTTCTGGTTGAATTGTGTCTAAATTGTGCATTTTACGCGACAGGGGGCTCGAGGTCCTTGAGGAGCCCAAACTGCCGCAGCCCCTCCTCCTCCTCCCCTTGCCCCTGCCCAGGGAAGTGCGCTCCTCCAGGGTCATCCACACGCGCCGTGCCGAGCCCTGGGCCCCAGTTCCAGGAGCCGCGTCTCTACGGGCCAGTGGGTCCTGAGAGAGTAGGGCTTCGGGCGCTCGGGGAGAGGAGGCGGAGGAGGGGTGAAGCCGAGGGGTGGCTTTTAACGAAAAAGAAGTTGAAGCATCAGCTAAGCCATTAGGGCTAATGCGATGTACTGTAAGACGGGGATCAATGCCGGGCCTCGGGGACCGGCGTGGGGGAGGGGGCAGCAGGCCGACCGCCCCCAAGCCGGTCGAGGTCCCCGTCCATTTGGGGGAAATGGATTTTCGCGATTTAAGAAACAAACCCAAATCAAATGAGCGAGGCCCGGATGTGCTGACGCTGCAGTTACGCGCGCGGAGCTGGAGCCCCGAGAGCGCTCTGGGAAAGGCGCAGCGGCGACCGCGGGAGGGGGTGAGAAGCCGAGGCAGAGAGGTCCGGAGAAGCAGAAAGAGATGCCGACCGGCAAAGAGAGAGCGAGACAGACACACCGAGGGGTGAGGGGGCAAAAGGGAGCAGCCTCGGAATTTTCGCAGAAGAAAACAGGCCGGCGCGGCTGGGGATGCGCTTCTGGGCCAGGCGCGGCAAGACCCCAGGAACCAGCCAGAGCCCCAAGACCCAGGCGCCTATTTGAGCTCCTTTGAGTGCGGCAGGAGGCCTAGGTCCATGCGGGAGAGAGAGGTGCCGGCCCCTACCTTGTGCAGTGCCTTTGCCCGGACGTCAGGCGGGGAGTGCCCCCTGAGCGCAGGGCCCCGGGCGGCCGGGAGAGGTCGGCACCGTGACACTCACGCACACATACACCAATGCCCCGGGCCCGCTAGGGACGCTGAGCCCCAGGCAACGAAAAACGAAGGTCCTGGAGTCGGTCCTGAGTGCATTCCTCCACTGGGCCCCGTCGAGAATGAAACTCTCGGAGCATCGTCACTGGGAGGTCCTGGGGGGACACTGGGGTGGGCGAGCTTCTTCAAAGACTCGGTTTCCACTGGGCCCTCCCATTCCCTCCTCTCTTCGTCACGCGGTGGGGGGGGGGGGGGTGCAACAGCCCTTCTGGTTCCTGGGGCACCCCTTGTGGTGGGGTGTGCCCTCCTGGCTGGACCCACCCCTTGCTGGGTGCAGGAGCAGAGTGGGGAGGAAGGAGGCCGGTGGATTTGGCTTCTGGGCAGCCCACCTCTGCCTCTCCTGGGGCCACACTGGGCTTATCTGTAAAATGGGCACAGGTGAGATAGAGTTGGCCAAGGTCTCTTCTAGCAGGTTAAGGGTCTGCTGGGGAGGCGGGTTCGCTCCAAGGCTGGCCCCCCCCCCAACACCTCTTGACAGTGCCACCCCCAGGATGTGAGGAACCTCAGGCAAATATGGGGGACTCTTGTCTATATAAACAGTTTTAGTCACCGCAAACTCAGAATGTCAGCACCATCCCGTTAGCACGATTTCTCTAGTCCCGATTGACAGCCCTCCCAGAACCTGCGCCTTACAGGTCTGAGCTGGCTTAGAGCTTCCACCCCAGTTCCAGAAAAGGCGGGACTTAGAAAATTCCAAAAATAAAAGGCACTCCACAGTATGGGGCCCTCTGAGGTGCAGCCTGGGGGCACAAGGGTACTGCCTCTCAGACCCCCATGTGGAGAGCCCGCTGGAAGAGGGAGAGGAGGATTGAGGAAGTGGGGAGGGTGCGAGACCTCCGGAGCTGACACCGTCCCCCACTCACCCAGACCAGGGGGTGAGCTGGGCTCAGCATCCTCACCTCCTCGCCCTGTCATTGCCGCCACTGGAGAAATGGGGACAGAGTCTCTGCCTTCTCTACACACGTGCGTGGTCTATGTGACGTGGAGTCGCATTGGGACCCGAATGGGGACATCCCCCCGCCCCTTCGTCATCGTGGGAATACCGTGGAACAAGGCGGGCAAAGGGCTGATCAGCTCCCGGCCCGGCCCGAAGAAAGCTTCCAGGGGAGGCGGAAGGGCCATTCGCCATTCCAGAGCAGGCGCGGGCAGTGGCCCACGGCTCTGGGCCCGGATCTGTGTCCACCTCTGGATACCCAATTCCCGCCACCGTGTGGTTGGGAGCAAGGAGGCACAACTGCCCGTGGTGGGAGTGGAGGTCTTAGGTCCCCATTAGAACCGGCAGAGCCCCGACGGGGCCGACGGCGGTGCTGACAGCGCGAACTGCGTCAGGGGCGCAGCCGAGTTCATGGAGCGCCGTTGCGCATAAGTGCGCGGGCCAGCAGGGCCCTGGTGCCTGGACACCCCCGGGTGCGCGCGGCGTGGCTGCCCTGGTGCCCCAGTGAGAGCATGACTGCGCGCCGAATGGAAGTGGGGGCGCCCCCTGGCCTTTCCTATACCCGGGGCCAAGACCCCTGGGACCGATATACTGCAGGGGTCCGGGCACAGGCTGAGGGGACCGGCCCGTGCGTTGAGCGCCTCGGAGGTGCTCCGGGTCATGGTGGGTGCTGAGCGGGAACACGGAAGGCTGTGTACACAGCAGCAAGCAATGCACCCGCGTTCCCGTCATTACATCGCGCCGCCTTCACCCCTGCTACGATGACCACTCCGCAGATGGGCAAGACAAGCTCAGAGAGATGAAGTGACTTTCCCAAAGCCACACAGCGGGCCAGTGAAGGCACCGCGCACGGTCCAGGAATCTAACCCTTCCCGACGAAGAGCGGGGAGGGAAGGGCTCGACCCGAAGGGGCCAGGCGGCAGAGAGCCCCGCGTCCCCCGCCACGGGCTAAGACGCAAGGCGGCCCGCCGTGTCTCCACCTGCGCGCCTGGAGCTTCGCTGCGCTCTAGCCTTCGGGTTAACACCAATTCCTTCCAGAAGCCTAACGAGGCCCGGGCGGATCACACGCCTCCCTTCTCCGCAGCCCCATGCCCTGCCCGCAGCTTGAGCTCACCGCCCTTCTCGGGGTGGCGGTGCGGAGACCGGACGGCTCCATTGCGCAGACCCCGAGGGGGAAGGGGCCGGGTAGGGGAGGGGAGCGAGAAGTGGCGAGGTGAGAACTGAGGGGCGGGGCTGAAGGCTGAGCCAGACTTCCAGACGCCAGAGAGACGCCAGGTGAGCCGGGCGGGGGCGGGCGGCGGCTCGGGCGCGGGCTCGGGCGCCGGCCGGCAGGGCGAGGGCGGGGGCGGGGGCGGGGGCGAGGGCGAGGGCGAGGGCGAGGGCGGGGGCGGGGCCGGAACCGCGGGGAGGGGGCGGGGCGCCCGGGAGGGCCGCGAGCTGGGAAGGTCCTGGGCGGCCGGAGACGGTGAAGAGGCGGGGCCGAGTCGCGTCCACGGGGTCCCGGGCACAGCGGAGCTGGCGCCACTGTGGGGGTTCCGTTCCATCTAGGTCGGGCAGCCCCGCGGGTCCGGGCGCCGCTTCTCTCCTCTACCTGCTGGGAAGCGCAGGCCGGGCAGGGATGAACCTGGCTCCAGGGCCCCAGCAGGGCAGGCAGGGCCCGGACCAGAAGCCGCGGCACCGACTTCCCACTGTCCGACCGGGCGACGCGGGGCCTGGGAGGGGCGGGTCGGGTCGGGATCAGAGCGCCGCTGCGCCCCGGAGGCCGCGCTTCCCGCGGCCTATGCCGAGGAGCCTCTCCGCAAAGAAATAAACACGCCCTGCCTCCCCGACCCCGACTCGGGCAGGTCAGAAGTAGGGAGAATCACGCTCGGGAAAGGGGGGATAGGGAACGACGGGGGAGCCTCGGTGACCAGGGCAGACGCACGCGCGGGCGGGATCCTCGAGCGCCGAGAAGAGGGACGAGCAGAGGAGCATCGGAAGAAGACAGGCGAAGGGGACCGCGGAGCAGCGTAGGCGGAGCCCCGGGGGCACGGCCGAGGCTGCGCTTCAGGAGTGTCCGCCAGGCGCCTTCCCCGGCGGTTGGCGAAACCCGAGGAGGCCCACAGCTCTGGCCTGGGGCGCCGTCGTTCCAGGGGCCTCTGCGCCTCTCCCTGGCGGCTGTCTGGACCCTCAGAGCCCCGGGATCAAGGCGCCCATCCTCTTGATGGCGGGGCGCACCTTTCGCGTGGGTCGGGCGCTGCAGACCAAGCACGCCGAGTGCGTCAAGGAAGTGCCCGGAAACCAAAGACAACGCACCCGGGACCAAGAGGAGGCCGCTGCGCGCAACCTCCCAAACACTGCAGCGAAGTCGGAACCACGTCCGCGTGGGTGACTCGGGCCGGGGAACCGGGAGGCGGCGCCAAGGACCCTTCAGCCCTTGTCCGTCCTGCCTGATACGTCCTCGACGCGGTCTGAGGCCTCCCCAGCGGAGGCGACGCCCCGGCGCCAGGTGCCCTGGGTGGGGGAACCCGGAGGGGGCACCACGACCAGTGGAGAAGGGGCGGAGGCCGGGAAAGCTGCGTGGAAAAGAGGAAGGGTTAAGACTGAAATCATTCTACAGAGACCACGTTAATGGGTTTAAATGCGAACATTCTAGCTAAGCAGAAAAAAATTTAAAAGCAGAGTGCAAGCTGGACCAAAGTGAGACCCCGATTGGGCGTAAATAAACCTGCAACCAAAACAGCTCCAGGCAGAGATGCAGCCGCTCGGGAGCACAAACCTCTAATGTTTCTTGGTAGTCACTTTTTGAAACATTTTATTATGGAAGTTTTCAAATATAAAACAAAATCGAGGGAGGCTTCAAGTGAATTCCCGTGTACCCACCCCCATCCCACAGTTCTTAAACCCTGACCAATCTAGTTCCCTCTATTGGCCTCCTTTTATTTGTACTAACTTATTTTTGTTGCCTTATTTTAAAGCAAACACAGACACAATTTCACTGGTGAATACATAAATGCATTTTCACTGATAATAACTTTTTTTAAAATAACAATACGGCTTAAGTCACAATTCCCAGTAAATCCACATTCAAAGGCAGTTGGCTTTTGATGTTGGAAGTGCAGACGTATTTCCATTTGAACTTCACTGCAATGTCCAGATAATAAAAAGCACTATTACTTTTGTAATAAAAAATAAACAAAAACTCAGCCCCACAGCTCCAGAACGGGGCGAGGGCCGTTTGCTCCCCAGGCGGTGAGGCTGGCTCCTCGACCACTTAGCTGTTCTCGGCGCCCTCTCCGCGCCTGGTCTTGTGTGTCCTTCCGTGCATGACATGCAGAGCTTAGCTCTGTGAGGACAGGGCTGTCCCCTCTCCCGCCCACCTATGAAGGGGTGTCCACCTCTCCGTTTCCCTCCAGGGCAGCCATTCATTGGGTGATCCGCCTTGGGGATCTGGGGATCGGCGGGTCCAGGAGGCCCGGCGAACGAATTTCCGGTGGCTGGGACCCAACTTCCCAGCGGGACCCTGGATAGGCATGCCCACTCTGGCTACCAGAGGGGCAGGGTGGCCAAAAGGTATGAAGCATATGAGTGCACAGGCGGGGAGGAACAGCAGCAGCACCGGCGCAGGAGTAGCCCGCTGGCCTCCCTCAGGCGGGTGGAGGAGGGCGCCGGGGAGCCTCAGTGCCACCGTGCTCCAGAATTCCTGCCCCTCTCAGAACCCCGGTTTCCCTTTCCAACAAGTTGCAAGGTGGGGCGGAAGGCCCCGAAAGACTCTTGGGGGAGAGGCACTGACAGAAAGGGAAAGAGAAGCCCACCCGGCCTCTCCCGCCTCCCTGGTGCTGCTCACCCAGCCAGAGTCCAGCGCCTTCTGTCTCCGCCCAGCTGGGTTGCCTTCGGAGTGGGCTCAGAGCCAAGGACCTGGGAAAACTCCCTGCATGCGGATGGGTGAGGGCACTGGGCACCCCTCCCCTGCACCTGATGAGGAGGATCTTCTCAGGGTGCTCCCACCTGAATGGGAGTCGGCGGGCAGAGAAGCCCCATGGGGGTTCGGGAGTGCAAAGGCCAAGCTGGGTGGAGCGCGCGGGGAATCCACACCTCCAAGGGCAGTGCCTGGGTACCTGCCTGTCTCTCATTTTGGCTTTGGAGGAAGCAGGGAGGACAGAGCCCTGGTTGCTGCCCGCTCTCTCGGCCAAGGGCCTGGAGTGGCCAAAGGCGGTGGGACCACCTGGGGGAAATGGGGCAGGCCCAGGTCGGCCTCCAGGATTCCAGCAGCGCTGATACCTGTGGAATTTGACCTAGGCTGGGAATCTCTGCTCTATAGTCATTTCCCGAGGACAGGACCCTTAAGCCCAGACAGCACATCCTCCACGCCCAAACACCACCGTAGTGGCCTTTCCTGGTGCTCTGGGTATGGACTCTGCCTTTGGAGGTCCCAGATGCCCAACACTGGGGCAGGGTGGGGAGCTGATTTCCCACCTCTCAGGCCAGCTCCAGTGGGGATTCAGCTTTTGTAGTCCCAGAGCACTGAGAGGCCCAGAGGAGGTGGGTCACCCACCAGTCCCACCACAGCATGGGCCCTGGGAGCTGGGGAGGGATGTCCTGTTGGCCTCACTCAAATCACAGGAGGCCCAGCATTTACAAATTACAGACCCTAGTTCTCACCATAGGTGTGCGGTGGGGAAACGGAGGCCTGGAGGAGAGAAGGGGTGTGATTACGGTCATCGGGAAGTCGGACTGGGTCCAGTAAAGGCGTGTGTCCAGGATGTCCAGAGCCTGCTGCACCCAGTGGTGCTCCGAGCTGTGCAACTGGAAGCCCTGAGCAGCTCAGGGTGGCTGGAATCCGGACTCAGGTGCGGAGAGGGTGAGGAGGTGGGTGGAACCCGCGAGGGGGGAGGGTGCATGGCGCATGTGGTGGAGGCAGATTGAAGCCATTCATTTTCTGCCAGCGGTGGAGCCAACGCGCCCGAGGTGCACCCGCGATCGATGGCGCTGGAGCTCAGGACTCAGAGGGGCCAGGCGTACCCCCTGCTTGCCCCCAGCCTGGTCCCGCTTGCTCTCCAGGGCTCTCTGGGCTCCAAGTCCTACACTGCTTCTCTCTGGTTTGTTCTGCCTTTGGTGCCAGCCCCAAGACACCAGAGCCCCACGGATAACAGGGCAGGGCCAGCTTCCCTGCGCCCAGTTGGCCTAATCCAGCTTGGGATCTGCTTTCTCTCTTAACAGTGTTCCAGGCCCCAGCCCTTCCCTGAGCTTGGGAACGGTCCCCTCCTCCCACGCCGGCTCCCTCCTTCCCACCAGGGCGAGCCCTGAGTCGAGGCCCATAAGACGCTCTCCAGCCCGATTTTTAATTAATTATATCGAAAGACACATCCTCTCTCTCCAAATCTACCCTGCATTTGAACTGTGTAGACCCTGCACCCTCTGATGCTGGCTGCCAAGACTAGGCTTGGTGACCGGTTCCATGGTTCCCTAGTAGCCAGAGTGGACGATCTAAAACTGGCACCCATAGGGCCCTCACCCTTCCAGCTTCCTGGTGGCCCGGAGTCAGGTGACTCCTGGAGTGGTTAAGGCCACCTGTGAAGGGCTCCGGTGCTGACTGAACCGCCTGTAAGGGGATTCGCCCGAGGACCTGGGCGCCACCACTGGGCTGAGAGGCACCCTGCAGTCACCACACAACCTTGGGACCGCACCCACATTGGCCAGAAGCAGTCGAATAAAACAGTTGCATCACAGCGATAATCCCTTTGGCCTGAGCTTCAATGACCCCCTTCTAATAGGGCCGAGGAGGCAGGCGTTCTCGTGGTGCGAGTGCCCGAGACCTCGCCAGTCTGAGTAGCATCGCCGTTGGGAAGGCCGAGGCAGTGCCACGGGCACACAGTGCCTGGAGCTCAAAAGGAGAGGCTACTGCTGCTGCTTCTGCTTGCTGGGCCAGTGTGGGACTCGGAGGCTCCGTGGTGTCGCTGGCTGTGCCCTGGCCCCTTTCCTGGACTCACAGCGATGTGTCCTGGTGACTGGGTGAGGCCAGCACAAAAGCGACAGAAGCCCAGAGGGCGAGGGTCCCAGGAGCCTGAGTCAGGGGTGCGAGGTCTAGAGGGCCCAGTGGGGAGAGGGGTCAGAAGGGGTGGGGGGGGGGGGTGGGACTTTGCCTGAGTGACCACGAAGAGCCTCCTGGGACACCCCTTGCCCCTCATGGCCGCCAACCGGGAGCTTTCATTAGTTTTATTGAGGCCTAACCTGAGTCCCTCCCAGATGAAACCGAGTGAGAACGGACTTCCTGGTTTAGCCAGGAAAGCAGTTGGGGCACAGCCCCAAAGCAGCGAGGGAGCCCGGACACAAGCCTGGGAAGGGCTGGAGGGGGCCCAGGCAGCAACAAGCCTGCAGGGTGGGGACTGGGTTGGGGGAGGCCTGCTGCGAGGCCAAGGATGGCGGCCCTCTCTAAGAATCTCTCAAAATGCCCACGCTGTCATGACGCAGGGCCTGGAACCCAGAGGTGTGGACCTGCGGGCCCAGAGGCTGAAGGAGGCCCCGTGGGCTTGCCGGAACCCTGGCCTCACGGTAAGGAACCAACTGATGGGTCGGGGCGGGGGCTGGGGCTTGGAGGACATGATTCTGGGTCAGGAGCTGGATGGTAGAGACACACAGATGCACTGACCCCCAGGCCCACCGCACGCTCTCCTTGGCCGTCTGGCGCTACCTTGATTGCCCCAGGCCCAGCGTATGGCCTGGCTGCTGCCCATCTCACCCGGGGAGCATCTACACCCAAGTGAAGCAGGAGAGGGAGATGGGTTTTCTTAGGCTAGGGCTCAATTCTGCCATGGAAGTGAACTTTTCAAACCCGAACAATGTATTTCTCCTAGGCTCAAACACACACCAAATAGTGTCCCTCCCCCCGCCAAAAGCAGCCAGCTTGGGGCTGACGGAGGTGGGGTGGCCCCAGTAGCCCAGAACAGGGGAACGAGCTCTCCTTCAGATCCCATCATCACCGGCCGTGAACAGCTTTGCCCACCACCTGAGTCCTCCAGCTGACCAGAGACCAGAGACTGCAGGCCGGGAGGAAGGCCCAAGGCAAGAGCACGGTGGCCTGATCTTGAGTGCCACGGCTTTGTTTTGGCCCAAAGAAAAATTCCATACCAGATAGGAAATGGCTGTGCACACAGGGCGCCACACAGCCGAGCCCCTGTGACAAATGCCAGCGGCCATCAGTGGGCCTCTGCCTTCACCTGCTCCTGCCTTTCGGTTTCAGTCAAGGCTCTAGAACTTTGGACACACCATCGTCACTTCCTCCTCCCTACTCCCGGCTCCTGGCCCTTCCCTGTGGTGTGTCATAGAAGAGGGGCACAGCGCTCATCACCTCCGACTAGGGTCTGCCCTGCCCACCTGCACCTGGCCCAGCCCTGGGCTCCAGGTGTCCCCAGTCAGCACTGAAAGGTGATCCCAGGAGGGACGGCACCCAGCGCAGCTTGAGCTGTCTCTACCCTCGTGATCACAAAGCAGTGAAACTGTCCAGAAAATGTCCCTTTTTATTCCATACGCAAATAAGTAGATTCATTTAAAAAAACAACAACCCGGAGGCTGCGACGTCTGCAGAGAGCCCTAGCCTGCCTGCTCCTGGAACGGACGATGGGACCCACAGGTCCAGGGTCCTTTCTCCACCAGCACCCACGGGAGGGGTAGCACAGCCCTCCGGGCCGGCCTGCTGTCTGGGTCCCAGGAAAGGGACGTTTAGTGTTGGGGGCAGTCTGTGGGGACAGTCACCGCTCAGCCTTGGACAGCCGGTTGGTAGTTTTCCTTTGTTGCGCTGGGCTTGGCCTGAGGGCAGCTGCCCCGGGTGGCCGTGGCCGACCGCTCCTCGCTGAGGCCGGGGGTGGCCGTGGCGCCGGGGGCTGCGCAGCCCAGAGTCTCTGCATGGCCCCCTGTTCGAGTGGGGATCCAGCCTGGCAAATGGGTGGGGCGTCCCATTACATTCTAGAGGTGCTCCCCACAGGAGCTGAGGCCTGCCCGGCTGCGGCCTGCGCTCCCGAGGTACCTAGGAGGCCGCAGGAGCGACCATCCCTTCCCTAACGCTCCCTGAGCCCTGCGCCTGCCGCTGAATCGCGCGTCCACACAGGTCCACAGGGTCGTGGGGAGAGGGCCCGGCAGGCGGGACTCACACCAGGCCAGGCATCTGCGCCCGCAGAAAGGGCACGGAGGCGGCGGCCGGGAAGGCGGCCAGCGGGTAGGCGAGGGCCCCGGAGAAGCCGAGCAGCGGTGGGGGCGGCGCGGGCGCGGCGGGCGCCAGCGGGAAGGGCAGGGTGGCCGGGGGCCCAGCGGCGGCCGCGGCCGGGGGGCTTTCGTGGTAGAGCACCGGCACGCGGACCAGGCGCTGCGCTCCCGGCGGGGACAGGCTGGCCGCCTCCAGCTCGGCTGCCAGCTGCCGCTTCCACTTGTTGCGGCGGTTCTGGAACCAGATCTTAACCTGCGTCTCGGTGAGCTGCAGGGAGGCGGCCAGGCCAGCGCGCTCGGCGCTGCTCAGGTAGCGCTTCAGGTCGAAGGTGGATTCCAGCTGGAAGACCTGGCTGCGGGAGAAGACTGTGCGCGTCTTCTTCTTTCGGCCGCCGCCCACGCCAACGCCGCCGCGTGTCTCCCCAGCCGCCGCAGGGACCTCGGCCAGCTCCGACGCCTCCTCCGTGCCGGCCGCCGGGCCACGCGCCGCCAGCTCCGCTGCCTCCCGCTGCACCGCTCCCGGCCCGGGGCCTCGCGGCCAGGCGCCCTCCGCACGGCCCATCTCCTCGCCCGTCTCCGGTGAGTCCCGGTCGCTGGCTGCAGGGGAGAGAGGGCACCACCGTTGGTTCTAGGGCACTGATTACCAGACTCAATCACTGAGGCCAGCCGTCCCCACCTTGAGGTCGCTCACAGCCACAAGCAGGAAGACCTTCCAGCACAGGGCTGGGCACCCAGCAGCTCTGGGGATGCACACATTGTCAGAACCGTGGGAGGCGGCCCGGAGACCAGGCAGCAGCTCCAAACCAACACCCCGCAACACACCAACACCCCGCAACACACAAACACAAACGCACACCCATGCCAGAGGACAACAAAGGGATGCAGAGCAAAGAAAAGAAACAAAAATACTACACAAGAAAAGCAGGCTGACCCCAGTGAGCACTCCCCACTCCCAGCTGCACCACGGGCGGCCCGGAAAAACACACAAACCTCCCGCAGAAGTCCCGGGACAAGAGGAAAGATGTCCTTCCGAGAAATGTTCACACCGAAAAACAAGCACAGGACACCCCCTGCCACCTGGCATCCAGCCCCACGCCAAGCTCCCCAGAAGGAGGAATGAAAAGTTCACAGGCCTCTTCCCGCGCCCTCTGCCCGCTTGCACAGAAACATTCCATAGTAGGAGGACAAACCAATGCAAAGGATCCCCAAAAGAGAACTCCCATCAGGTGAGGCTGTCATCCCCACACCACATACTCCTGTAGCCCTGACCCAGTGTCCACAAGGCAAGTCCACACCAGCCACAATCATGCTCAAAGGGAACACGGGCACATGCCACTCCAAGCAACATGCGGCAGCTGAGTCCTGCCCCAAACACTTTCAAGACTGGAGGTTCAGTCTCATGGGTTTGGGCTGAAACCAGAAGCTCACAGGGGGTGTCTGAGTTCATGTTCCAAGTACCAAGCTCCCCTACTCATCTCCTAGGAACAAGAAGAGGCCCACAGGCTGGCAAGGGATGATGTCAGGTTAAAGAAGCCAGCCAGGACCCAGAAGCACTTGCCCAGATTGAAGAGGGCAGCCGCCTCCCACTGCAGGGCTCTGGAGGCTGACTCGGACCTGCTGCTTTTCTGCCTTGGTCTGGAGCCTCCCGTGCAAAGAGCAGGCCCAGGTTGACAGGTTAGAGGTGGAGGCAGAGTTTGGCCTGGCCCTGGGCCCCTGGAAGGCTGTGCACTTGGCCGGGTGTGTGCCTGCAGTGTATTTGCAGCACTTGCACGCTCATGCAAGGGGTGCGCACACTGGTGGGCTTCTGTGCGTGGTTCCAGCTCTGTGCCTCATGCCCAAGGAGTGTGCACATCCCACTCACGCCCGTGGCCAATCCCCATGGTGTGTGCCCTCACAGCACCCACAGGGGAGTCAGGCAGCAGGTTGTGGTGCATGCTACTAGATCTGGGGAGTCCCTGCCTCCCCCCAATACCCCAAACTCACAGAGGCCCATGTGCTGCCACAAGGCACTAGGCTGACTTGCCAGCTCCAGTGAGGAAGTGGGACCCTAACCCGCATGGCACGAAATAAGGGGGAGCCGCCTCTGCAGGGGTGCCACCTGGGCTGCAGGAGGGGATGCACCCCAGGGATGAGCGGAGAACAAATTTCACCATGAGAAACCCTTTCCATAGTCTCCCCCAGAAGGGCACTAGACAGAGTCGCTCGATTTCTGGGAAACCACGGAGGCCCTGCTCAAGTCTATGTGAAGGGGGTGGGGGCCTAGACTTCCTGAGTGTGGGTGCCGAGATGTGGGGCCTTTTGCAAGGGGTCACTCCACGACATGGAAAGGGTTATCTAACAAGTGAGTGAGGGTCGTAGGCCACTTACTCCCCAGCACACACTAATATTCATACAGAGGACAGCATGGATCCCAGAGCCGGAGCCTGCAGAGGGCCCACGTCCTCAGCGGGCCTCAAGGTCCAAAGGCTGTGTTGGGGGTGGGGGGCTGGCTAAGCCAGGGCTTGGGGGGTTGGACTGGCTTTCCTGGCCTTCCTCCCCGGGGTCTTCCTAAAGGGCAGGTCCAAAAGGGAGGCAGTGACCCTGGAACCCTGGGGAGGGGAAGCAGAACTAAGGGGTCAGATACCCAAGCAAGGGGGCAAAGGGGTTCTGGGGTTGAGAACCCCCAGCCCCAGTCTCAAGCCCTCAGCAGGGAACAAAGGCAAGGAGGGGGAGGGGCAGAAAAAGAAGAGAGAGGGGTTGGACTGGGGGCCTCAGAACAGGCTCCCTTCTTGCCTGGCACAGCCCATGCCCCTCAAGGACCAAGAGGGAGGCCCAGGCCCCTGCCCCAGGCTGTCTGCAGCGGGCACAGAGGAAACAGGACTCTGGGGGGGCACAGCTGCCATGTTAGATGGCTCCCCTCCCCGGCCCCACCCCCACAACACTGCACCCTCTGCTCAATGCCCCCTTTTATTTTTCCACATCTGATGCTACTTTGTCTCCCTTTCCCTTCATCTATTCCTCCTCTTTTCTCTCTCGGATCACTCTTGGGTTTCTTTTTCCTGCATCTTCCCTTCCCCCCACCCCATTCTCTCTCCCGCAGCACATTCCTTTCTTCCTCCATCCTCCCATTTTCTTTCTCAGCCTCTTTCGCCTTCTCCTGTATCTTTCCCTATCCGCTTTTACTCTCCTTTCTTTTTTCTTTGGCCTCCTGTTGTTCCCTGTCCCCAGCCTCCCTGGGACCGGAGGAGCCCGGCAATGGGTGAAGCTATGGCCTGCAAAACCTCCTCGTTAGCGGAGCTCCTGCCCCAGAGGGTGGGCCTCCAAACCAGCCCAACCAGGGGCTCCGTGGGGGCCCCACACGGCCCAGACGCCGTTCCACAGAAGGGAGAGGATGGCCCAGAACGGGCGGCGACGAGCCCGAAGTCCCCCAGCAAATGCGCAGGGAGGAAGTCGGGCCCCACCGCCTGACCCACCCCTCCCCGCGCCCTCACTCACTGTCAGGACTGAGGCCGCCTCCATAGCCACCGTGCGCCCGTGGGTACCAGCGCGCTGCGCCTCCGCAGCCCAGAGCGAAGGGCGGCCCGGGACCGGGGGGCGGCCGAGGACCGAGGCCCAGCGCGCCCGGCCCGAGCAGCGCACGGGCCCGCGCCTCCCCGCCGGGCCCGGTGACCGCGAGCAACTGTCGCCGCCGCTGTAGCCGTCGCCGCCGCGCCTGCTCGGCGTCCTCGTCTTCGGGGTCGTCGTCGTCGTCCTCCTCGTCCTCCCGGCTGCCGTCGCCCTGGGTCGCGCGCCCTCCGCCCTTGGCCTCGGCCGCCAGCAGGTTCTCGATGAGGAAGGAGGAGGCGCGGGCCGGCGTGGCGCGCCCGGGCTCCGTCAGCTCGTCAGGCATCGCGGCCGCGGGCTTCTCGGGCTCGGCCGGGCTCCTTGGTCCCCGCTGGGGATGGTGGCGCGCGGCTCCCGGGCGCACGCGCGGGCCGGCCCTGGAGCTGCTACCCGGAGCGCTGGCGTCGGGCCCCGCAGGGCAGGCGGCGGCCTCCGCGCCGGGCTGGGCTGGGCTGGGCCGGGAGCGAGTGCGCGCCGACAGCTGATCGGGCAGCCGCCTGGCTCGCCTTTCAGGTCGCCGTTCTGGTCGCCGCCGGGGCGGCCTCACTGGGGGCGGGGAGGGGGAGGGGCCAGCAGGGGCGGGGGGTCGCGGGCTGGGCCGGGAGGGCGGCCCGCTGAGCCCCGAGGACGCTGCGCCGGCCCCGAGCGCGGCCGCTGCCGGGAGACGCTGCCCAGACCTGAGCGCGCGGGCAGCGGCGCAGCCGAGGGCGGGCGGCCCCGGGCGCAGGCGGGGGGTCGCGCCGGGTCCGATCCCGCGTGATCAGTTCCCCCGTCCCGCGCCACCCGCTCCGTGGGGGCGGGGCCTGGGCTGAGCGGCCACCCATTGGCTGTGGGGCCCCGATGAGGAACGGGCTGGCCAATCACCGTCCGGCCAGAGCCGTAATTACCCCGCTGCGAGGAGGGTGTTGGACCGAGCGTGAGTAACTGTGTGTGTGCGCGCGCGTGGTGTGTGCACGAGTGTGCGTTTGAATGGCTGTGTGTGTGGAGGGCGGCGTGGAGACCCCGGGGCTCCCAAGAAACTGCAAGAGGCTGGGCCACATTTTTTTATTAAAGACTTTGTGTGTAATTTAAAAATGGGAACACTGCCAAAACAGGACTGCGAAATGTGGCATATCTTAATATTTGCACTTAATGAAAGATGCTTTCAATGCCAACTGTAGTTCGGTAGAACTCTTCAGTTCCCGGGCTCAGTACCAGTATGTAAGGAAGTGCAACCACAGGGCTCCGCTGGCAGCCCGCTCGATGTTACGAAGCAGGTCTTCACCGCGCCAGCACCCCCACCGCCCGCTCCAGGGGAAGCCAGGGCCTTAGAAGGGGGTGGGAGCTTCTGGCCCAGCCTCTGCCCTGGGCGGAGGTCTTGGGGGCAGGCCCCTTCCCTCGTTGTGCCTCCGTTTCTTCGCTCTAAAGGGGTGGGGAGGTCCTCCCATTTCTGCAGCGGGAAGTTCGGGAACAGAACGCACCCTGGAGCTGTCTCCGTTCCGGGGTCAACTTCAGACTTACCTACATTAGGTCACTGCGCGGACGCGCGGGTTAAGCCGGCTTCACCCGATGCGGGTTATTTCGGAGAGATACATCCATCCTCCCAGGGCCAGCCCCGGGCCCCTCTCCACCCGAGTACCGCCCGCGTTCCCGGAGGTGACCGCAGGCCTGGGGCTTCCGCTTTGTTTAATTCTTCCAAATAAGCACGGTGGAGGGAGCATCGCCCCCATTTTTCAGCGGAGAAAACTGACGGGAGAAGAGAGAAGAGACTCCCCCAGAGGGTAGGTGGCTCCGGCAAGCCTGGAATCCCTTCACTGATGTCCCGGGAGTCCGGCTGGTTGGCAGGGCGGTGGGGCTCCAGGAGCGGCTGAGGCCTAGCCAGCTGGGCCCTCGCGGCCTGGGTTCGCAGAGACAAAATGGTGCGCCTCTTGGGAGCGTGTCCTGGGTGCGCTTTCTGGCGGCTGCCAGGAAGGACCTCTAGTGCTCAGTGGCTGCCGCGATCTCGAGTGGGAGGACTTTTCCAGGGACTCTAGGACAAGATGCTCAGCCCATCTCCTTTTCCCCGGCATCTTAGCCCAAGAGGGGCAAAAATAATGACAGAGACTCCCGCGGGTTGTTTAGCCTGGAGGCAGCCACACAGATGGGGGCTCCTCCCTCCATGTTGTTGATGAGGCCACTAAGCCAAAGTGGAGAGAGTTGGGATCTTAGGGAGGAGCTGAGGTCTCCCAAGCCCTGCTCCCTGGGATGTCCAGCGTCAGAGAGACTCCAAGGAGCAGAGGTACCCCAGCCAGAGGGGGCTGGGCCAAGGAAATTGGGAAAGAGCGCCCGATTCGATTAGTTTGGAGCGCTAGCCTTGGGGCAGACACCGTCTACACTAGGGCGCTTTTGACAGATAAGGAAACTGAGGCCAGAGAGGGGCCAGATAAAAAGACAATGTCTGTGGGGAGAAGTGTTTTTCTGATAGCCATCCAGTTCACACAGGCTCCGCTGGGTCTGTCTGTGAGAGGCGCCTGGACACTCCTGCCCCGTCCAGCCACGCGCCTGCCCAGGTTGGTGGCATTTCCATTTCTCCCTCAGGCCTGGCGGGCTTCCTCTGAGTCTGAGTTCTAATTCCCTCCGCTCTAGGGTTGTGTGGCCCTGGAGGAGGCGTCTTGCGTCTCTGATCCTATAACTGCGGACGATACGCGTCCCTGACGGTGCCAGGTTGTTGGGAGTAGAGGCTGGGCACCACCAGGTGGGTGGTGGCCCTGAGCGCATAGCGCTCGCGGGTGTCTTCCCACTGCCTCTGGGGGGCGCGCATGAGAGCGGCGCTTCCACACGCTGCCGCGTGGGGCCTGGGATGGGAGCGAAGAGGGGCGGTGGATCCGAAGCGAGGACCGTGCACCCTTTTCCTCTGGGCGCCCGCTGTCTGGGGGTTGCGGAGAGAGCTGGCGCCAGCCGGGCAGAGGCTGGCGCGTCCACACTCTGAGTCTCCCACGCCGGGTCCCAGAGACTTTCCAGCGACAACTGCAGCGGCGAAGCCTGGTCGGCGAGGCGTGGGTGTGGGCAATTGGGCAGATTGTTGACGCTAAGGCGCAGGGTCAGACCGGGACGCGCGAACTGACCGGACTGGTGCTCGTCCAGGCCACTGCCTCTGTGCCCGGTGCTGGTGGCGGAGCCGGCCAGGATCGAAGTCCTGCGTCCAGGTGAGTGGCGACGCCCAGTTTGGAGACAGAATTGCCGGCAGAGGCGCAAGCGGGAATCGCTACCTTCGCGGCGTGGCGCATTTCGATGCGCCGCAGGTCAGATGAGGCTCGCAGTTCACGGCCCAAGAACAGTCTCGGGCAGGGCAGGGAGAGGTCGGGATGCGTGCTCTTCGCGCTCGGAGGCTGACCCCGCAAAGTCGTCACCTTCAGTCGGGGTTTCTTGCCCTCCCGGGACCACGGTTCAAGATTTCTGATCACTGTTGGACACGTCCGAATTCTGGGACTGAAGGACTCCCCCATCCAAAAAAAGCAAAACGTCTCAAAGTGACTGAGTTGTCACCTTCCTGTCTCCCCATCCCTGTGAGGGCACCCCCCCACACACACACATCCCCAACCCACAGCCATCCTTCCATGCAGGCAGGGCGCCACCAAGCCCACCACCTCCCTGTCCACTTTAGTCCCTAGCTCTCCCTCCCCTCCTGCGCCTGCCGTGCATCCTCTCCCTTGTATCCTGACCCACCTTGGAACTTCCAGCAAACGCCCTCCAGGGAACCCAGTGCCCTTCTCAACTGGACAGGGAGGTGCCTGACAGGGCCTAAGCCCTCCTCACCGGTGTCCCCAGTGCCTCGCTGGAGGCTAGCAGCCAGATGAGTGAGTGGGAAGAATCCACAGAGCATAGATCTGGGGAGGCAAACCACAGCCGCTGGCGCATGTTTGGTTTCCTTTTAATCAACTTTTTTCTTTTGGAAGTTTTCGAGAATGTCCATTTTAAGTTTTCTATTTTCTTGCTTGTTTCATCCCTCATCCCAGTCTTACCCGTCCTGACCTCACCTGTGCGGCCCCACGTACCTGCTCTTGTGTCTTAATTTATAGAAACAGTATGACATTTCACACCTCCACTACTTGTCATTTTGAAAGTATATGTTTGAAGTCAATGACATGCTGGCCAATGCAGCAGTGCTCATTTCCTCTTTATGCTCTCTGCACAGCTCAGCACTCACATGTGCCACGGTTCCGTTTCTATCACGTGTTTCCCCAAACCTGCGTGGTGTGGAACAGCCGTGGATTTGATGCTCACTCCAAGTCAGGGATGGCTTCTCTCCAATTCCTGAAATCCAGGTCTCCTCTGGAAGACTCAAAGCTGGGGGCCGGAGTGGTGGACTCTTCTCAAAGCCCATTTGATCTTTTATCCAAAAGCTGATGCTGGTTGTGCGCTCAGGGACCCTTGCTTGGGGCCTCCCTATGTGACCTGGGCCTCCTCACAGCACGGGTTCCCAGGACAAGTGGAGGAGGCCGGAGACCGAGGGAGAGAGAAAGAGAGAGAGTGAGAAGAAAGAGAACCCTCTACTATACTTATTGATTGGAGCAGTCACAGCTCTCATCAAGGTTCAAGGGAAGGGACATGGACCCAGCTCTCAGTAGGAAGAATGTGGAAGTCACATTGTCAGACTGAACAATGAGAAATACCGTTGCGGTCATTCATTCAGCCCAGGAGCCACAGGGCAGCTTATTCCCCTGTTGGGAGATCTATCTGTAGGCTGCTTCCTATCTGTAGGCTGACTCTCCGCTTTTGCAAATAACATTGGAATGAACAGACCAGTCCATCTTCCTGTAAGAGCCTGAGTTTTTCTGGGGATGAATGCCCGAGAATGGGAATCCTGGGGCGATGGATCTATACAGACTCACCTTCGTGAAGCACTTCAGAATCATCCTCCACAAGAGCTATATCTATTTCTGTTTCCTCACATCTTCGCCAGCACTTGGTCTCATCTGACTTTTATACATGTGATGCTGTGACAGGTATGAAGGGAAACCTGGCATTTAGGGTGATAGGTCTCTGCTTGCTGAGAGGGTGCAGAGCTGATCATATTAGGAAGCTAGAGGGTTGGGTTTATATGAGACAGCTGCTGGGAAGGAGGGAAAATGATGAATTGGGGTCTGGTTATGAAGACCCCTGCATGCCGAGCTGAAGAATACGGTTCGGTTCTTAATTTGCAAAGCAATGGGGAGCCACTGAAGGTTGTTGAGCTGGGGAGGCAGGGTTAAAGCTGGACCCTAGGAAGAGTCATCTGAACGCCACACATATGCAGGGTGGACAGGAGACGAGGAGGTGCAAGTGGAGGTTCTCAGCATGGCCCAGGGATGAGCAATAATGCCCCCTGAAGGCAGGGGCAAGCCGAGGCCCATCTCCACTGTCTGTGGGGCCAGACACAGTGTTGGTGGGTGTGGAGGGAGGGGGCCCCAAGCAACCGTTGGCTGTTGAACCTGGCTGTGTCTTATTTTCTCCCTTTAGCCCCTCACGCTCAGGCCTGGGGAGCAGTACAGTCTCGAGACATTCTCGTTGTCTTAGTCTGATCCCCACGTCGCAGCCAGCAGGAAATGTCCTTGAAGCTGTGGAGATGTGGATTGGAACTAGGGCGCCCCACTCCAGCTCAGCCGCTGGCCCACTAAGGTGTGAGCGAGTCACTGCCCTGGAGGGACCTTGATGTACCCCGCTGTTGAGGGGAACAGCAGGAACGCCCACCCCTGGGCTGGGATATGGGGAGTGCAGATCACCGCATACACAAGCCTTCCGCATACACTGAAAGAGACCAAATGCTTTGAAAAAGATCAAAATGTTCAAAACCTACTGTGACTGCCTTCTGGGGGTCTAGCCATTCCTTCCTTGTGAAAGTCTCTCTTTAGAAACTGGAAAGAGAAGAATTTTCATAAACTACCACGCCCAAAGGCTGGTGGACCAGAGGGGAGAGAGGAGAGGAGTGGGGAGAGGAGAGGAGAGGGGAGAGGAGAGGGAGAAGAAAGGGGGAGAAGGAAGTGAAAAGAGAGGGAAGGACTGGGCCTGAGGAGGAGGAGATGGGAGGAGGAAGGAGAGAGGGGATGGAAGGGGAGAAGGAGTGGGAGGAGACATGGAGGAGGAAGGAGAGAGGAGGAAGAAGGAGAAAAGAGGAGGTAGGAAGAAGGGGAGGAATATGGAGGGAGAGAGGGAAGGGAAGGGGAAGTGTGCAGGAGGGATGGGGAGAAGCGGAGGGGAGGCATGGAGAGGAGGAGGGGAGGGATGGAAGGAGGGGGAGGGGAAAGATGTTGACCTCGGCATTCCTGGTTGCACAGGTCTTGCAGCAATGGGGTTCAGCCCTCTCCCTGCCTGGGCTCACTCATTGTCCCGGGGAGCTGCGGCAGTCATGGGCGCCATTCTCCCAGGGAAGGCCCACCCGGGATACAGCCTCATGTGCGCGTCCCTCCCCCAAGCCTGGCTCCCTGCAGGCTGGAGACTGCGCTGGAGCCTGGAACCGCCGGGGCCAGCTGAGAAGCCGCCTCCGCTGCTGGAGTCCCTGGGAAGGGTCCCTTCCACCTGCCCACAGCCAGCCTGGGAGGCAGACGCGCCAACGTCTGGCCCCTCAGCAGGGACATCGGCTCCAACAAAGCCACCCCCGGGAGGGGACGCTGTGCCCATGGGGCTGCTCCTCCCCCAACCCCAGGGTCTGGCCCCAGCACCTGCCCTGTGCCAGGGCCACCGAGCTGGGCTCCCTTGCCCTCCATTCAATGCAGGATTTCCCTCTTAACTTTCTTTCGATTTTGAAAACTTTCAAACATAGGCAACAATGAAAAGAACTGGGCAGAGAACACTGCCTGCCCCCCTCACCCAGGACCCCATTGTTCCCCGCCCCTCCCCGCCGATTTCATAGTGTGTGGCAGGCCCCAGCACACCTGCAGGTAGACTGGCTTTGGAGAACCTCTCTTCTCAGAGCCCATTACAAAGGCAGAAATTCGTGAGTTTGGGTCCCAGCTCTGCCATGGAAGCAGCAGGAAGACAGCGCTATTCATCGTCCTGAGCACCGCTTCTTCCTGTGGAAATCGACATAACGAGGCCCCATGGGAGTGGCTGCGGTGGCTGGGGGGAGACAGTGACAGTGCACACCCAACTCGGGACCTCTGTCCCCAGGAAACCGCCTGGAGGATGGATGCTCTGGTGATGACTTTCCGAAGTGTGATGCCAAAATCAGGCACTGGAGGTAGACCGGCCTTGCCCTCAGCCACAGCCCGCTGGATGCCAGCCTCTCCCGGTCTCCGTGAAGATACGTGAAGCTGTGGTCACTTTAAGGCTCTGGGTGTGGGAATATCTGGTTTTAATATCGAGAGCACCTCGAGGTGGGTAGGTTTTGGTTTCCACAATGGAGCACAGATTTGTGCTCTGAGTTCCCCAAATCACGGGGGACCTGCAGCCGTCTCAGGCTGCCGGTGACCTTGATTAGAAGTGACTTGGGGCTGGAGGAACAAGTCTGGAACACAGGTCTAGGGCAGCCACGGTGGAGAGAGCCTTTTCCCAAGGAGCCAGAGGGAAGTTTCTGGAAACCACAGCCAGCCAGCACAGGAACCCCACCCGTCTAGACGCTTGGCCCTGTTGGTCTTGGAATGGACGCCGTGACCCAACGGGACTTCCTTGCAGCGGGGGAGCACATGCTCGGGGTGCTGGGGAACTGTTTGGCACAGGCATCCCTGGTTAAGTCTGGAGGAAAATTCCAGGCTTAGCAATCCTTTCCGTAGGAGGGTCTTGGGAGGGCTGCAGGAGGTGGGCAGGGAACAAGCCCCCCACCCCCACATCGGAGGCGGGCAGAAGTCAGAAGCTTCAACAGGTTTGGCAGCCACTTTCCACCTGAGCCTGGCTGTAGACTCCCTGCTGGGCTCCTCGTGGATGCTCAGAAAACCCCACAAGGACTTGTGGGGCCTGATGATGTCCCCCATTCACCCCCTCCCCCGCCCCAGCTTATTCCCTGCGCAGGATTTGTAATTTCAAACAACGGAAACACCCTTCATGCGGATCAGAAGCTGTGACGCACACAGGCGTTCATCGTCACGCTTGTGCGTTATGCAGCTGGGAGAAAGAATGGGGTGCACTTGTTATGGGGCCGCCCCGAGGACCCATTGAGGTAATCAGACAAGCAGAGGACAGGAAGTGAGTAAAGGGTGGGGGGTTAACGTCCATTGGCACCTACGTCAACGTAAGAACCATGTGTCGACGTATGCATTGACGGTTGATGATGTGTGCCTCTATCATGAGTTGAATTGTGTCCTAAAATTCACATGACCCCAGAATTCACGTCACCCCAGAACCTCAGAAGGTGACGTTATTTGGAAATAGGGTGGTTGCGGATGTAATTAGTTCAGATGAGGTCATGCTGGAGATGGGTGGGCTCTGATCCAACATGACTGGTGTTCTTATAACAAGGGAAAACGTGGACACAGACAGGCACCCAGGGAGATGCCGTGGGAAGGTGGAGGTGGAGGTGGGGACAGTGCTGCCACAGCCAGGGACCCACCAGAGGCTGCAGAGAGGCCTGGGCCTCATCTTTCCCTAGAGCCTCAGAGACAGCCTGGCTCTGCCCACAGCCTGATGTTGGCTTCCAGAACCATGAGAGAATACAGTCCTGTGGCTCTAAGGCACCCAGCATTCCTTGGCTCCTGCAGCCCCCGGACATGGTTATCTGTGGGCAGGGATGAGAGAACCTCCCTGGAGCAGAACTGGGTGCTGGAAACAGAGGTGGGACGGCCTCTGCCTCTCCACGCTGTTCAGAACTTCATGGTTTCAGTTTTGTACCAAGTGCAAGTATTAATTTTTTAAAATGTCTGCTGCTGTTCTTGAAAAACAAAATGGAATGGAAACAATAAAAAGTCACCAAAGAGATAACTTAGAGGTGGCCAGGGGTGTCTGGCCCTTAGTAGAAGCTGACAGAAGCTTGGGGTACGAGGAGGCTGCCCAGCTGTGGAAGGAGAGTAAAGGATGTGGAAGAGTCGTGGGGGTCCTGAAAGACTGGGAGGGCCCTCCAGGTTCACACGTGCAGGTGCGTGGGGGCGGAGCAGGGCAGCAGTTTCACATGCCATGGACCCACCGATGTGAAAATGAGGGAGAGTCAGAGCGTAGCCATGCTCTGCCACCCTGAGCCTCCACTTGGCCTCTCTGAGCCTCAATTTCTTCATCTGATAAAGGAATGAACACATACCAACACCAGCAAAAAACACAGTTCATACAGCACCCTGACTCGGGCAGCCCCCGCAGCCCCACAAGCCGAGGTGGGGCACAGGTCGCTGGCGCAGCCCACCTGAACCCAACGTGCGTGAACCTGGCCCATGCCTCACGGTGCCCAGGCTGCCCCTTTGGGCCCTCAGTGTCTCTGCCTTCACCTCAACCTTCTTTTTCCACAACAAAAATGGCTTTTTATAGTATATAAATGCATGCTGAACACAGAGAACTGGACAGATCCTCCACGATGCGGAGATAACAGGCCGTCTGTAAGCGCACCACTCTGAGACTCCCGTCAGCATCCTGGGATGGTCTCACCTGGCATCTCTTTAGGCAGACAAAGGCCGAAACACACACACACACCCCACAACACACACGCACACCCCACACTCACCGACGCCCACAGACCCATCCCTCCACACCCCCACACAGTCACATAAACACACACCATCCACACCTGCACCCACACAGCCCCACCCACACACCCACACCCCCGTCCACACAGAAACACACCCACACACATCCATCCAGGTCCACACAGGCCCATGCACACAGACACAATCTACAAACCTATACACACAGACCCACACCCCTGCCTTAACACACACATATGAAAACACGTGCCTGTCCACACCCACACAACCCCTTATGCACACCTCTGCCCATAAACTCCTCACACAGTCCCCCGTCTACACTGATACACACCCCTGTATACACACCTCACCCCGTAAACGCCTCACACATCCCCCTACACACACACACACACACAGACACCCACCCCACGGGTCCGTATAGGCGCCCACACAGCCCTATCCCCTTGACATGCCCCCACAGCCATACATCCTGCCATGCCACCCAGATGGACACCAGGTCCCGCTCCCGCCCATGGGGTCACAGGCTCTGTGTGGCCCATCAGGAACCCACCCACTCCCATCCCATCCCCCTCCAAATCCCGCATCGCCAGCTCGATGTCTTTACACATCGCTCTTCCTCTCGATGCTCAGTGAATCCTGCAGAGACGCAGAGCAACGCAAGCACATGTGGCTGCAATGTACAAGCAGTAGGGTTTCGGGCTCACCGTTTTCTGTGTGTTCTATCCATGACACGCATTATTCTGCCTGTTTCTTTCCCATCCAGTGGGCCCTGAAAACCCCTCTCTGTCTTCTGGTTTAGCCTCCACTCCCGGTTTAGTGGCTGCACTCATTTCCGTGGTGGTGGTGGTGGGGCGCTTCTGCATCTCCCCATTCACGGGATTCACTCTGTCTCCAGTGCTGGTGATGGCAGATAGCCCTGCAGCCGTGTGGGCCTGTGAAGAAATGTGCCGCTGCCTCCTTAGGTGCTGGCAGGGCTGTTTCTACCGGAGAGATTCCTGGGTGTAGTACTGATGGGCCTAATGGGCTGGGTGTGTGCAGTCACTGATGTTACTTCAATTTTACAGATTGCTTTTCCAAAAGACTGACCCCCCTGGGCCTTCCACCAGCGCCATAGAGGACGCCTCTCCCAACTCCTCTGCCTATAGGTAGCACAGCTCCTTCTTGAGGCTTTGCCAGACTGAGGAGTGTAAGTAGTGGCTACTCTCTGGGGTGTAAATTGGTCTTTACTCAAAGTCAGGGGACTGGTGAGTTGCAGTGAATATGTCACTGGCACCCACCCTTCTGGAGCCCGGTGTGGGTGGGTGGGCAACTCAGGATGGGAGGGGAGGCCTGCATCTGCAGCGGGTGCGGCGGGGAGGGCGGGGAGGGCGGGGAGGGCGCTGCTGAGAGTCAAACTGGACTCCTCCTCCTGCCCACCCCCTCCTCCCTACCCCCTAGGCTCCTCTAAGTACCACACCATCTGCCGCACCCCCTGCTGGCTGCTGAGATTGTCATCAGACAGAGGACAGAGATGACATCTGTCTGCACCCCAGCTCAGGGCTCTGCACACAGTAGGTGCTGGCGTTTGAGTGGGCAGAGGCAGCCGGCCCCCTCTCATGCCAGTGGCCTGTGGAGACCGTTACCTCCTCACTGCCAAGAGCTGGTCGTCCCAAACCAGTGAGCTTTTCAGCGGGTCCCAGAGTGGGTGAAATATTTGCCGGCTGGAGGGGTGAACTTAGGCCACATCATCACCCACCCATCTATCGTCATCTACAGGAATCTTTGCTCCTCCAGAGCTGCTGGAACGCAGAGGCTTGGCCTGGGGAAGACTGGAAATGGAATCGTCTTCATCCTGTGGCACCCTCCTGCTGAGCCATTTCTCATTACAGGGACTTGCAGAACGTATCTGTTCTGGCGTCTGCAGGACAAGTTTGATAACTGAAGTGTGAGGATTTTGAAGGAGACAAGGCAAGAATCAAACTTTCTCTCCCTGCCCCACTCAAACTCTCTTATGGCTATGTGTAGGCAGGGTGGAGGAGAAGCACCCTCCCCACCAACATTCCTGATGGAGGGACCCCCAGACCTCAGGCGGAGAGTGGAGGCCCCTGAGACCTCAGGCAGAGAGTGGAGGCCCCCCCAGACCTCAGGCAGAGAGTGGAGGCCCCCAGACCTCAGACAGAGAGTAGAGGCCCCCAGACCTCAGGCGGAGAGTGGAGGCCCCCAGACCTCAGGCAGAGAGTGGAGAGGGTCCCTCAGACCTCAGGCAGAGAGTGGAGGCCCCCAGACCTCAGGCAGAGAGTGGAGGCCCCCAGACCTCAGACAGAGAGTGGAGGCCCCCAGACCTCAGGCGGAGAGTGGAGGCCCCCAGACCTCAGGCGGAGAGTGGAGGCCCCCAGACCTCAGGCGGAGAGTGGAGGCCCCCAGACCTCAGGTGGAGAGTGGAGGCCCCTCAGACCTCAGACAGAGAGTGGAGGCCCCTGAGACCTCAGGCAGAGAGTGAAGGCCCCTCAGACCTCAGGCAGCAAGTCCTGCTGGGTGGCTCTGTAGCCGCAGCCTGGGCTCCAAGGTAGCTATGACGCTGAGTTTTGTCTGTGAAACACCAAAGACCAATCCACATACACCTGGCCTTAGTCCACCTGTACCCGTAGAGTTCCACAAACCTGGTGGCATAAAACAACAGAAATGTATTCTCTCCCAGTCTGGCGGCCACAAGTCCAAAGTCAGTAATACCGGGTTGAAATGAGGAGTCAGCAGGGCCGCGCTCCACGGGGGGCCCTCAGGGGGGCTCCTTCTTGCCCCTTCCAGCCCCTGGTGGCTCTGGGCGTTCCTTGGCTTGTGGCCACATGGCTCCAAACTGTCTCTGCCTTCATGCGGCCTTCTCCTCTGTGTGTCTGTGGCCAGGTCTCCCTGCCTCCCGCTCATTAAGTATATACGTGATTGCATTTAGGGCCTACCTGGATACTCCCTGCTCATCTCAAAATCCTTACCTAATCTCATTATCAAACACCCTTAACTGCAAAAGGCAACATTTACAGGTTCTAGGTTTAGCAGCTGATATCTTCGGGAAATAGTGCTGTGGGTTGAATGTTTGTGTCCCTCCCAAATTCATGTTGAAACTTAATTCCTAGTGCAAGAATATGACAAGCTAGGGCCTTGGGGAGGTAAGAAGTGTCCTTATAAAAGGGCTTGAGGGGGCGAGTTCACTTTTTTTTGTCCTTCTGCCATGTGAGGACGCTGCAAGAAGATGCCATATTAGAAGCAAAGAGCAAGTCCTCCTTAGACACCAGATTTGCTGGCACCTTGATCTTGGATTTCCCAGCCTCCAGAACTATGAGGAATACATTTCTGTTCTTTATCAATTACCCAGTCTATTTTGCTATAGAAGCAAAAAGGGATGACAGCAGACAGTATTCAGCCCTAAATGCTCATTAGCCTCTGTGCAGTAGCTTGAGCCAGGGCCCCTCCAAAGTTATGTAGCGTATCAGCTGTTTGCTCCTTTGGCCTAGGTGAGGCTACCCCAGGGACTGCAGAAAGTGCGATTTTGAGCCAGAGAACAGAAGTGTTGACTCGTCTAGGAGTCAGCCTGGAAAACTAGTTCAAAGGGAGGCTCCCAAGCAATGGCCCAGTGTAGAAAACTCCTAACAGGGATCATTTTGCTGCTGCTCACATACCTGTCCTGACAGGGAACTCACTACTATACAAGGTTACTCATTTCTTTTTTTTTTGCTCCTACTACCCCCTTGACTTAAGCCGGTAATGATGTGCAGAAAGACTGTGCTTCTGAGATGCTGAAAAGGGACCTCAGTAGTGCAGAGGCCAGCTGTTTGAGAAAATGTGAGAGCTAGCTGGGTGTAAGGAAGAGGCAAGTTCCAGGCTAGTGCCCACCCTTCAGGCTGAAACCGGCTGGAACCAGGCTGACCAATTATAAGGACAAGAAGGCGAGTGGGGATCTTCCATGACAAGGGCCAGCAAGAGAGCCTTGGGAAGAGATGTGTCTAATGAGGTCTCAAGCTGTGCGTTGGGGTCCCTTCCTTTGACAAGACAACCTCCTCCCGCCATCTTCAGTGCATCAGAGAAGCCACAGTGTGGCAGCATGGCTGGGTTTCTCAGAAGCCAACAGGGGTGGGCTCCGGGGATGGGAAGGAGGTGGTCTGAGTCTCCTCTAACCCTGAACTTCTGTCTCCCTGCAGGCTGGGGGCCTAGCCCGAGCCCCTGTGGAGGTATCTGGGGTGGGGGATAATCATGTCTCCCACATCTCGACTCCCTTGGCCCCTTCTCCCTGTGGCCCCTCTTGGTGGTAAGCCCACTTGGGGCTGGCTACAGCCCTCCTTGGGGATAACTGCTCATACTGGCAGGAGGCAGGCAGGAAGGGGGACCCCTTAGTGGGGGCGACAGCTGGATGGATGACTGGGCTTCCATCAAATCTGACACACTCATCACCCAACTCCACAGAAGACCCAAAGCCTGTGCTGCCAGAGAGGACAGGGTGGCAGCAGCTCTCTGAATGCCCCAGGCCTGAGAAGGAGTGGGTGAGTGGGGATCTGGCTGCCAGGCCCCAGTCAAGCCGGGACCCCCTCCCCCCTGTTAGAGGCCTCTAGACAGACAGCCCCTATGACAAGCCTGGATACCTGCGCCACCTTTAGGGGAATGAGTCTGTTGCACTGCGGTCTCTGACTGCCCTCAGCTCCACACGGCCCACGTGAATCCCTGTGCCTATGATTCTTAGCAACCAACGAAGTTCATTTTGTCCCTACCAGTCTATTCTGAGCACCCTAAAAGGGATCATTTGGATGGGGCTGGGAGGGGCAACCAGCACATGGACATTTGCAAGGTGGGGCCGGGTTCTCAGTCCAGGGTGCCCCCGGCGGACTCACAGCACCGAGATGAAGATGGGGACAGACACCAGCTTTAAAATAACCTCAAATAAATTTGCCCACAAACAGTGTCCAAATCACCCTACATTACATTCTCAGGACCAGGGGAGGACGTGCTAAAACAGCACAGCTCCTTGGACCTGAATTGTCCGGGCCAACCGTCTGTCAATGAACCAGATTTTGCTGGAATTCTCTCGCTTCTTTAGCACAGTGGAAGTATTCATCTAAGGTTAATTTATTCTGAAGGCTTAAATACGCAAAGTAGAGCCGCGCTGGGATGAACGTCCTGTCCCAAGGCCGCCACCTCCAGGAAGTTTGTGGAACTGACTTGAAATAACAACACCCTCCTTGGACAGAGATGCGGAAACGCGCATTTTCCCTCTTAAAACTCCCCTGTGCCTGTAATCCCAGCACTTTGGGAGGCCGAGGCGGGTAGACACGAGGTCAGGAGTTCGAGACCAGCCTGATCAACATGGTGAAACCCCATCTCTACTAAAAATACAAAAATCAGCCGGGCGTGGTGGCAGGCGCCTGTAATCCCAGCTACTCAGGAGGCTGAGGCAGGAGAATCACTTGAACGTCGGAGGCGGAGGGTGCAGTGAGCTGAGATGGCGCCACTGCACTCCAGCTTGGGTGACAGAGCAAGACTCCATCTCAAGAAAACAAAACAAAACAAAAAAAACTCCCCTGCATCTCCACACCCACACCATTTCTATGATTCACATGGTATCTTAAAGTTTCCAATGTGGTTTTGGGCCTACGAAGGAGAAGAACTGAAGTGAGCTTTAAAAATGACTCTTCCTTGTTCCTAAAAATGCTAATCGGACCATCTCCAGGGGAATCCTATATGCACAGCCACCCCGCTCCCCGCCACCGAATATGCAACCTAAATTTGACAGCAATGACCCAGGGCTCCTGGCAGGCCAGGCCAGCAGGTGAGGACAGGGGTGGGGGGGGCGGACAATACTGCTGTCTGCAGAGTCCTGTGCTGTTCGCATAGTCCTCCCAGCCAGGAATGTCTCATCCCCACCGGGGCATTGCCTCGTCTGTCCTCATTTCATAGACTACAAATTCAGGCCTGGAGGAATGAAGTCACCTCATTTATCTGCTTAGTCATTTGTCCGACAACTACTGATGTAATGCAGTCAACAGGCGAGGCCCTGTTCTGGCCCCAAGACAGATCCCAGAAGGAGCTCAGCCCTGTCCTTGCCCACATGGGAAGCCAGGCCAGGCACTCTTTAGGGTCCAATCACACATGAATGACAGAGGAGTGCAGGGCGCAAGAGCGGGCTTGGGCCCCAAGTCTCCTTCTGGCTCCTACTTTGTGGTTCTACACAGCAGGGAAGGAGGAGGGTCCCTGACCCCCTTTAGAATCCCTCAAAGATGTTATTATTGCCACTTCAGGTCTGTATTCAAGTCCAGCAGCCGCAAAAATTAAGCAGCTGCAAGGCTGCTTGTCCTCGCTGTTGCTTCTTTGCCTGCAATTAGTGCAGAAGGCCAACAGGGGGCAGCGTCTAGCCTGGCTGTCTCATGGGGACATCTGAAGTGGAAAATAGCTCACTTCCATTTAATCTTCGTCTAAAAACAATAAGCCGATGTGAAGTTTAGAGAACTAACTTAATTAGGAATCATTTGCAGGGTCTCTGGAGCACCAATTTCCTGAACTCCACTCTTCCCCACATATGCAAAGACAGCATCACTTAATGAAAAGGCAATTGAGGAGGCAAGGACTGGAGGAGGCTCAGAATCAGCAAATGGAGATTCAGGGGTTGCTGAGACTTCAGTCCAACAGGGTCCGTCTACAGGAGGGGGAAACTGGGGTCCATGAAGGGCAGAGGATGATCTCAGTGCCCTCTGAGGGGCAGCCCAGGCAGAGAAGAACCCACTCCCTGGCCAATACCTGTAGCATTCACATAGATGCTCTGACTGAATACAACTTTAAAGTGTAATTCCAAGATGAGGCTGCGATCAGCCCCCGACGGCAGCATCACTTCGGGGGAGCAGGCTCCTCTGGTCCACAGAGGCAGGACTTCCACCAGGAGGGGAGCTTCTTCAGGAGGAGCAGGGAGAGATTTTGCCTGCCTCTTATTCATTTAATGCCTGGGGAGGGGCCTCAGCCCTGCCCATCATCACAATTCCAACTCAAGTTCTCCAAAAACAACCCCAGCCTCCTGCCTTTACCGGGAGTCAGATGTATGGTTGCTGGGAGATACTGATGCCATGAGTCTGCCAACAGCTGCCTGCAGCTCCGTCCTGGCTCCACAGGCTGCATGCGGGCCTCAGGCCTTAGTGCCACCCCCCACCCCCAGGTTGGTAAATGCCAAGCCAAGCTCCGAGGCCCACTGTCTTTTTGATCCTCAGTTTTCTCAATGGAAAAATACACATAGTCACTTTGTAGTGAGGGTGACAGGAACCAAGACGATGACAGAGCCTTTCCCTCCCCTGCAGCATTGGGGCACAGGCCAGTGGTCCCAGACTGTCCATGCTCCTCAGGCCCCTCCACCTCCGCACCCCACAGCTCACCCCCAGCCCTTGAGGCTGTGCTGCAGCAACATGTTTCCCAGAGAGAGGAGGCCACCCCTTCCCCAATACCAAAGGGAGAAGCCTGGGGCGGCCGGCCCTCCCAATGCAGAGAGCACGCCCAGCCTTGCTGCACCCAGCCCAGGAGGAATGCCCCAGATGCGTGCTGTGCCGGGTGCTGGGTACCAGGCGCTGGGTGCTGGGTGCTGGGTGCCAGGTGCATGCTGTGCCGGGTGCCGGATGCCAGGTGACAGGTGACAGGTGTGTGTTGTGCTGAGTGCTGGGTGCTGGGTGCTGGGTGCTGGGTGCCGGGTGCTCGGTGCTAGGGCAAATGCCCTCCCTGCACAACCGGGCTGGATGCTCGGCGACCCCGACTGCTTCCAGGGCCTTTTCTTGGCCAAGCTGATGCAAAATGACTGAAGCCAAAAACCTCCTGAAAGCAGGTGGAGAGCTGGCACTGAGAGATGTATGGGAGTCAGTCAACTCCCGGTTACCCAGCGCCTGGTCCTCATGGTCCCTTAGAGTCTGCCACTCGGCTCCACTGTGGAGGAAAATTGAGCCTGAGAAAAGAACGGGTTTGCCCCGATTTCCCAGTGCTGACGCCAAGCTGGGTGGGACCTCACAGCTACAAACCCGGCCTCTTCCCCTGCGCAGGGAGATCGGCACCTGCAAGAAGGAGACTGAGCAGGTGCCTGAGGGCCATGCGTGGAGTCTGCCTTTCCTCCAGGGGATTTCGTTTAGATCTCCAGGGGGATGCGCTGTGCTGCGCAGGAGTAAACGCGGTGGAGAAAAGGAAAAAATAAACCAGAAAGGCAAGGCCAGCAGGGGCCCTGGACTGCCACACTCAGGGGCCACCCAGTAACTGTGCCCCGACCATGTGCTATCCCACCCCCACAGAAGTAGCTTCCTTTTGTTAAATTGCTACGAATTCTCTCCACCCCTTGCCTCTCTGGGATCTCAAAGACCCTCCCCCAACTTCTCAGAAAGACGTTTGGCTGCTGCGCTAGGGCCCCATAAACCCCGACAAGACTCGGTCCTGAGCCGCCGCTGCACAAGGTTGGCGCAGGGAGGGAAATGGCAGGTGGCAGTGCCTGCCCCACAGGGCCCAGAACCTCCAGCACCCAGCAGTGATATGCACCCTCGTTGAGCTTAGCTTCCCTTGAAATCCTCCACTGGGTCTAGTAAATGGTGGGGTCCCTCCCGCACTCATTCATTTATTCCTTCATTCCCAATCTGTCTGTGCTGGGCAAAGTTTGATGAGTGAGGCTTTAGCTGTGAACAAGTCAGAACAGTTTGCAGACGCATACAAATAAGCAAATCAACGTGCAAGATCACGATCTATCGTGACAGGTAAACCTGGAGCCAGGCTCACACCCAGGCTTTGCCAGGAGAAAGCAGAGGTTCTGGGAGGTGGTGGCACTCACCCAGAGCCACCAACCAGAGGAGGCAGAGGCTGGATTTACTTTAGGGGTCTCTAAAACCATCCTAACAGCTCCCAGGGCCAGAAATCCTGTTTACTCCCCTTAAATGTAAATGTCCAGGGTCGGGGTGGGGCGTGGTGGCTCACGCCTGTAATCCCAGCACTTTGGGAGGCCGAGGCGGGCGGATCACGAGGTCAGGAGATCGAGACAATCCTTGCTAACACAGCGAAACCCTGTCTCTACTAAAAATACAAAAAAATTAGCCGGGCATTGTGACAGGCGCCTGTAGTCCCAGCTACTCAGGAGGCTGAGGCAGGAGAATGGCGTGGACCCGGGAGGTGGATCTTGCAGTGAGCCGAGATCACGCCACCGCACTCCAGCCTGGGCGACAGAGCAAGACTCCATCTCAAAAAAAAAAAAAATGTCCAGGGTTATCCCCGGAGGAAGGAAGGGCTGAGGCCAAGAGGACAGGGTCATCCCCAAGCCAATTATCTTCCAAAATGGATGGGGGGAGTGGATGTGTCAAACCCTGACACTCACCCCTGCCTGGCGCTGTCAGAGCACTCTCAGACACAGCACCCCGCCTTGCTTTTCCCAAGCCTGGCTGTCCCATTTTACAGAAGCAGCTCAGGCAGGGCCAGGAAGCCCAGCGACAAGGGGATTATCTGTGCTCCAGGGGACTTAAACTGTCTTCATGTCACTGGATGGGGCTGCTGGGACTGAGAATTAGTGCGCCAATTCTGTATCTAATCGCTTGCAGCAGCAAACTAGGCAAATCTGACAGCTGCTCCAGCCGGGCAGAGGCTCTCCCAGGTGCCCCTGCAAGCTCCACTCCCCAGGACGTGAGCTGGCATTTTCACAAATTGAGGTAGGCCAGACAGTGCTCCCTGGAGAGTGGAGGAGGCATGGGGGGACTTGGTCTTCCTCTATCCAGCCCTGGCACCATCCCCCCCACCAGGTTGTTCTTTGGGTCTGGGGCATTGCTGCACTTCCTCCTCCTCTCCAGTCTCTGCCTGGCTGTGCCCGGGCAGCAGGGGCTTCTCAAGCTTGTTCAGCCTTGAATACAACCCACCGATATTTGAGCCAGTCCTGGCTCCAGGAGGGATTCCATTTCTCCACTGTCCAGCTATCCCTTGGACTGGGAGGTGCGTCCCAAATGGCTGACTGGACTCCAAGTGAAGTGCACCCGTTTCACTGTGTTTAGTGTATTTTGCTGAGTGACCTGAGCCTCAGGTTTCTCCTCCGGAGAATGGGTGTAATGATGATGATCCCTAGCCGGGTCTGCTGGTGCGCACCTGTAGTCCCGACTACTCGGGAGGCTGAGGTTGGAGGGTCGCTTGAGCCCAGGAGGTCGAGGCTGCAGGGAGTTGTGATCAAACCACTGCAGTTAGTCTGGGTGACCCAGCGAGGCCTCATCTTCAAAAAAAAAAAATTACTAATGAGTTCTACCTCAGTGCTGTTGCTGGGACCAACACTGTCCTCCCCACCCACCCCAGGTCGTGGTGGGTCGCCGGCAAGGCCTGGCTGGCCCAGGCACAGCCTCAGCCCCGCAGGCATTTCTGAACCCCTCCCCTAGCTGGGAGTAGGGAAAGCAGGCCTGAGGAGGCCTCACCGGCCCTGCAGCCCCTGCACTGCCGGTTCCAGGCCTCGGCTCCCCTCCTAACGCCGGTCCCATGTGCAGCAAGTCCCAATGCTGTCCCGTCGCTGGGGTCTCAGGGACCGCTGTCTCCTCGTCTCCTCTTAGGAGCTCTAACCCCAAACTCCGCTCCTAGACTCGGTCCTCCAAACTCCAGGCGCTGCCTTCAAGCGCAGGCAGCAGCGGTCACATCTCCACTGTTCCCAGCACCGGGGAAATGGCTTTCGTGTTGCTCACACCCAGCTCAGATGCCCAGTCCCCTTCCCTGACCTCAGACCATACAGCAGCGTTCTCTGTGTGCTTTACACCACCACACCCCTAAAATCTCCCTGCGAGAGCCACTGTTTGCTTCACTGCTTCGCCCAAAACCGAGAACCCGCGGCTCACAGACGCTCCATCCTATCCGCGGACAGAAACGAATCCGAGCCCGCAGCTGCACGTTTGAACCCCGCAAAGCCACTGTGAGCCGGTACTGAAACCCCAGGGAAAAGTCGGGGTTTGGGGGCGGGATCCTTGCTCCATGTGGGTTGGGAAAAGACGGTGGGAACCTTCGGGACTCTGGAGTGGTGAAATGACGGGAGAGGACACTCAACACCCCCGACTCATGCCCTTCAGAGCGGAGCTCTGACCTGGCCTTCTCCAGGCAGTCTTCCCGGCTGCGTCCTGCCCTATCTCCTCCTCCCCAGCTCGGCGTTTGCAGCCCCGCTGGGCCGCGCGCAACTGGAGCGCCAAGTTGCGTCACCTGAGCGCTGTTACCGTGGTGCCCGGTCTGACCGCGTGTGCGAACCCAGGCGTCTGCGACCGCGGAGCTGCGAGTTGTCTCGGGCCCTCCCGGAGCTGCGGGCGGCTCCTCGAGAAACTCAGAGAGCCCAGGCGCACCACGGGCCACCCCGGACATCCCCAGGCGGCCCTGTTAGCCCCATTTTATGGAGGAAGACTGAGGCTTTGGGGTGCATGGGACCCGCGGTTACCCCGCAAACACAGACGCTTACGAAGACGCTATCGCGAGCCGAACAGTCTGGAGGAACTACACTCACAGGAGCTCCTGCACTGGGTCTCCGCGTCCTCGCTGGCCTAACTCCGCAAACACGCCCTCCCCGGACGCAGGCAGGGTTTGCCGAGTGAAGTCTTGGCGGCGAAAGAGCGCAGGCAGCCAGCCCAGCAGGGCCCCCCATCTGCCTCCCCAGCCACGCCATCCCCTCCCTCACTCCACATCACCCCTCCCCTCCCCCCACGCCCTTCTCCGGCTGTCGCCCGCGCGGAGGCGCCCGGGGCCCCGGGTTCCCGAGAGCGGCGGGGGGGTCCAAAGGCGCGGGCACCGATGGCGGGCGGGGCCCTCCTGGGTCCTCTGCCCGCCGCCACCCCTCGGCCCACCCCGCCCGCAGCATCTGCGCATTTTAAGCCGGATAAGACGCTTCCTTCCCTGTTTGTCTGGGTTTCTTTCTCGGTTGCTCAAGGCTCTGATGTGACCTCTCCAAGAAAGGACACCAATGGCCGCACCCCCGCCCCACGACGTTGCGGACAGCAAGCCGACTCCCCCCACCCGGCCGCCTGCCCCCTCCCCGCGTCGGTGCGCGCCTTGGCTCCGGGAAACGCCTGCCTCCGGTCCGTCTAGCGCTGCGTGTGCGAGTGCAGCCCCCGCGGGGACGTGGGCACCAACAGCAGGCGAGTGACTACCGCGGCGCAGTTCCCGAGGACCCAGCGCCTGTCCCGAGGCCACCCTCCTGGGCAGGAATTACTGTCTGCCGGCCCGAAGCCCCCACCCCACCCGCCGCCCTGTTTCAAAGTTGGGGAGAGTCCATGCCGCGACGGAGCGAGCAGACTTGGACATGGCCGAGTGCCGGGTGCGCACGATTGGTCTTAAGAGTTTAGGGAAAAAAGCACGCGAGGAAACCACGCGGGGCCCGGCGCGCTCTCGTTTCCCACCACTGCCCCCTTCCCGGGCACCGTGGGCCGCCGCTGTTGCCCGTCCCGCTTTCTTCTCGCCTCGGAGCACCGGGTCCCCCGGAGTGACCTACTGCAGCCCAGCCCCGGCGGTCGGGGGCTTGCGCTGGGTTTTGGGATGCGGTCTCAGACGCTTGGCCCTGTGGCCCTACCCATCGGTTCCGGTCCCAAGAACGGTGCTCTCCTGTGCCTCGGGCCTTTCCCGGGGCGCGGGGCCGCGGCAGGAGCGACCTCTGCCCGCGCTACCTTCCTGCCCTGTGGCCTACCTGGGTCCCCCTTGCACCTCTGTTCGGTGCAGCCCTGAGCCTCGGTTTCCCAGACGGCGCAGCTGAGGCTCTCGAGGTGACGAGAGGCTGTGGGGGTGAGGTCGCAGCCCTGCTCCCTCCTCAGTTCCGCCACCCACCCCTTCGGTAGTAACGCCGTTCTCAAAATGGGCCCAGGGCCCTTTCCGGCCAAACACGGCCTGGACTCCTGGGCAGAACCCGAGCGCGGCAGAGGTGGCCCGAAGGCCGGGTTGCGGGGGATCCCGGCCTCTGCGCAACTGCCCCGGAATCTGGCAGGCAGACACCCTGCGCCACTGGGGACCATGCGACCCCGCTGAGCTGGCGCTCCCCTCTGGCGAAGGACCAGGTGGCGAGATCGCCCCTGTCGTGTGGCCCAATGCGTTACCAGCAAGAACAAAGTCCCATCTTAACTGCTCTTCGCGCGGCTTTTGACCTTGGGTCGGGGCTGCGTCTCAGCGCTCAACAGCCCCGCTTCTCCCCACGGTTTTAAATTACCGGAACGAAGCCACTGCCAGCGGCGCCTGCACGGGGAGGGCAGGGAGCGCTCGGGGCGCATTGGGACCTCGAGTACCTTCACCCTAGGGAGTGCTCGTCCCCAGCCCGGCCTCTGCGGCCGCCCCCGGCCCAGCCCGTGCTGTCCTCATCTTACCGCCGCCCGCCCCGGCCCTGCGCTCCCGCCACTCCGCAGCCACGTTTCTCCGCTGCCGTCCTCTTCCAGGGCCAAGGGGCCGTGGCAGACCCGGAGCCTCCCGGAGGCGCTTCTGCCGGGGCGGATTATCTCCCCTCTCCCACCAGGCCCCGGCGGGGGGCACCAACTCGCCCCGAAAGCCGAGAAGCGCTGGAACTCCCCCTCCTGGCCCCCTCCTCCGCTTCTGCTTGTTTAACCTTCCGGCAGGGCGGTGACCCTGCGCCCTGCCAGGCGCTGCCATGGGGTCAGGCGGGGGTGGGGGGCGCCTCAGGAGTCCGGCGGCGGCTGAGAGTCCCCCGAGCAGCAGATACCCTCCTCCTATCTCCTGTTCTGCCCATCGTGGGAAGTGTCCCAGGCCTGGTTGTGCCAGAGGCCCTGGGCGACCTTCAGCAGTGTCTTAACTTCTCTGGGCTTTGACCTCTGGGGACAGAACACCCCGCCCTCAGTGAGAGGCCCTGCTCTAGGCAGGTGCGGCTACATGATCCATGTGGCCCAGTGCAAAATGAAAGATGGCCCTTGCTCAAAAACTCGAGAAATATTGTGACTTTGAAGGCAGCAAACACAGAGGAGGGGCCCTTCTGAACGGGGCCCTGCGCGACTGTACAGGTCCCTCGAGCCCATGGAGCTAGCCTTGACTTCTGGACTAGGACCCCCCACAGAGAGCCTCCACCTGCCAGCGGCAGGCCTTTCTTCCCTTGTGCACCCTGAGTGCTCAGTCCTGGGCCCTGGGCAAGGTGGGGCTGGTCTCAGAGGGGCTCGCGGAGATCCCTGCAAATTAGGGCCGCCCTTGTCCTGCTGCTGCTCCTCAGGCAGCTGCCTGTGGGCTGTCCTCTCCCCCTGCGTTGGGGACTCTAGGGGCACAGATAGGGCTAATGGTGCAGTGTCACCCTTGGCCCAGCCGTCTGCAGGGATGTCGAAGGTCTACCCTGGAGATCTGACTTAACTACTCTCAGGAGGTAACAGGTAGGGGTGGGAGGAGGGCGGGGCGGGAAGAGGGCCAAGGTGGATGATGGTGACTGTGACTTAGAGGAGGCAGGGCCCAGGTTTCTGGAGCTGGGTCTGCCAAGGGCCCGGTCTCAGGGCCACATTCTGGGTGCGTTTCTCAGGCGCTAGTTTTGCCTCCTGAATGGTGGGGAGAATAACTCCCCCACCCAGTGTGGGGCAGGGGAGGGGCAGGGAGGGGTGGGGTGCTGTGCGCACCTCGGGTGGGTTTCCCCTTTGAGCCTCACAATGATGACGTCACCCCCATCTGGAGGACAAAAACTAGGAGGCCCAGGGCAGCTGGGTAAGGGGTCCAGAGTCACGCAGCCCACAGGCCCCAGGTCCACAGCAGCGCAGGGTGGGTGCCCGTGCATTCAGGCCAGAGAGAGCAGATTCTGGGCTTCGGGCTCAGGGCCTATGGGATGCAGGGTGGCCTCTGCCACCCAGAGTCCCACAGCCAGGCACCCTTACCAAGCCCAGGCAGAGTTCAAGAAGCTCAGGGACTCTAGGGGCACTGATGGGGCTAACGGCCCATATCCCCCTGGGCCCAGCCGTGGGTCTTGGAGCTCTCCCAGTGACAAACCAGCCCCAAAAGCTGAGCAAATGGCCTGCGACAGCCGCCCGAGGAGGCCCTGGCTTGGACCCAAGACTTCTTGCTTCTCTGGCCCCAGAAAACGCTTCTGGGTTCTGAGGATTAGGTTCTGGGAGGAATCCAAGCTCTGTGGGAGAAACTTGGGCAAGGCGCTGGCCCCTGTGGGCCTCAGTTTACCTAGCTGTAAGGAGTGGATGGGTTCTGAGTGGGGGCAGACAGGCAGGTGGAGCCACAAGATGAAGCTGACCTGGAGATAATTCCCCAGCCCCTCCTGGGAACGGTGGCTGGGCAAGCAAGCGCTCCTGGGCCTCCATACCCCATGCCCTGGCTTGGGCCCGCTCCCTCATACACAGCCGATGTATGACAAGTGTGTGGGCCCTGAAGAGGCCCCTGGGCTCTCAGGGGTTCCGGGAAGCACACTAGGACTTTGACGGTGGCATGTTCCATGCTAACAGGGTGTGGCGGGCTTTCCAGCTCAGTGGGCAGGTCCAGGAGTCTACTAGCTCAGCGTGGTGCCCCGGTCCCAGCCAGCTGGAGCCGCACAACAAGCTGAGTCCTTGCTGGCCACCAACACTGATGCAGGCCCCATCCCTCCAGCCTGACCTCAGGAGGCTGGTGGGCAGGGAGCCTAGTCCCTGGGCCAGGTGGCCCTCCCCCCCAGCCACTGTGCCTGCTGTGTTCTAGGGACACAGGCCTGGGGACCTGCAGGGTATGGCAGTGCCCAAGATCATGGTTCTTTCCACACTCTGGAGGTTGAGGAGGTGGGGAGTGCCAAGAAGAGGCGCTGTTGAGAGACAGACATCTATGCTTCCTGGTGATTCCTTCAATAACCGGGTGAAATAACAGGCCAACCTCAGTTCACTGAAGAGGAAACAGAGGCCCAGAGAGGTTAGGGAACTCACTTAAGGGCACACAGCAGCAGGAAGAGGTAGATTTGAATTTGGGACATGGCTGCCCCCTGCCACCTAGCCTCTGCACACACAAGTGCATGCATACACGAATATATGCACACACACACACACGTGCACAGTGATTGAAACACAGATTTAGACCTTGGGCATGCAGGGCAGAAGGCCCACCCGAGAAGATGCGAACACAAATCCATTTCCTTCAAGTGTTGATTGATTTCTCTTCAAGAACGCCTGCATTATGCAAGGGGCTGAAGGTCAGCTGATTTAAATGGAAATGAGTTCAGGAAAAACAAATCAACACAGCTCCAGATTCAATTCACTGGAAAAGCACATCGCCTTGAGTTACTCAAGGAATGACAGGGCCATTGTAGAGATAGCTGGACAGCCTGCTCACCGTGCTTCCTGGGGTCTCAGCCTTGGAAGATCACCGTGCTTCCGGGGGTCTCAGCTTTGGAAGATCACTGTGCTCCCAGGGGTCTCAGCTTTGGACGATCATCCTGCTCCAGCTCCCAGGGGGTCTCAGGCTTGGAAGATGTCTCTGGAGTTGCTGGGTCCTCCATGAGTTCACTTATCCTGGCTGGAGCTGGGGGTTACCACAGAAACCTGGAGGGACTTTTCCCCTAACAAGTCTTTTTTTTTTCCCAAACGAACACTTTTTGGAAGAGTTTACCCCGAAGTGTGGCTTGGGTTTTGCATCTCAAGTGGTCTAAGCAGCTCTACAGTCTCTGCAAAAGAAAAACACATATTCCCTCCTTCTGTCCTTCCCTCCTTCTCGCCCTCCCCTCCTCCTCCTCTCCTGTCTGCCTTCCTTCCTTTTCTCCTTCTTCCTCCTTCCTCCCTCTCTTCCTTTGACTGGCCAGTCATCAGGCTGGTTTCTGGAACGGGGCAGGGAGCAGACAGCCAGGGCCATTCCCATGTGGCACTCGTGGCCGTGACCTCACTCGCGTTCTTCAGCTGGCCTGTGAGGCCACCGTGCTGTCTTCATTTAGAAGTGCAGACGCAGAGTCCCAGAGAGGTGGAGTGATTTGCCCAAGATGGCCCAGCAAATGGGTTCCTGAACCTGGCAGCAGCCCCTCCGCCTCAGGCATTCCCTCCTCTCCAGCTCTTCTGGCAAGTCCCTCCCTACCTGCTTTGTGTCCTGCAGCCGGTCTGGGCTGACTCACACCCCCAAGCCTCGGTGCCTCCTCCCTGCCACGCTGGGACTTGCCTGCACCCTAGGGCACCGACTCTTTGTTAAATGATGTCTTAAACATTGTGGGCAGCGTGCACATCTCACTTGGAGATTCTCTGGCCTCTTTGGGCAAAATCCGCCACCCCTGCTCTGTCCCATCATGGTCCTTGGCACGAGTCCCCCTCCGATCACCAGTCCCTGGCTCCCACCTCCACTCACTTGGACCAGCCTGAAGGCTGACCTAATCCCATGCTGGGCCCCAGCCCCCAGAGCACAGAGCCAGGCACATGCAGCTGCTGTCATTCTAGATGGGCCCGGGGAATTAAAAGCATTTCAAGCCAGAAGGGCTGGGGGAAGGAACGACAAGGGAGAGGAGCTACCTCTGCTGTATTGTGAAAGACGGAGGTGACCAGAGTGGAGGGACATTGAGGTCTCGAGAGAAGAGAATACCGGGAAGTTAGGTGAGGACCCCCTGAGGCAGGAAAGGTAACAGGCAGAGGAAGGAGGAAATCGAGGCAGGAGGAGCCAAACCCAGAGTTTGCCCAGAAGAGCGGAATTCCTCCCCATCCACATCATCTGTAGCCTGTGGTTTTGATTACCTTCTGGCAGTCCGCAGCGCCCCTTAGGAGCTGAAGCACTTGCGTTTCCATCTGCTGATCAGACATGGGAGGAAACCAAGACAAATAAGACATCCACATTGTGGTGGGAGCATGTTTTTGGCTCTAGATTCAAAATTAGCATAATGTTTGTCTAAAGCTAACAACAGTACATTCTTCCTGTCTGGAAACATGTTAATGATCTTAATATTTAGGAGAAAGTGTCTTCGGATGGAGAGAAAGCTGGCTCCCTGCACCAAGATTCAGTTTGCTTAGAGCGATTTTACTGTCATGTGTTTTCTTGGAGGAACCAGAGGGAGACATCTGGGTAGTTTATCATCATTTCTTTGAAATATCTTTAAAATATGTGCTTCCTGCCCCCAGAGCTGTTGGATCGTGAGGACATACAGGCCACACCTGAAGGCTGCTGGCATCCTTCTCAGATGCTCTGTGGCTTAGCTCTTTGCTCTCTAACAGGTGAGGAATTATTCAGCCCATTTTACAGTCATGAAGACTGAGCCTGAGGCAGAGTGACCTGCAGACCCAGGGTTACATAGCCCTGGCAGGGACTCGGGTGCGGCCGAGCTCACCTTGAGTTTATTTTTTTTATTTTTTTTTGAGACAGAGTCTTGCTGTGTCACCCAGGCTGCAGTGCAATGGCATGATCTCGGCTCACTGCAACCTCTGTCTCCCGGGTTCAAGCGACTCTCCTGCCTCAGCCTCCTGAGAAGCTGAGATTACAGGCACACACTACCAGCCCAGCTAATTTTTGTATTTTTAGCAGAGACGGGGTTTCACCATGTTGGCCAGGATGGTCCCGAAATCCTGACCTCAGGTGATCTGCCCGCCTCGGCCTCCCAAAGTGCTGGGATTATAGGCATAAGCCACCGCGCCTGGCCTGAGTTTGCTTTTGTAAGCAGCCTTGAGCATTTTCTGCTGTCCCTGGAAGGGGGCCCAGCTCTGCTCAGCAGTTGTCCAGGGCCGGCTGCGCTAACAAACACCAGATCCAGAGCTGGGGGTCTCATCTTCAGTGAAATCAGCCACAGCAAAAGGTGTTGGCAGGTGCAGGTTTCCTGAAAGCCCAGGGCTGATAGGGAAGCAATTGCCTCTTGCTGAAAGCATTTTCTCTTGGAAATCTCAACCTGTCCACTCTCCTCTGGAGAAGCGGGGAGCAGAGGCCATCCGGGCATAACCAGACCTTGTCCTTCCCTGCTTTACCCCAGAAGGCACCCTGGGCTGGGATCCGAGCTTGGACTCCATCCCTTTCCCAGTTTCCATCTCGCCTCGAGGCAGCCCTCTGTGATGGGCTGAGGCTTGCATAGCCGTCAAATGGAGCCTCAAAGTGGCTGAGGGTCACAACAAACATCTGTGATGCTGCTGACCCCAGCGTGGGTTCAGTCATTCAGCCCTATGGAGTCCTCGTGGCCCCAGGTACAGCCTTCCTCACTTCAGAGAGAAAGGGCTTTGAAAGCTTCTCTGGCTCACAGATCATCAGGGCCTCACCACTCGAGCAGAAAACACTGAATGGATTCAAAGCTGAATATTTGGTGCTGATCTAACCCATCTCTTCTTGATGATCTGAGTTCCAAGATGTTCTCTGGAACATCATTCCTGCAAGGCTTCTCAGAAAAAAGGACCCTGTGGCCGCTGAAGCCTGGGAGATGCCATACACTGGGCCCACCCCCACCACTAGAGATCTGTGTTGACCCTGAGCAAATTAACCGCCCTGACCTCCCTGCAGAGATGGCCTTCCCTGCCGTGAGCCCAGCCTGGCATGTTCCGAACTCACGGGACTCAGACCCCTTTCCCCATCACTTTTCTTGTTCAGGGTCCCCTCAGGAGACAGAAACCACCCATCGTTCTAACAGACAGTCCTGTGTAGAGAAGGGGTAGCTTGGTATTAAGGGATGGAAAGGCAGAGGGACTCTGAGATGCCATGGAGTAGCAACCTTAGGAAGCCGCTGCCACCCCAGGGTGGGAAAACATGGGGAAGCAGAGGGAATTACTCCAACTAGGCAGCTCAGAAGAGGGGCGGTGGAGTTGGGCCCCCGACGACTGAGGGCCTGTGGGCTATGCCTGTTTCTGAAGGGCCAGGAGGTTGGCCCAGTGAGCGTAGGGAAACCACAAACAGAAAGAGGAAGGAATTTCCCCTGCTGCGGTGAAGAGCATTGCCATGGTGACATTCGTGCCAGGCCAGCTCCCCCTAGCACTGCCTGGGAGCAGAGCCCACTAAGTCAACAGTGGTTTTTCCTGCAGCTATAAATTACTGCTATGACCCAATAGATTTACTTCTTAGAACTTGTTCTGCAGTGGGCAGGTCTATGCAAACCTCCCCCAAAAGTCTGGGAAAGCTGAGAGGCTGACATATCCCATTTCTCAGAAAGGAACATTTAACATAGCCTTAGGGACATAAGACACGTCTGTGTGTTGGACGGTGGTGAGGGAAGATGGTGGCTCCCTACACCAGAACTCCCTGACCCAGCGCTTAGATGCCATAGCGAAAGGTATGCAGCCCCCTGCTGGTTCCTTCTGAAGCTGCAGGGGAGAATCTGTTCCCAGCCTCGCTCCGGCTCCTGGGGTGGCTGGTGGTCCCCCATGTTCCTTGGCTTGAGGAGGCATCACCCTAACTTGTGTCTTCATCTTCACCTGGCATCTCCTGTGTGTGTCTGTAACCAGATTTCCCCCTTTTTAGGAAGACGCCAGTCATGCTGGATTAGGGCCCACCTGCGCCAGGGTGACCCCATCTTAACTACATTGACAGTGACCCTGTTTCCAAATAAGGTCCCATTCTGATGTCCTGGGGGTTAGGATGTCAACATATGAATTTTGCAGAGACAAAATGCAACCCACAACACTTCCTGCTCAGTACACAGAGTAAGTGGGAAAACCTTCCTCAGAGGGAAAACCTTCCCCAGCCTTCGGTACTGTGGAGGCTGAAGGAACTCCGTTTTAGATGCTAATCTGCCGTGTTGACTTCTCACTCACTCTGGTTCCAGGAAGGTCTCTAAGATCTCCAGTTTCTCTATTGTTCCTTGCGCTTACCATAAATCTTGCCCTTAGAGCAATTGTCCTACACATCCCTTCTGGAGCACGTCTACCCTCTCCCTGTGGCATATAACCCCTGGGTCTGAGGTCATGGTTCAGGGGGCCACCATCTTGTCTTGCGGCCGCCACTGAGACACGGATGCAGCTTCTGTTGCTCAGTCTCTGTTAAATGTTCCTTTCTGAGAAACTGGGTATGTCAGCCTGTCTGCTTTCTCGGACTTTTGGGGTAGATTTGCATAACTTGCCCGCTGCAGAACAAGTTCCAAGAGGTAAATCTATAAGGTTAGGCAGTAATTTATTGCTGCAAAGTTACTGACTTCTGGCATCCTGAACTGTGAGACAATCAAATTCTGTTGTTTGAGCCACCTAGTTTGTGGTGTTTGTTATGGCAGCCATAGGAGGCTAAAACAGGAAAATAACAGTGATTGAGGACAAATAAAGGCCTGGATTCTTGGTTTGCCTGTTTGGAGTTTCAACTATTGAAGAAACGGTTGTTAGACAGGAGTATGAGAGAGATTTCCATTCCAGCAGATTCACAGAGGAGCTATTCAGAGAAGGACCATCATTGCAGAGTTCCCAATGGTAGGTGAATTACAGTAGGTATGCTTTTAAATGCATTGCTGAATTTCCAGCAAAAGTACACATACACTCACCCTTTCACTCAGCAATGCCACTTCTAGGAATGTACTCCAAAGACATGCTGGCAAGGTCACAAAGCAATTTCTGCACAAGGCTACTCCTGACAGGATTATTTGTCTGAGTTCCAGCATTGGGAATGATTGACACATCCTCCTGAGTAGATTCAGGTTTTCACATCATTGGCAGGAACATCACAGGCAGGATGCTGTGTTGTTCTCATTGCACCTGACCATGTGGCTCACCAATGGGATTTGTCCCATTACTGGGGATATTAACTTTGATCACTAGATTAATTAAGGTAGTGTCTGTCAGCCATCCCCACTATACTCTTTTTTTTTCTTTTTGTAATTCACAAGTAATTTGTAGGGAAGTGCTCTGGGACTATGTGAATGTCCCATTCCTCATCCTGCTTACAGTTAACCATTCATTAATTTAGGAAAGTAGGGTCCCCTGGATTCCTATTTCACCTGTCGGTGCTAATCCATCACCAGCATCATTTTCCTGCTTAAGTCGTCCTCCATCTGGTCAGCAGGAACCCCTTCATGGTGGCCCCTGTGTCCGCGCGGCACATCCCTCTCATTCCTTGAGCATGTCTTTATTATCTCTTTCTCTCTCTTTTTTTTTGAGTTGGAGTTTTGCCCTTGTCACCCAGGCTGGAGTGCAATGGTGTTATCTCGGCTCACTGCAACCTCCGCCTCCTGGGTTCAACCGATTCTCCTGACTCAGCCTCCTGAGTAGCTGGGATTACAGGCATGCAACACCACACCCAGCTAATTTTGTATTTTTAGTAGAGGTGGGGTTTCTCCATGTTGATCAGGCCAGTCTCGAACTCCTGACCTCAGGTGATCCACCCGCCTCAGCCTCCCAAAGTGCTGGGATGACAGGCATGAGCCACCGTGCCTGGCCTGTCTTTATTATCTTGATTGTTGTTGTTGTTGTTGAGACAGGGTCTCACTCCATTGCCCAGGCTCGAGTGCAGTGGTACAATCTCTGCTCACTGCAGTTTGTACCTCCCAGGCTCAAGTGATCCTCCCATCTCAGCCTCCTGAGTAGCTGGGATCATAGGTGAACACCATCATGCCTGGCTAATTTTTCTATTTTTTGTGGAGTCATGGTTTTGCTATGTTGCCCAGGCTGGTCTCAAACTCCAGGGCCCAAGGGATCTAGCTGCCTTGGCCTCCAAAAGTGCCAGGATCACAGGCATGAGCCGCCTCGCTGGGCCTGTGTCTTTACTTTCTAACACAGCAGGGTGAGTCCAATTTACCTTTGTCCTGTCCATGGCCCAGTGTCAGGATCAGACATTTCTCCAAGGGTCTTGGTTCTTTTTAAGGGAGGGCGGTGATTAGACACCAAGCTCTGGGGGCTAAACATGCTCATGGCTGTTGGGGTGTTGCTGTTCCGAGGCCTCTCCATGAGCAGAGGTAGGAAATATATGTGTGTTTACTTACATAGGTACAAGTACACATATACATGCGTTTATGTGCACACACATCTCTGTGTATTTCAGCATCTATCTGTGTTACCGCCATGCCTTCACACCAAGGACCCTGTTCAAATCCAGCACTGCAGGGGTAGTTCTTGTTTTCTCCCTTTCTCTGTGTCTGTAACTTCCTTTCCAGCAAGAAACCTGGCTTTCGTTGTCCTCAACATATTTATTTATTTGGTTATTCCCCCAAGGGAATTCAGTCTCCCTAGCTCCCGACTCTTGCCCCCGCGCTGCAGGGGAAACCCGGCTCTGTGCTTGGGCTCTCAGACCCTGCGCTGGGCTGTCATTTGCACCACCCCATGGGCAGGCACCCTTCTCATCCAGCCAGAACCAACCCACTGCACTGGGCCAGAGCCTCCACGCTCGACCTGCTGCTTCTCCTCACCTGCCAGGCTGCCCACCAGCACCCATGAGTTATCCTCCTTGCCCCTCGGTGGCTTCCTACGCTGGGCCACTGCATCCACCTCACCTCTGAACTGAGGTGTTCAGGTGGGACAGGCAGGGAGAGGAAGAACAGCAGACTCTTCTCAGGCTCTCCTTGGAAGCGAACAGTGCCTCCACCACCGGTCCAGGTCATAGCCGCGGCCATCCCAGCAACAAGGAGTGGGAAGATGGACCCTGCCTCTTGGTGAGACAAGCGGCAGAATCCTATGGCAGACTCTTGTCCTCTCCTTGGACAGGAGAGACAGAGAGAAAAGGGGCGGAGGCCATGTGGAGATGGAAGCAGAGATGAGTGATGTGGCCACGAGCTGAGGGATGCCCACAGCTACCAAGACCTGGAACCAGCAGGAAGGAGCCTCCTCTGAGCCTCAGGAGGGAGCACAGCCTTGCCACCCCTGGATTTTAGACTTCCGGCTGCCAGAACTGTGAGAACTGAGTTCTTGTTGAAAGTCCCCTGGTTTGTGATAATTTGCTGTGGCATCCCCAGGGTACTAACACATCCTTAAACTTCTCCCTGTTTCCCAGTCTGGGCCCCTCCCACATAGGGCCAGGGCCAGCAGAGGTCCTGTCTGGGACTGGGGCAGCAGAGACCTGGTGGTGAAGTGAGACATTAGGGTCAGGGGAGCTGGGTGAGCCCTTCATGTCGCTGAGCCTCGGTTTTCTCTCCTGTATAAGGGACACACTCCTTCTTCTCTCAGCCTGGACAGACGCTGTGAGGCCATGGCTGTGGCAGCCCCTGTGCACCCCCAAGAAGGGGTCAAGTTGCCGTCTGTGGAGTTCAGATCCTACCTCCCTGTATTCCAAGGCTTTCCTGGCCCTCGGGCCTTCCTGGGTGGAACTGCAGTCTCCCTGGGAAGGTCTGCACTCTGTCTCTTCCAGCTCCTATTCTGCTCCCCACTCCCTAACCCCACTCCTAGACTTCCAGATGCCCCAGCTGTGTCGTAGGGAAACAGACTGCAAAAGAAAACCAGAGCATGTTTCCCAGAACAACGGGAAGGCCAGAGAAAGGAGCTTCCTTAGACAAACCTGCACGACTGTTTCAATTCCCAATTAATTCCAGCGTGGAGACAGCTCGCAGCTGCTGGGTGTCGCTGCCTGACTCTAAGTGTGTTGCTTCAGTCACCTCCTCCGTGCAGCGGTGGGTGGGGGGTTGTCTGGATGCAGCCTGCACGGTGCTGGCAGGATGACATCTCCCCCGTCAGGTACGTAACACATATCTGTTCCGGTCCCTGCCACATAGCCTTTGAGCTTTGGTTTCGGCTCACGAATTGCAGAGGTGGTAATGCCCATGGGCAGCGGGTGGCTGGGATGATGGAATGAAATGAAGAGGGTTTGTGTAGCGGAAGCTGTCAGCAAATCAGCCATTCACGGCAACGGTGTTGACCCCCACCGTGGAGTGGACGCTTCGTACGTTGCTCAAGATTCTACAGGGATTTGTTTAATTCTTATGGCAACCTCCTGGGGGTGGATGCTGTCATGATTCCCACTGTATAGACAAGGAAACTGAGGCACAGAGAGGGCAAGCCGCTTGCCCAAGGCCACACAGCCAGCGAGTGGCCCAGGCTGAATGCAAGCCAGGCAGCCTGGTCACAAAGCTCGTGCTCAGGACCCACGGTGCTTGTCACGGAGATGTGCAGAGGGAGGACTGCAGAGTGGGGTTTCGCACAGCTGCCCCCGGCCACAGGCACCCGAGAACCCCCGTAATGCAGCACCCACTTGTCCTCTCGAAGGCAGCGGTCAGACGTTCCAGCAGAAAGAGCATCAAGCTTCTTAGCCACCACACCTCCCACCGGCTTTCCCCTCCTGGCATCTCTGAGAGCCCCGCCTTGCCAGGACTTGTGGGCTGGTGCAAGCTTTGGAGACGGGTAGGGGGGATTTGCCATTGGGTCACTGTCCGGAACCCTGGGGACCACAGAGGCCAAGGAAGCAAGGCTCAGGTGGTCTGGAGGTCAGGCCCCTCACAGCTGCAGCCCCCCAACACAGCTTTGTGCTCTGACCCACCCTCTGAGGTCTCCAGCCCGGCCCCTCCCCAGGGCACCCGGAGTGCCAGGGATGCTCTCACCAGAGGCAGAGCCCTCAGGTGCAGCGGGGACGAGAGACAGCCTGGCCCTCTGCCCACGCTTCCAGGACCTTCCAGGATCCTGCAGCTCCTCAGACAGGTGGGCCCATCTTGCGCCAATCTGTGCCTGGCCGCCCTCGGGGCCCACCTGCGTCTTTGAAGGCCTCTATCCTCAGGTGGGTCATGGCCCGGGGCGATGCTCTCTGAAGCACCTGGGGTTCTGCGGTGTGTCTCTGGTGGGCTGCGTTTGTTCTTTGATGCTGAGAGGAGTTTGGGGTGAGGGGCCGGGGCCGCCTGATACACGGTGGACACCTGAGGGCTGACTGCTAATCATTCCCACATCCCTGCATTCCAAGTCAGAGACTCCAAAAGCCCAACCCACAGGGGTTCGAAAGGAACCTGCTAGAACTGGACAGGTCCACACTTGGCAGCAGTCTCTCCCCTCACCCTGGACAGATGCCGGCCAGGCACCCTCAGGCCCCGTGCCTCTGCTCCCCGCCATGGTCACGCGGATTCGCCGCAGCCTCCATCCCGTCCATCCCCCCAAATGTGGAACACACCCGCTTTCTTCTCTCCCATCCCCCTTCCTTCTTCCCTCCCTCCCTCCCTTCCTCTCTTCCTTCCTTCCTGTTTCGCTTTAAATACTGTATCTGTATCAAAGGATTGCATGTGCCTGGTTCAATATTGGTATTAAGGCTCATAACGAAACACAGGCACGTGGCCCTGCCCCTGCCCCGCACATCTGTGGTGGGCTTCCCACTGGAATATTCCCCCTCATGGCTCTTCTCACCTTAGTCCTATAATCCTTCTGACTTCTGCTCAGGAGTCACTGCCTCCAGGAAGCCTTCCTGCACCCTTCTCCTAGCCCCGAGAGCACTTGTCCCGATGCAGCTTCATATCCCAATGGCTGGGGAGGGGTGAGGGCACAGAGCCTGGTGATGGCTGGGCCGTCTGGATAACCCAGGACCAATTCCTCACCTCATGTCCGAATTCGCTTCGCAAAGTTCCTTTTGCCGCAGGAGGTACGAGGTTCCAGGGATTAGGACATGGACGTCATTGCAGGGAGGGCTTTATTCAGCTACATGAATAGACAAGCGGTTGAGCGAATGAGGGATGAAAGGCGACATTTGGGGCCTGTTTTCTCCCTCCTTCCCGTCTTCCCATTCTGGAGCCTGGCTTTGTGACGGGGGCTGCCGAGGAACCCTCCCTGCGGACAGGGCTGGGAGACAGACAGCGAGCGTCTTCCAGCTACGGCCTCCCCAGGCTTAAATTTCCAACCGGTAGATAATCTGCAGTCAGATGTTTTGAGGCTACTGGATTCTCCCCAGGGTGGCAGGCCTGGCCCTCGGGCCATGGAGGTGGGGTTGTGTCCAGCCCTGCCCTGCCTTCCCCCTTGTGTCCAGGGAACAGCCAAGCCAAGGGAGGCCAGGGGCACAGGGTGGACTCACCCCAGGTGTTGGCCCCGTGCCTCGGTGCTCCTGAGAAGCCCAGCAGAGCTGCGGATTGTGGCATCTTCACGCACTTACGGGCGAGGAACGGAGCCGCTGGTCCCAGCCCCGCCGGGCTGCCAGGAGGGCAGCTGCTTCATGTGGCCCCCAGACCTGGGCTGGAGGGCAGGCTGTACCATTTGGGTGGAAGGCAAGGAACCAGCCAGTGCTCTGTGATCTGTGCTAGGATTCTGGGACCCAAAACGGCAGCCTCTAGTTTGCAGCCAAGCCTGCAGGAGCGCCAGCCACTGGACCTGCCTCCTGACCCGGGCTGCACCTTGCCAGCTCATGCTCTGAGCTGCACTTCACACCGGAGGATGAGAAGAACAGAAAGGCAAGGGGAGCTGCCTGGGGTGACCAGGCTGGGTGGCAGTACGGCTGGGATTAGCACCCACGCCTGTTCTCCTCATGCCCATGTTCCTTCATCATGCCAGGGACGTCTCCCTCCTTCTTCCTCAGAGATCCCCAGTTCAGGCTGTGTCCCGCCCCCACGGTGTTCCTGCAGGAGGGGGGCTCCTGCCTGAGATCCCTTCTGGTGGCAGAAATGTAACTACCAGTCCCTCCACCCAGGGAGCAGGGTGCCCATGTACCCCAGGTTTTCCTCCTAGGAAGGGGGCCAGACCCCTGCCTGATGCCTGGAAGACTTTGTCACCTGGGTGGGACTGACACGGACGGGGCAGTGACAGTTACTGTGTGCCACTGTGCTGCAGAAAGTGTGAGTGTCCATGCCCTGCCGATGAAAACCTTCGGATTTATTCAGCAAAGTGAAGCTGTCGAGGTCGGGCAGGTGGCTGTGGACAGAGGTGAGGACCGAGGCTGTACCCTCCCGAGAAGCAGCCGCAGTGAGGAGAGGAGCCCGGCCCCGGGGAGGCTGCCAGCCGCTCTGGACCAGGCCCTGTGCTGGGCGGGGGCCTGGACCCGGCTCCTGCCGACCTGCTGTCCCACATGGTGGAGCACTTAGCCAACTCGGGTTCTTCTAGAAGACTTGACGGATGCGCTGGGACGCCCCACTCCCCACAGAGCTGCTCAGGCCGCGATGTTCCATGTGCCAGAGCTCCTCAGTAGACGCTCCGACACCTGGGCGCCACAGACAGACGGACAGGATGAGGCAAGAGGCTTCACACAGCAGGTAGCGCTCCAGCGTGCCCTCTGCACTCTAATTTGCCCAGACAGTTTGGAGTGTTTCAGTGACTCAGGTGAGGAATCACAGACCCGCGGCTTCAGTTCACATCAAAGGGGCTCTATTGTCAGCTTTAAATTTATCTCTTAAAGAGCCAAGAAAAAAGTCAGATAAAATGGCAAGAATGCGCAAGAAAAGAAAGAAAAGGTGATCAAGGAAGCTGAAAGAAGCCATTCCCGCTCAGAGAAGGGAACGGTCACGGAAAGAACGCACTCAGATGGCACCTGGAGCAGCCGTTCTTCAGTGGATGGTTCTGTTTTGTTTTGTTTCTGTCTTTGTTGTTTTTTGAGATGGAGTTTCACTCTTGTCACCCAGGCTGGAGTGCGGTGGCGTGATCTCGGCTCACGGCAACCTCTGCCTCCTGGGTTCAAGCGATTCTCCTGCCTCAGCCTCCTGAGTAGCTGGGATTACAGGCACACACCACCACGCCCGGCTAATTTTTGTATTTTTAGTAGAGATGGGGTTTCACTATGTTGGCCAGGCTGGTCTTGAACTCCCAACCTCAGGTGATCTGCCCATCTTGGCCTCCCAAAGTGCTGGGATGACAGGCGTGAGCCACCGCTCTGGGCCCAGGGGACAGGTTTTGAATGGAAGCAAAGAACATCTCCTGGCTTATGGAGGGAAGCCATTAGTAGACAGGATGAACCGAGTGAATACACTGGAAAACACAGAACAGCTTTCGTGCCATTATTAGTAATGAGTTGTGAAGTCAAAACGAAAAGAAAACAGCTTTAAAAAACCATCAGGAGTCAAAAACAGCTTTCAGCCTCACGGTAAGGGAAGCTGGAACTAATAATATCTTTCCAGTGTTTACTTAGAGAATGATGTCACGGCACCGTCTCTTGGGGGCAGACAGAGGCACACAGGGCAGAACACTGAGAAATCCACTTTACCACTTGCCAGGCAGGTAAGAAGTAGCATGTTGCATTTTCAATATCCACACTGTTTGTTAATTTTTATAAATGTGTGACATTTTGTGATTCTTTCTACTTGTAAGTAAATGTTCACCTTTGTTCTCAATTCTGCACTCATAATTTTGCATTGTTTTCTTAAGGAGTGACCCGAATGATATCTGAGTCGGTCTGCACGATGCCCCACCAGCCTCTGTCTGCACTTTGGGTGTTGGTGTTGGTGGGGGCAGAATGGAAAGGACCCCTGGGAAGCGTTGCCGAGATGCCCACGCGAGGGGAGCGGAATGGAAAGGACCCCTGGGAAGCGTGGCTGAGATGCCCACGCGAGGCATCCACTGCCTTCCATGATGGTTGCTTTCCTCACGCTTGTGATACGGCCCCAGGCAACGGGACCTGACTCCTGCTCATGCCCTTGGCGTCGACTTCTGCCGCGGCCTGGCCGGGAGTGCTCTGCTGCCTGGGACCATCTGGCTTGCTCCAAGGGACTCGGCCAACAACACTCCTATCTTAGTGCCTTGTAGAGACAAGAAAAGGGGCACGGAAAGGAGAAACGGCCCTTGTGGGCCACACAGCAGGGTGGGCCCCGGGCTGTGCATGGTGATTCCCTGCCCGAGAGTGGGCAGCCTGCCAGCACAGGCAGTGGCAGGGGTGGGGGGCGGGGGCGCTGCATGGAGACCAGGTCTCTGAACTCTTCCGTGCTGGCTGTAAGCTGGCTGTGCCACGCTCATCACTTCACCCTTCTCTTCTCCAGAGCTTACTGGGCACCTGCTGCGGCCGTGTTGGGACTCGGCATTGGGGAGACAGCCCCTCCATGCAGAGGGCTTGTCATCTGAAAAATGGTTCCCCTAAAGACATGCCCAGCAGAATCCTTGGAACTTGCAAATCCTGCCTGGTGTGGAGAGAGAATCTTTGCGATTAAGTGAAGATTGTTGAGATGGGGAGATTATCCGGGATTATCCAGAAGCACCCAAAAATGCAATCTCCAGTGTCCCTGTGAGAGGGAGACAGAGGAAGAGGGACTCCTACAGGAGAGGAGGCCGTGTGGCCACAGAGGCAGAGATGAGTGATGTGGCCATGAGCCAAGGAATTCCTGGGGCCACCAGGGGATTTTCCACTGGAGCCTCCGGAGGGGGCGCGGCCCAGAGGTTTCGGCCCAGTGATGCCTACGTCAGACCTCAGGCTTGAGAACGGTGGGAGGACACACTTCTGTTGTTTGAAGCCAGCCAGGAATAGGTCTGTGTCACGGCATTCACGGGAAACCAATACATCCCTAGTTGCCCGGGTTCCCAGTCGGGGAGGGAGCCTATTGCCTGCTGTTCCTCAAACACATCCCAGGTCTCCTGCGGCGGGGCCTTGGCATCAGCTGTGCCCTCTGCCCGAGACTCTTGGCTCAGCCCCCACAGCGGGCTCCACCTCTCGCTTAGACCTTTGTCCTGACGTCCCCCTACCTTCATCACCCTCCACACACCCCCATCTTCTCCTTAGCGCTTTTCTCCTGCCTCTGTCCCACACCGCCTGCTTGCTCCTCACGGTGGCCTGCTGTGACAGGGAGAAAGGAGAAAGGAAGCTGCTGCCAGATGCCTGGGAACCCCGGGTGGGCATCAGTTCCTCCAGTCCAGCCAGGACGGGGCATGGCCAGGCCTTGCATTTTGGGAGCTGCGTCACCGAGTCAGGGTGTCAGGGTGTCAGGGTCTGAGCCGGCACGTGTCACTAGGAGGAAAGTGTCTAAGGGCCACTAGAGCAGAGTGTGCCGGCCTTACACCCCCTGGAAGTGAGCGTGACTGTGCCCTCTCTCCTAGCATCTGCATGCTGGCCAGCTGCCTGGCCTCTCCAAAAGCCTGGTCCCTGGTCTACAATGGAGAGGTCATTCCCCTTGCTAGGCTTCTGTGGAGGCCCTGCAGGGAGTTGGCACGTGGAAGCTTCCAGTAGCTGGCAGAATCGTCTTGCGTAAGGATCCATGTTCACCCACAGGTGCCCGTGGGCAGCTGAGCTGGGCGGCTGCAGCCACATGCGCTCCCACTTGGGCCCCTGGGGACCATCTGTTCCCCATTATATTTGGGGAGCTGACAGGACATATGGATGAGCCTCATGATCTCATCACCGCTGGGAGGGTGGAGGCCGGCAACCAATCAGCAGCCCTGGCCCATCCGCCCCTTGGCACTGGGAGGAACAGAGCGGGCGGGAGCGCAGTCAGGCTTTGCGGTCCAGACAGACTGAAACAATCATCATTCCCGGGATTTTTACACCTGGTCTCCCACAGACCTTGGCGCCCCACTGCTGGCTGGGCTGGCCTGGCCACAGGCCTGGCGGGGGAGGCCATGCGGGCATCTCTGGCCTCTGAGTTCCTGCCCAGTCTCTCTGACTGGGGAGACAGAAGGCAGGAGTGGACAGGGCGCTGGGCATCCCAACGGGGCCTTTGCCCAGTGCTCCCAGGAACGCAGCTTTCTCTTCTATGAAATAGGAGAAGTGATGCCTGCCAGGCTGGGGTACGTGGCTGTGAACCTCCGGTGGGGGAATGAAGGGAGCAGTGTGGTCACAGAGCTGAGCTTCCCCGCGGGGGCTCAGAGCAACAGACCCCCAGCAGCTGGCCCCCTCAGCCTTGTACCATTTGGCTGTGACTTCACATGGTCCCAAATCCACCTTTGCTCCCATTGGTGCTTTACACAAATTCCTAGTTGTTGGCTGATCAGACTGAACTTACACGCCTCTAGGGATGGGGCACTCACTACCTCCTGAGGGCTCTCTTCCACACTTGCACGGCTCTGACTGTTGTCTGCCTTCCTAGGACATCCATGCACCAGTCCTGGCTGTGTCCAGAGAGCCACAGGTGATGTCCTGGAGCCCCCATCCCCACATGGCTGCTCTTCAGCTCTGTGCAGGCAGCAGCCTGGCCCCCAGACCTTCTTTCTCCCATCCCTCTGGTGATGGGCATTTGGGCTTCTTCACTATCACCTCCCTCTGGCTGTGCTCTGGTCCCACAGAAGATGTTGCTGGAAATGGCAGAACACGGGGTCCAGCACTTCCCGTGGTGCTAGTGCAAAGGTGCAGCGAGCCCCCACCCTCCCCCACGCCGGCCCGCACCCTCCCCCACGCCGGCCCCCACCCTCCCCCACGCCGGCCCCCACCCTCCCCCACGCCGGCCCCCACCGTTCCCCACGCCGGCCCCCACCCTCCCCCACGCAGGTCCTCCACCCTCCCCCATGCCGGCCCCCACCCTCCCCCACGCAGGTCCTCCACCCTCCCCCATGCCAGCCCCCACCCTCCCCCACACGGCTGTTGTCCAGTGTGCCGGAACCCTCTGGCTCCCAGAACGAACCACGTGGGAGCCGAGCCTCGTTGCACCTCATATCTTCATTCATTCATTCATACCTTCATTCATTCATTCATGCAACAAATGTTGTTCAGAGTCCTACTACAGGCCAGGCACAGCCTGTCCTGGGTGTCATTCTCGACATGACAAAATGCCGAGGGGAGACCCGGCTGGAATTGCATTCTTGGTGGCGTGTTGTCATCTCAGCTGAGTGGGCGGGCCTGAGCAGGAAACACCATGAAAATCATTTTTCTATTTCTGAACATACTTGTCAGCTTAATGGGAATTTTAAGTGGTTTGCTGAACTTGCACTGTGTGAAGAACAGAATTTAAAAAGCCACATGTTCACTCTACATCGATTCTTTATCTCTCTCTTCTGTGTTTTCCCCCCAAAAGAAATCCATTGCTCACCGCACCGTTTACCAAGCTTCCCGCTAAGACCCTTTCCCCTCACGCGCTGGTGCGTCTTGGGGGCCCTCCCTACCGCTGGCTGTAGTCACCAGGAAGACCCACGGGCTTTGCTTGGACAGCTCCAGGTCCCGGAGTGCCCCAAGGATGCCGGGTGTGTGTGGACCTGTCGCTTACAGGCGGCACTGCTTCCCCCTATAGTGCATACATTGAAGCCCTAATCCCCAGGAGCTTAGAATGTGACCTGACTTGGAAGTAGGGTCATTGCAGGGATAATTAGTTCAGATGAGGTCAGTCAGAGTCAGGCAGGCCCTCAATCCAACATGACCGGTGTCCCCATAAAAGGTGGACGTTTGGACCCAGCCACGTCCACAGAGAGAACGTGGTGGGAAGGTTACAGTCACGCTCCCCCAAGCCAAGGGACCACCAGGGCTGAGAGAGAGGCCTGGAACAGACCATGCACTTGTGCCTGCAGGGGAGCCTGGCTCTGCCAACACCTCGATTTCAGACTTCCGGCCTTCAGGGCGAGGGAGAGCACGTGTCTGCTGCTCAACACCCCCGCCTGTGGGGCTGGGCATGGCAGCCCTGGGAATCCACCACACCCACTCATAAAACAAACACTGGCCAACAAATGCCTGGAAAATGGAGCTGTCTGATGAAGGTTTATATTCCAGAGCGTCCACCAGGTAGACTATTATGGGGTGCCTCAATGGCGATTACCGACGGTCACCTTAGAACCCGTGAAGGCACGTGCTGCCGTGATGGGGGAAAGGCGTGAAGGCTGGCAGGTGCGCTTAGAACCCGTGAAGGCACGTGCTGCCGTGACGGGGGAAAGGCGTGAAGGCTGGCAGGTGCGCTGTGGACACAGGGCCCCAGCCTAACCCAGAGACTCCTTAGATAACGGGAATGAAACGTGCTAAAGATCGTCTCACAGAAAACTAGCCCCAGATGTGGCTCTCCAGCCACCGCTTCTTTAGGAAGGCAGATTCCCCCTCGGGCAGGCCCCAGCCTCGTCCCCAGGACCCACGGGAACTGCGGGGGGCGGGTCAGGGGCAGCCTCAGGGTGGCTCCTGGTTCCACCTAGCAAAAGCTCACCGGACCCTAACCTCGTTTGCTTTTAGGCTTCCCAAGTGCCAGGGTCCTAGACCCCTCGCCCGTGCCCCGGCCACCGCCTGTCGAGGCCTCCGAGGTCAGCTTCAAGGTGTGTGTGTGGATGACCGGGCCCCCAGTGGGCTCCAGAGCCATTCTGCCTTCTTCACCCTCACCCTCGTTTATGTTCCGAGAGTCCTGGGTTTCCTCAGGTGCAGCTTCAGGGGGCTCTGCCATGGGAGGCCAGTGTGCCGTGGGCTGTGGGCCGTGGGAGGCCAGTGTGCTGTGGGAGGCTGTGTGCCATGTGCCATGGGCCTCCCCTGAGAGCAGCTGTGGTTTGTAACAAAATCGCCCTGTGTTGACGTCTTCGGCACAGCTCACGCTCACCTGCAGCTTCATGGGAAGCAGGCATCGCCTCGGTGACGCCTCACCGGGTCCAGGTTCGGGAGCCCCAGAGTCCTGAGAAGCGGAATCGTCAGTGCCCACGCATCCAGGGCTAGGCAAGGGTCCAAATCTCTGCCCGGCCACTTCCTGGCTCTGTGACCTCGGGAAAGGCACCCAGTGCTCTGGGTCTCAGCTTCCTGCATCTGTAACACAAGGACGATCGTGCCCGCCTTACCAAGCATAGGATTGGGTGAGATCATGTGAGGGGTGGTCCAGTGCCAGGGTTCCAGGCAGTCACCACCACCACAGGCAAAGCCATGGTGCCCTCCTTGCTGCCCCGGAGGGTGTCAGGGGCCAGAGGATGGACTGCAGCAGTGCCAGCTCAGGGGCTGGACAGAGACAAGGCGGGCTGGGGGCTACTGTTGTTGCCATACAGGGTCTTCCTCTGTCTGCTCGCAGAATCTCATGGCCGTTGCTGTTACAGGACACTGACTCGAGAGACGAGAGAGACACCAGAACGACACCCACAATTGCTCCTTCCATCTGTTCAGAGAACTTGGGGGTGCCTGCTGAGTGCTGGGCCCTAGTGGGGTGCTGGAGACGCTGTGACGAGGACTCCCCCCGGGAGGGGCAGGGATGCAGCCGTGGGCAGAAGTCATCCCAAGGAGGCAGGTGGTCACCCCCACACAGCCTGGGGCTGGCAGAGGAGGGGAGACCAGGGTCCACGGGGAAGGAAGTTGAAGGCTCAGCAGGCTTTGTGACCTTGCCTGGTGAGTGGGATTTGGACACCCAGGACGGGAAGGCATGGAGGGTGGGGGACGGGAGAAGGAGGACTAGGCTGGGAAGCAGTGAGCAGAACCATTGGGTGCACAGAGCCAGCTGTCGGGTGCACACCTGGCACTATCAGGGAACCGTCGGGTGCACAGAGCCAGCTGTCAGGTGCACACCTGGTGCTATCAGGGAACCATCGGGTGCACAGAGCCAGCTCTCAGGTGCCCACCTGGCGCTACCAGGGTCCCCACTTGGATTATGTCTGGTGGGTGGACTCTGGAGATGGCAGCTGCTGCTGTCTACAGCGCCCTGTGTCCTAAGACCTGCAGCTAGCCGACAAGGCTCCGGTGATGTCCTAGAGTGTCTCAGGACAGAGGGGGCCTGTGGAGCTCACTCCCTCCCCTCCAGCCCAGGCCTCGCCATGCCCATTTTCATGCCACCTTGCTGTTTCTTGGGCAGCACCTGTGTCTCTGCCCAAGCTGTGACCAGGTGCAGGCCCCCGGCTATCGGCGTGGGAAGAGCAGCTTCTGGGGGGTCTTCTTAGGACCTGGAGAGCTGTGGCTGTGTGGGAGGGTGCAGGGAGCAAGTGTCCTCTTAGGGTCAGGAGCCCCCTCTGACCCTGGTCACTGTCCAGTCATCAAGTGGGTTGCCTGGGGTGGTGAGCAGCCTGTCCTTGAAGGTGCGAGCCGGGACCGTGTGCTCGGCTCAGCCAGCCAAGTTTTCTCAAGCCAGAACTGCCCTGAGCGCTCGTCCAAGCGGCCCCCACCCCCTGTGCCACCCTCGCTGTGCTGTGCAGTTCCAGTTCTATCACAGCAGTGCTTCCTCTGGATGGGGACAGACAGCCCAGCCCTGAATTATTCATGCTGACTCTTGAAGTCTCCGAGCTTGACACCCCATCAAGGAAATGGGTGGTAAATGCAGTGATTTATGCAGGTACTTAAGGCCACAGTGGCTCTGCCCAACCGCCTGGAGGTGATCCAGGCCCCACCTCTCCCCATGCAGGCTTCCTGGAGGTTCCTGGAGGGCTGGCAGTGCAGGTGGGCAGGACCCTTCCAGTTGGGTACTGGGAAGGGATGTGGCCTCTGCGGGGTGCCCCAAAGGGATCCCTCACCTGGAGTGCACTCAGAGCCCCCCTCCCCTGCTATCTGGGCCTGGGCTGAGCTCAAGGGTCCCAAGCAGAGGGAAAGCCAAAGGGGAACACTGCAGAGGGATGCTGGGAAACCCTCTTGCCAGCTCCTGTTCACTGCACTTCACAGTGACTGAGCCTGGGAAACAGCTCAGCTCACTGCAGTTGGGCAGAGAGGGAAACTGAGTCATGGGGTCATTTACCCAGGCCACATGATCAGTCTTTCGCCTATGATCTCTAGGATCAAGGCTAGTGGGGATCATATCTATATCCGGGCATCTCTCTGCCGAGGTTGAGCAATATGGACAAATCATTCATTCATTCATTCATTCATTCATTCATTCATCTGTTCCCAGCTCAGCCACCTACTGGCCTGAGGCCTTGGGTTAGGGACTCAGCTCCCACATGCCTGGTTTCATGTGCAGAATGGAGACGACAGCTCCTGCCTCTTATCTGTGGTGGGAACGACATGAGTTAGTGCAGGTAAAGGGTTCAGAACCATGAGGTGCACAGAGCCAGCTTCTGGGTTCACACCTGGCACTATCAGGGTCCCCACTCGGATTATGCCTGGTGGCTGGACTCTGGAGATGGCAGCTGCCGCTGTCTACACGGCCCTGTGTCCTCAGATGTACAGCTCGCTGACAAGGCTGCGGCAATGCCCTAGAGCTTCTCAGGACAGTGGGGGCCTGTGGAACGTCAGGCAGTATGCACTGGTCGGTGCTTTTAGCATGGCCTTTAGATGGAGCAAGAGGCCTCCCTAACACACTCCAGCTCCTGACCCCTGTGCCTCAGGCCCAGACCCAGTCCTACCGAGGAACATTCACAGGGTATTGCTGTGTGCAGGCCCCCAGGCTCAGGGCTGGGCTAAGCCACTGCAAGAAAGCCATCAGCAGCCCCTCCGCTGGACGCTCTTCTGGGTTCCCTTGAATGGGGAGGGACCAGGACTGCTCCAGCCACAGCCTGGGGGAGCCATAGGGCAGGTGCCAGGCGGACTGAGGCCGAATGGAGAGAGAGAGAGAGAGACAGAGAGAGACAGAGACAGAGAGAAACCCCCCAGGCAGGCCGACCTGGGGATAGCTGAGCAGGGGCACAGAAAGGCAGGGACAGATGAGGAGGAAGGCAGAGATTGTGCCCTCCCTCAGCTCCTCAGCAGCGTGTGTTCCTCTGGCACTGACCTGACCCGGGAGGAGATAACGTCTGCCCCAGGAGGGCCCCCTGCTCAGATGAGGTGCCCTGTGGCAGGGAAGCCCAGGTGGCTGTGCAGAGGAAGGCTGGGAGCCCAGCCCACCCATCCGCAGTGCCCAGAGAAGCAGGCAGGGCCTGTCTGTGGCACAATGGTGCCACCCAGTGGCCATACCCCCAAATCGCATCTGTGCCAGGACCAAAGCTGGGCAGGCAACCCGCGAGAGGTGGAAGCACCCTGCGACCTGAATATTTAGTAAATACAAACTCCACGGGACACTCAGCTAAAGGAAGATTTCAGACGAACGTTGAGTAATTTCTTTAGAATGTGTCCTAAATATTGCACTGGACAAACTCACACTAAACAGTGTTTGTTTATCTGAAATTCATCTTTACCTGGGCTTCCTGTATTTTATCTGTACCTATTTACCTTAGCCCCAGTGACTTTTAGGACAACAAAGATTGACTTGGGGTAGACACCATTGGCCTGTTGGGCCTTGGGGTATAAAGGGGCAGTTCTGCTGCCTCCTGCTTATTTCCTGGGGCTTAGAGCAAACTGAAATAGACAGGGGCGCTTCTTTCGGGGCAGGCACCCTGCTAAGCAGTCAGGTATTTAATCCTCACGCACAACCCATGTGGGTAACACCATTGTGTCTTCACTTTACAGATGGGGAAACTGAGGCTCAGAGAAGCAAATCGACTTGCTCCTAGCTAGAAGGTGACCTGCTGTGCACTGAATGTTTGTGGCTCACCACTTCCTTCCTTCTTTCCTTCCTTCACTCTTTTATTCTTTCTTTCTTTTTCTTTCTTTCTTTCTTTTCTTTCTTTTTCTCTTTCTTTCTTTCTTTTTCTTTCTTTTCTTTCCCTCCCTCCCTTCCTTCCTTTCTCATTCTTCTTTCTTTCTTTTCTTTCTTTCTTCTTTCTTTCCTTTCCTCTCTCTCTCTCTCCCTCTCTCTCTCTCTCTTTCATTCCTTCTTTCTCTCTCTTTCTTTCGAGATGGAGTCTTGCTCTGTCACCCAGGCAGATTGTGCAGTGGTGCAATCTCTGCTCACTGCAACCTCCGCCTCCTGGATTCAAGTGATTCTCCCGTCTCAGCCTCCTGAGTAGCTGAGATTACAGGCACACACCACCACATCCGGCTAATTTTTGTATTTTTAATAGAGAGGGGGTTTCGCCATGTTGGTCAGGCTGGTCTCAAATGCCTGATCTCAAGTGATACCCCCGCCTCAGCCTCCCAAAGTGCTGGGACTATAGGTGTGAGCCACCGCACCCGACCTGCTGCCCACCCCCCGTTTCTACGCTGAAGCCCTGATCCCCAGTGTTAGGAGGGGACTGCAGGAAGTGATTAGCTCATCCCACGGAAGGCCTCATGGAAGTATCGGTGCCTTTATAAGAAGAGACCAGAGTGTGTGCTCTCTCCCCGGCCTCCCACCACGTGGGGACACAGCATGGACCGAGCAAGACAGCAGAGAGCCTCATCAGACACCACAGTGTGAGCACCTTGACCTGGGCCTTCCAGCCTCCGGAGCTGTGAGGATGTCCACGTCTGTTGCTTCAGCCCCGCAGTCTGTGTTACTTTTATTACAGCAGCTCGAACACACAAAGACACTCTCTAAGGGCTCCGCTTCGAGATGCTGCCCCTCCCCTGCACAGACACCATTGGGGGTGACTGGTACATTGTACCGATCGGGAGCCCGGGAGAGTGGGATGATACCACGGACAGTGCCAGAGCTGAGACTGGCACCAACATCAGATGGGCGCTGCCCAAGGTTGGCAGAGAACTCGGCCTGTCTTTCAGGGGAGAAGAAGCCATGGAGGAGAAGTTGGGGGCATGCAGCTCCTGGGCCACCGAGCCCGGGCCGGGCCACTGCACTTCCCAGCAATGCTGTCCCCAGGACGGCGTGCTGTGGAGTCCCCCAAAGAGCAGAGAGCGGCTGCAGCTGGCCCGGCTGCAGAGAGCTCACGGCCATCACAAGGGCAGGTGCAGCCCAGGGCCGAGTCCCAGCTCCAGGCTGGCTCCAAGGATGTGAGGAGAGGCCATCTGGGGCGTGGGCTCCCTTGTCCTTCTCACCGTTCCAAGAGGGCTAGGTGAACACCCACTGTTCCAGGTGCCAGGGCTACGGAAGGGTCCAGGCAGGCACAGCTCCAGCCCCGTGAGCCAGCCTTCAGACCATGGGGACTGGGGACAGATGATTCTGTGGTTCTCTCAAGTTGGTTCTGGGGATTCTTAGGGGAAGGGGCTCCAGCTCTCTGTGGGGGTCAGAGGAGACCTTGGGTCAAAGCACACAGGAAGGCAGGAGTCTGCCGGGCTGGGGAGGAGAGCTCTGGGACAAACAGCACAGTGAGCACCAAGATCCAGGGGTAGAAGTGAGCTTGGGTATTCTAGGAACAGCGAGGTGGCCCGGGCAGCTGAGTGGCGTCGGGGAGGGGACACACCATGGAGAGATGAGTCAGAGGGGTCCAGACAGATGTCACCAGCAAGACCACCAGGAGCCTCAGGTGGGGAGCTGTGCAACCTCACATATTTATGGGCAGGGAGACACCGTGACGTGGCTCCTGTAGGCGTCCAGGCCTGAGGGGTGGGGCCCGGGCCCAAGTGGGAGGGCTGGAGGGGGAGAATGCCCCAGATTTGGGGTTTGTGCTGAACACGGTGCCATCAGGATTTTCTGAGGGATTGATGTGGGGCACAAGAGAAACTGAGCCACAAGGACAACTGGAAAGCTCTGGACGGGGGAGATGCAGAAGACCCAGTGGGCTTCTATGCATACTGAGTGGGACACCCCAGTGAAGGTGGCAGGGATCCCTTGGACACGTGATTGGGTGGACGCTCCAGTTGCATAGGCCGGAGGTCTGGGCTGGAGGCATGAACTTGGGAGTCGGCAGCCTGGGAGTGAGCCTGGGGACCTTCCCTGGGGAGGTCCTGCTCACTGCAGAGGCCCCGGCCCCAACTGCAGTCACAAGTACCTGCAAGTGTCACCACCTCACTGAGGCCTGGAGAGAGTTGTCCTGGCAGCCAAGGCAGACATGTGGAGCCAAGTGATGTCCACCACCCCTGACAGCATCCTGCTCGCTGGTGACTCCCAGGAGAGTAAAGGGAAAGGCAAAGGGAAATCAGCCTTTAAATGGGTGGGCCTCCTTCTCTCTCAGTATAGATGGGAAAATTGAGCCCCAGGAGGCTAAGGGAGATGCCTGAAGGACAGAGTGTTCTTTCCGGTTCTCTAGAACAGTGTAATAGCTTCCCTGGCTGCCCTAACAAACCACCACAAACTTAGTGGCATAAAACAACACAGATGTGTTTTCTCACATGCTGGAGGTCAGAACTCCAACAAGAGTCTCACTGTGCTAAAGTCAAGCTGTCAGCAGGCCCACATCCCTTCTGGAGGCTCCTGAGCAGAGAAGCTGTTTCCCTGCCTTGTCCAGCTCCCAGAGGCCACCTGCCTTCCTTGGCTCATGGCCCTTCATCCATCCTCAAAGTCAGCACCAGTGGGTTGAGTCCTCACATCACATCCTTCTGGCCTCTGTTCCTGCATCCCTCTTTCACAGTGAAGGACCCTGTGATGACACTGGGCCACCTGCAAGTACAGAATAACCTCCCAATGGTAAGAATGGCTGATTCTCAGCCTGAATTCCACTGCAGCCTGAATTCCCCTTTGCCTTGCAGCCCAAGCTGTTCACAGCTTCAGGATCAGGACTCCTGCTCTCTGGGGACCCTTATTCTGCTGACCACAATCTCCAAGCTCAGACCAAGTCAGGGCCTTTCACCAGCTGCACCCTTCACCTGGAGTGCTCTTTCCCATGAACTTCCCCAGGCTTTCTTCCCCCATGCAAGTCTCCGTGCTCAGACATCACCTTCTCCAAAAGGCCTCTGGCTAGGTCACCCCATCCCTGTTGTCCTCTCCCTTGCCTGGTTTTCCTCTTAGCACTGATCACTGCCTGGAATTGGGAAATGCTTGCATATTACAGGTGACATCATTAAGATAGTGGAACATAGGTAACCTGCTCATATCCCCCCCCAAAATAATTCTGTACCCAACCACAGTCAAAGGCTTCTCTTTGAGAACCTCAGGATTCAAGTAGGAGTTTGTGGAACACCAGTGGAGCCCAAGACTGGGAGGGTTGTTTTGAGAGTGCAGACCCTCACCTAGGTGGCTGATCTGCCAAGCCTGCTCCCAGGTTCAAGCTCACAAATGGCCCAGTCTTCCAACGTGTTTAGCTACAGGTCCATTTGGCCTTGAGCCTACAACCGAAACCATAGGCCAAGGGCTCCAGGTGGAATCACACACATTAGTGCCTTGGCAGAAAGGCTTGTCTGCTCACTGACATCTGTTTTGGCAGTGAACCTGAATGTTGCCCTGTGGCTCAGATCCAGCCCCCTTCAGCTGAGGTCCCAGCTCAGGGATGCTTATACAAGGACCCAGAGGGGACTCACCCATATCTTGTAGCCTAGGAGTATGAACCTCCCTGATGGGGTTGCCAACCTCCAACCCACAGTGGATCCTGAGTGTGGCCAGTCTCAGCTTCAGCTCCTCTTGCTGCAGTCAGGCACCCATTCCACCTGTGCAGAGACCTGCTGGGAGGCATGCCAATCTGGGCCACCAGGAAAGTCTTCTGGATTCAGGTTCCTGGTCAGTATTCCCAGGTAGCCTCAGTACTTTCCTTGGCCTTCCCCAAGTCAATCAGCTGAAAAACCATGTCAACCCCAATTCCTTCACAAAACTTGGGACAAGCCTGGGCTTAGTGCATCCTCCAGCTGAGATGGCTGCAGTGGTCATAACACTCAGGGGAATCAACAGTCAATCTGCTTAGAATCCCTGGAAGGCCCTCTGAAGAAGAATAGGCACAGACAAAGCCAGACTGCAAATTAAAATAAATACCTAATCCTTCAATGCACAGACATCATCCCATGTCAACAAGCATCAAGAACATACAGGGAAATAGGAAACCAACATAAAATAGTACCGAAGACCAACGCTAAAGTGATTAAGACGTGTGATCTCTCAGACAAAGAATTCAAGATAGATGTTTTAAGGAAGCTCATTGAACTTCAAGAAAAATCAGAGAATCAATTGTGAAACTTATCACAGAATTTGACAGAGACATTGAAATAATTTTAAAAACCAAACAGAAATCCTGGAGGTGAAAAATGCAATGAATGAAATGAAGAATGAAATAGAGAATATAAACAGCCAGATTAATCAGGGCCTATTTGAAAATACACAAAAAAGGAGAAAAAATGAAAAGAATGAAGACTGCTTACAGAATCTATGGGACAATATGAAAAGAGCAAGTATTTGGGTTATTGTAGTTAAAGAGGGAACTGAGATAGAAAAAGGGGTAGACAACTTATTTCATTATTTCAAAGAAACAATAAAAAAGCTTTCCAAACCTGAAGAAATATATAGATATTCAGGTGTAGGAAGGTTAAAAATCACCAATCAGATGCAACTCAAGTAGCAGTACCCCAAGACATATTATAATCAAACTTACAAAGGTCAAAGACAAAGAAGAGAGGATCCTGAAAGCAGTGATGAAAAATAAGCAAATAACACAGAGAGATCCAATATACTTGGCAGCAGACTTCTCAGGAGAAACCTTATAGGCCAGGGTGGAGTGAGATAATATATTCAGAGTGCTGAAGGAATAGAACTGTCAGCCAAGAGTACTGTACCCAACAAAACTTTCCTTCAGAAATGGAGGAGAGATACTTTCCCAGACAAATAAAAACTGAGGTAATTTTTTGCTACCAAATCTGTCCTATGTGAAATGCTAAAAGGAGTTCTTCAAACCAAAAGAAAGAATTCTAATGTGATTGTGTCACTAATTTTGTAATCATAATGTGTAAAGCACTTATATTTTTACTAAGAAGACTAAAAGACAAAACTATTAAGAAACTGCAATAACTGTGATTTGCTAAGATATAGCAGGAGACATCAGAATTTTTTTGTGACATCAAAAATTCAGACGTGGGGAGAGAAGGAAATTAATGTGTAGAGTTTTTTGTTGTTTATTTTGCAATCAAAGTTTGATTGGTATCAGTTTTAAATAACTTGTTATAGCTATAAACTGTTTTTTGTAAACCTCATGGTAACCACAAAGCAAAAACCTATAACAGATACACTAAAAATAAAAGGCAATAAATTAAAACATACTACCAGAGTAAATTACTTGAGCACAAAGGAAGACAGTAGGAAAGGAAGAAAGGAAGAGAGAAGTTACAAAACAGTTAAAAAACAAGCAACAAAATGGCAGCACTAAGTCTTTACCTATCAATCATAATGTTGAATGTAATGGACGAAATTCTCCAATTAAAAGACATAGAGTGGCTGAATAGATTTAAAAACAAGACCCAACTATATGCTGCCTACAGAAAACTCACTTCATGTCTTCATGCATAAAGACACACAGACACTGAAAATGAAGGGATGGAAAAATATATTTCATGCAACTGAAAATAAAAAAGAGCAAGAATAGCTATAGTTTTATCAGATGAAATAGACTTTAAGCCAAAAAAAATTGTCAAAAGAGACAAAGAGGGTCATTATATAATAATAAAGGGGTAAATTCAGTAAGAGGATATAACAATAGTAAATATATCTGCACCCAACACCACAGCACCACAATTTATAAGTGAATATTAATAGATCTAAGGGGAGAAACAGTGCACAGTATAATAGTAGAGGACTTCAACACCCCACTTTTGGCAACAGGTGGATCGATCATCCAGGCAGAAAATAAACAAAGAAACATTGGAGTTAAACTATACTCTAGACCAAATGGGCCTAATAGACATTTGCAGAACATTTCATCCAACTGCTACAGAATACGCATTTTTCTCATCAATACATGGAACATTCCCCAGGACAGACCATATGTTAGGCCACAGAACCAATCTCAACAAATTCAAAAATGTTGAAATCATATCAAGTATTTTTTTCTGACCACAATGGAATAAAACTAGGAAACAATAACAAGTGGAACTTTAGAAATTGTACGAATAGATGGAAATTAGCATGCTCTTGAATGACCAATGGGCCAATAAAGAAATTAAGAAGAAAAATTTTAAATTTCTTAAAACAAATGAAAATGAAAATGCAACATGCCAGAACCTATGGGCTACAGCAAAAGCAGTACCAAGAGGGAAGTTTATAGTAATAAATACCTGCGTTAAATATAACAGAGGCCAGTGGTGGTGGCTCACACCTTTAATCCCAGCACTTTGGGAGTCCAAGGTGGGCAGATCATGAGGTCAGGGATTTGAGACCAGCCTGGCAAACATGGTAAAACCCTGACTCTTCTAAAACTACAAAAAAAAAATTAGCCTGGTGGGGGCAGGCGCCTGTAATCCCAGCTACTCAGGAGGCTGAGGCAGGAGAATCGCTTGAACCTAGGAGGCTGAGGTTGCAGTGAGCTGAGATCGCACCACTGCACTACAGCCTGGGCAACAGAGGAGATTCCATCTCAAAAAAAAAAAAAAAAAATAGACTTCAAATGAGCAATCTAATGATATACCTCAAGGAAATAGAAACTCAAGAACAAATCAAACCCAAAATTAGTCAAAGGAAAGAAATAATAAAGATCAGAGCAGAAATAAATTGAGACAAAAAAATACAAAAGATTAATGAAACAAAAAGTTGGGTTTTTTTTAAAAGATAAAATCAACAAATCTTTAACTAGACTATGAAAAACAGACAGAAAACCCAAATAAATAAAATCAGAGGCAAAAAAGGAAACATTACAACTGATACCATGAAAGAATCATTAGAGCGTACTGTGAACAACTATACACCAAAAAATTGGAAAACCTATGTGGAAGGAAAATAAATCTTGGGGCCCCCAAATCACTAAGGTAAAGGGAGAAGTCAAGCTGGGAACTGCTTAGGGCAAACCTGACTCCCATTCTATTCAAAGTCACCCCTCTGCTCACTGAGATAAATGCATCTCTGATCGCCTCCTTTGGAGAGGCTCATCAGAAACTCAAAAGAACGCACCCACTTGTCTCTTATCTATCTATGACCCGGAAGCCCCCTCCCGCTTAGAGTTGTCCTGCCTTTGCTTCAGTTGTCTCCCCTTTGTGGACCAAATCCATGTTCATCTTACATAAGTTGATGGATGTCTCATGTCTCCCTAAAATGTATAAAAACCAAACTATGCTCTGACCACCTTGGGCGTTGTTGTCAGGACCTCCTGATGCTGTGTCATGGATGGGCATCCTCAACCTTGGCAAAACAGACTTTCTAAATTAACTGAGACCTGTCTCAAATATTCGGGGTTCACATTTTGGTAACCATGAAGGGATTTTGAGTGGAGATGCTCCTGACCATTGACAAATCTCCTATCGGTGCTTGTTACCAGCATGTGCTAACTTTATGCCTCAAGCCAGTAGGACAATTTGCTGAGGTCTCAGAGCACCCTCTTCAGAGAATCCCTGATCTCCCCAAATTTGGTCAAGATCTAAAGCTTATTTTGCTCTACAACTCCCCTTTTTTTGGAGTTTTACTTGCTTCCAACAAGGAAGGCAAGATTTCCTGCTTCCATGACGATGGAAGGCAGATAACTCCCTTATGGAGTTTGAGCTCACTCCCAGCAGGGAAGATGATTTTGAGTTTTTTTTGTTTTTTTTTTAATGCTTTTAGGATGGTAGAAAGCAGTCTTCAGTTTGAGACCCATCCTTAGGTAAGTAGTTGAATTAGAGTTTTGCCTTCACTAAAGTTTAACAACAAACTGGTCTTAATTTCTCCTTACTTCTTTTTCTTTTTTTTTTTTTTTTGGACGGAGTCTCATTCTGTTGCCCAGGGTGCAGTCTTGGCTCACTGCAACCTCTGCCTCCCCAGTTCAAGTGATTCTCCTGCCTCAGCCTCCCAAGTAGCTGGGATTACAGGCACCCACCACCACCCCTGGCTAATTTTTTTTTTTTTTTTTTTGTATTTTTAGTAGAGACGAGGTTTCACCATGTTGGCCAGGCTGGTCTGGAACTCCTGACCTCAGGCAATCTGCCCACCTTGACCTCCCAAAATGCTGGGATTACAGGCGTGAGCCACCGCGCCCCTCCAGTTTCTCCTTTTACTATTACAGCGCTCATTGATCATATTGTTGGGTTTTTGTTGTTGTTGTTTGTTCAGGTCTTTCTCCCATCAGATTTGACCAACTCTAATTGACTTGGTCAAATCTGAGTGAGAATTCCAAATTATGGGTAACAAACCCTCTCTAATTTGGCTAAAATTCCTTGCAGCTGCAAAAGAGGAAAAAAACCAAAAACAAAAGCCCAAAACAAAAAAAACCATTGGCTTGGTTTCTGTGTTTGCTTCCTGTCTTAAAAAAAAAAACACACACACACACAAACAAATGTTATTTTGTTTACTTCTCTTCCACCCTATACCTCCTTCCCCCTTTGCCATCTGCAGTACCAAAAAACCTAGAGAAGGCTTCTAATGACTCAAACCCCTTTAAAGAATTCAGAACAAATCCACCACTCACCCCTTTTGGGGTGTTCTGTTTCCTTTATGAAGCTTCCAAAGCCATGGGCAGATTCTTCTAAGGTCTAAAGCTCTGTTTTCCTGTATTGCATGACTGCCCTCTTTGGCTTTGGGGATACCAGAGATGACCTTGTACTGTGAGAGGACTTGACCTTGGCCTGTGTAATGGTGGATAAGGGCTACAAACTTCGGGGTGGCTGAGCACAGTTTACAGGAATGGTCTTGGTTATTTTTTATTTTATTTTTTTCTCCTAGGAAGTGGTTGTTTAAGGATCCTAATTCTAGTTTGAAGATACATTCTAAAGGGTCTTCTCTTTTGCCTTTTCTCCCCAAGTTAATCTTAATTCAGCTTGTCTGTGCACATTTGCATGAGGAACTGAACTGTTGTTTTCATAGGTAGATGAGAGGCCGAGTTTTCTCAGCTATAAAGAGAAAGGGCATTTGCTTTTGGCAAGCAAAAGACACCCCTGGGTGATCAGGGGCCTCATGGGAGTGTCTGGGGTGATTACCCCCTACGACTTGCAGTGGCCCTATGGGGAAATCCCCAATACAAATTAATTTTTTTAAAGGCTCATCCAGAAAATGCATGTAGGGGCTGATCACCCAGCTTTTTAAGCCCTCTTAGAGGTCATAGACCTCTGGAAACACAACTGAGACACATAAGAGGGTGGCAGTGAGTTGGTGGTGAAACGCTGTGGAATCCGGCCCACAAGCAGCACACATCGATTTACCACACAAGAACCTGGGCCACAGCTCAGCTCCTCCTTTAAAGAAAGAAAAAGCCGGAAACAACCTAAGAATGAGGAGAAAACAAGGAGAATTTGAGATGGAGCTCTGTTGCCCAGGCTGGAGTGCAGTGGTACGACCTTGGCTCACTGCAACCTCCGCCTTCTGGGTTCAAGTGATTCTGCTGCCTCAGCCTCCTGAGTAGCTGGGATTACAGGCATGCGCCACCACGCCTGGCTAATTTTGTATTTTTTGGTAGAGATGGGTTTCTCCATGTTGGTCGGGTTGGTCTCGAACTCCCGACCTCAGGTGATCCACCTGCCTTGGCCTCCCAAAGTGCTGGGATTACAGGCATGAGCCACCGCGCCCAGCCACTCCATAGGTTTTATGTCACCTCTACTTGTCAGAGTCTAGGGAAATGAAAGTAATATGGTCTTTGTGCACTTTTACATTAAGAAAAAGGGGCCCTAAGGATGAGCTGCAAACTATAGAGTTCCAAGGTTCTCTTTTTTCTCTATTTTCTTTTCTGCCTGCTGTTACTTTTTTACCGAGATAAAACTTGTTTGGATCTAACAGGTTTTTTGTTTGCAGGCTGGTGAATTTGTATTTATCTCATGGTTAAAGTTCTGAAGTAAAAGCTATAGGATCTTTGTGTGTATGTGTGTGTCTGTGCGTGTGTATTTAAAACACCTTTATAATTTCTATAATTTTATGTTTAATTGGCAGTTAAATCCATTTTTTATTTCCCTCTAGCACACCAGACATTTTCTCTCTGTACCTTACGATGTAAATTTTGCTATTTGATTTTCACCTGAGTTGTTTCCTTTAATATGCAAATGTAAGGCTATTTAGCTGACAACTACCTAGCATAGTGAAACAGGTTATCAAGAATTTGAAAGTCTAAGATAGGAAAAAAAAAGGTTTTTATTAATCTGTAAGATCTACTTCTATCGGCATGCCTAATACATGTGTGTATTTATGTGTTCTGTACACAATGCTTCACCACTGAAAATATATAAAAGAGCTCTAGTTAATTGGCTTAAGAAAATAAAAGTGCTTGAATCAAATACTTTATCAGGAAAAAAGAAAAGACTGGTCAAATGCTGTTTCAAGTTTATGTAACTTAAATCTTTAATAAATAAACTAGTTATAAATTTATTGGTAAAGTTATATTAAAAATGCCTTAAGAATTTCCAGTATACATTTTTGTTTGCATTTATTAATCAAGCAATTTCATACTTATCCCTGCCAAATACTATAAGGTGTCAAAATTCGGCATAGAGGCTACACAACCATAAACCAAGCCCAAGACAGAATGATCTTTGTTTATGTAATTTTTAGTAACTAGGACATTGGTATTGGTTTGATGAAGATAGTAGTAAGGTTACCATAACTTCTAATCTAGCGGCCTTAGGTGGTCTAGTCCACAGGCAATAAGGTTTGTTTTGGGCAAGGACTGTTATCATCTTTGTTTCAAAGCTGAACTATAAACTAAGTTCCTCCCAAAGTTAGTTCAGCCTTCACCCAGGAATGAACAAGGACAGCTTGGAGTTAGAAGCAAGATGAAGTCAGTTAGGTGAGATCTTTTTCACTGTCTCAGTTATAGTTTTGCAATAGCAGTTCCATAACTTTAAATAATGACTATTGCAGTTTTCATAAATAATCTAGGCAAATGATTAAAATAAAGTAATTTGGTGAATGTAATGGGATAAATACTTGTAGACAAACTTGTCATAATTTAGAATCTAAAGTTATATTAAATAACAGATATTTCATTATTTGTACATTTTCCAATAAAAATATATTGTAGGAAAACATTCTTTCTATTTTAAAGTGTGCCCTTTTTAAAAAGGTGAACAATTTTTGTTGAATTCAAAGTTTATTTAGAGGTTATGTATAAAGGTAAAAGGAACCAGGAAAAGGAACCAGGAAATAAGAGAGATGTAAAGAAAGTTAGAAAAATAAAGAGGTTTTTTGGTTAAAAAAAAACTTAAAGAAAAATAATTTTACATGGGAAAGAATCTTTTATGGTAAATTTAATCCTATAATAAAATGACTGGTTGTTTAAGAAACAGGGTTGTTCAGGATAAACCAGAAAGTCCAAGCATATCATGAACAAGTTGTTTAAGTCACTATAAGAGGATTTATTTAAAAAATACTTTATATGATCAAGTCATCTATAATTAAAAGGAAATTATAATGGTTTTTCTAGAGATTGGGTTTGATGTAAAAAAAACTACTTATACACTAAATAATTGGTTAGAACAATAAAATTTTCTTAAGAGAATGATAAATTATGAAATTTTAATAAATTATGAGATTTTAAATTTTGACCCAAAGTTCAACTTTTATTGCATCTCGCCATTTTCAGTTTTCTCTCCCCTTTTAAAGGATGCAAAGTACTAACAATCTCCTTCAACTCATTTTCAGCTCATGTGAGATTTTTCCTCGAGTTCTGTTTGTTGTGGCCTGATGCTAACAATGTTTTCTTAAAGGTCAAAAGAAAATGTTTTCTTTCAACATAATATTCTGTGCAGTGCAGGTATTTTCTTTTGCCTTTTGGTAACTGGTCTAACAGATTTTATGGTTTATCAAAACAATTCCTATGCCATTATGATTAAGTTTTGGTTTGCTTAGAAAAAAAATGAGATTAAAAAAATTTTTTTTTAATTAAGGTCATTACATTTGTACATCTTTCTGTATAGGCTTTTAAAGTCCTTGTGACATTGAGTTACAGGGCCTTGATTCCTGGATCTAAAAAGGACACCAGGTCCTGCTAAATCTTAAACACTGACAACAATTAAAGCTTCATCTTTGGCCTGGCACGGTAGCTCACGCCTGTAATCCCAGCACTTTGGGAGGCCGAGGTGGGTGGATCACGAGGTCAGGAGATCAAGACCATCCTGGCTAACCTGGTGAAACCCCGTCTCTAATAAAAATACAAAAAATTAGCTGGGCTTAGTGGCAGGCACCTGTAGTCCCAGCTACTTGGGAGGCTGAGGCAGGAGAATGGCTTGAACCTGGCAGGTGGAGCTTGCAGTGAGCAGAGATTGCGCCACTGCACTCCAGCCTGGGTGAAGAGCGAGACTCCATCTCAAAAAAAAAAAAAAAAAAAAAAGCCTCATCTTGAGGCCCAGTAGAAGATGCCAATCAAAATAAACTGCATTCCTGAGACACAGAAATTAAAGCTATTCAGCTCCTCAGGGCCCAGGGACTATCACGAAAGAGGTGGGCATGTGAGATTGTAAGGGCCAATTTTGAGAGAGAAAATAAGTTGAGTTTCTCTATAATCACTAATCTCAAAGGCACACTGATGCAAGACCAGCATATGGGCCCCTGTGTCAGATTAACAAGGTTTTCTTGAAGCATTAACTGACTCCTTAATAAAGGTTATAAAGGTTACAAAAGGCTTACAGAAGTCATATCTTATGGTCAAGATTAAAATTTTATAGATTGTTTATAAAATTTTGAAAAACAAATGTAATTGGCTTCATGCTGTTTTATTAGGTCTTATTGTTTGGAAAATTAAGTCTCCTCTCCCAAAGAATGAAGGTTTTCACCTTTTTTTTTTTTGAAATCCTTGAGTTATCACTTTGGTCAAATTGATGACTTATTTTATAATAACCTGTGATATCAAGTGTTTTAAACCTTTGATATTTGACAAAACTTTCCAAAATCAAATTGTAAGTTATGTATTTTTCTGACCTAATTAATCCTTTAATATATTAGTTTCCCTGAAGTCCAAAATTGATGTAATTTGGTTTATTTTGTATAAAAATTATAAAGGAAGTATTGTCAAATATGAAATGTTGTTTGGTTTTCTTTGGGCTGAATTTGTATAACTATGTTATTGGTATGTGTTCCAAAATTATGGGATACTTCTATAATTCTGATATGACTTAGTGTACATTATCAGTAATAATTATAATTGCTATATAAAATTATTGTATTCCACAGAGGTAACAAATTTTCTTGTCAATTGTGTTTTTGACTATGGCTGCCCTAAAATTTTTTGTTATCCACAGACAATTGTTGTCTTGTTTTGGTCCTCTTTAGAAGGTGGTTTTTGTTTTAGTTTGTTTTTTGAGATGGAGTTTCACTCTTGTCTCCCAGGCTGGAATGCAGTGGCACAATCTTGGCTCACTACAACCTCCGCCTCCTGGGTTCAAGCAATTCTCCTACCTCAGCCTCCCGGGTAGCTGGGATTACAGGCACATGCCACATCACCTGGCTAATTTTTGTATTTTTAGTAGAGATGGTGTTTCACCATGTTGGCCAGGCTGGTCTCAAACTTCTGACCTCAGGTGATCTGCCCACCTTGTCCTCCCAAAGTGCTGAGATTAAAGGTGTGAGCCATCATGCCCAGCCAGAAGATGGTTTTACAATCAGCTATAAAACTCTAAGAGATGCTCTTAAATGCATGTTTCTGATAACTCTGGAAATGGTGACATCAGAATATAGGAAAAACTTTCAGGACTCATGGAGAGTTGAAATGTTCATGAATATCAAGCAGAACAGAAATTAACTGCATGGACTGAACTAATAGAAGACTGAAGTAATCCTTTTGACTTTTTGCTTAAAACATTGCCAATCCTTTGTTTTGTTTTTCAGAGTCAAGAAAACTTTTATTTTGTGCTATTGACAGCTTTTACCAATTTAGTATACTCTATGAACAAAACTTGGAGCATATTTGTTTCTCTCTACCTGATTTCTCCAGAATTTGGAAATTATCTCTGAGTATTCTTACCTTATGCCAATACTATTATTTGCATAAATGCAATAAGAATGTGTTTTCATTTGTAACAAGACACAATTGGGGAAACTGGTTATTTTACCAAGGCTTTGACTGGAATGGTGTGCTTTCCTTTAAGGAATCAAACTTGACTTATGGAGCCAATAAAAGCCCCTTGGGAAAACTGGCCTTACACATTGTCTACACAGTCTGTGTACAGGGTTCCTGACCTGTGGTAAAGAATTCCTCTAGCCCCAAGCATAAAGGAATTCACCCAACTCGTAGGTATTTGATGGTACAAATCCATGGCTGGGCTGAGCTTTAAAAAATCTTATCTAAGATTCCTTCTTCAGAACAAAGTTCCATCAAAGCTAATTTAAAAGCCTGTGTAAAAAAATAATTATTCTTGTTGCACTGCATACAAATAATCAGGCCAAGTATAATAAAGCAAATCAATCCTACAATGATTTGTCTTTAGTAAAAATAGGAAACTGGAGAGAGAAGAATTACATTTCAAAAACTATAGGACACCTGTTTTTAGAGTCTAGTCTTGCCTAATGTTTTTCAATTTTTATTATTTTCTACAATTTGGACCAAATTCTAATTTTTCTTGGTTACAAGTCTTCGAAATAGTGTTTTAAATTTTGTTTCCATCTTTTTTCCCATGTTTCCTAATTTGGAGTCACTGAAAACTGCACTGTGTTTTTGTAAAGCCCTGGGAACTGAAGCTAGACAACTTAAACTTCAGAAGAAAATAATAGCAACCTGTTTACATACATAAGTGACTTACATATCTGCCTGCTGATGTATGAACTTCAGAGTAGTATGGGGCTATATTAATTTTCCAGCATTGTTCTTTTGTTTGTTGTTGTTTTTCTCCCTTCCTCCTCCTATTTTCTCTTCATGGGACATGAGACCTCACAACCTGCTAAAAATGAGCTTTCCTAATAACTTGGGACCCACCTGTCTAGGAATAAACCATCCCAGCCATGAGAGACCAGATGAAACCTGAGACCAGAGACTCATTGTCTTCTAAAATGTTTTCTCCAAAAAATTTTTAAAAGAAAAGGGGAGAAGACCGGGTGCAGTGGCTCACACTTGTAATCCCAGCACTTTGGGAAGCCAAGGTGGGCAGATCACCTGAAGTCAGGAGTTCAAGACCAGCCTGGCTGATGTGGTGAAACCCCATCTCTACTAAAAATACAAAAATTAGCCAGGTGCAGTGGCATATGACTGTAATCCCAGCTACTCAGGAGGCTGAGGCATGGGAATTGCTTGAACCCGGGAGGTGGAGGTTGTGATGAGCCAAGATCACGCCACTGGACTCTAGCCTGGGCGACAGAGTGAGACTCCATCTCAGAAAAAAAAAAAAAAAACAGAAGGAATGAAAGAAAAGCAGGCAATGTGTAAGGAAAATAAATCTTGGGGCCCCCAAATCAGTAAGCTAAAGGGAAGAGTCAAGCTGGGAACTACTTAGGGTAAATCTGCCTCCCATTCTATTCCTAGTCACCTCTCTGCTCACTGAGATAAATGCAGATCTGATTGCTTCCTTTGGAGAGGCCAATCAGAAGCTCAAATGAAGGCAACCATTTGTCTCTTATCTACATATGACCTGGAAGCCCCTGCCCACTTCAACTTGTCCCAGCTTTGATTCTAGTTGTCCTGCTTTTCCAGACCAAACCAATGTTCATCTTACATATGTTGATGGATGTCTCATGTCTCCTTAAAAGTATAAAACCAAACTGTGCTCTGACCACCTTGGACACATGTCATCAGGGCCTCCTGAGGCTGTCTCATGGGCATGCGTCCTCAACCTTGGTAAAATAAACTTTCTAAATCAACCGAGACATGTCTTAGAAGAAATGGATAAATTCCTACACACATACAACCTACCAAGATTGAACCATGAAGAAACAGAGAACCCGAACAGACCAAAAATGAGTAATGAGGTCAAATGAGTAATAAAAAGTTTATCTTGAAAGAAAAGCCCAGGACCTGATGGATTCACTGCTGAATTCTACCAAACATTTAAGTAGAACTAACACCAATTCTACCCAAACTATTTCAAAAACTCGAAGAGAAAGTAATATTTCCAAACTCGTTCTACAAGGTCAGCATTACCCTGACACCAAAACTAGACATGGACGCAACAGAAAAAGAAAATTACGGGCCTGTATTCCTGATGAAAATAGATGCAAAAATCCTCGACAAAGTATTAACAAACTGAATTCAACAATACATTTAAAAATTCATTCACCACAATAAAGTCGGATTTATTCAATGGATTCAAGGATGGTTCAACATATGTGAGTCAGTGAACATGATACATCACATTAACAGAACAAATACCATGTGATCATTTCAATAAATGCTGGAAAAACATTTGATAAAATTCAGCATCACTTCATGATAAAAACTCTCAACAAATTGGGTGTATAAGGAACATACCTCAACATGATAAAGACCATATATGACAAACTGCAGCTAATGTCATACTGAACAGGGAAAAACTGAAAGCCTTTATACTAAGGTCTGGAACAAGACAAGGCCTTTCCACGTTCACCACTTCTATTCATCATAGTACTGGACAACCTAGCCAGGGCAATCAGGCAAGAGAAAGAAATAAAGGGCATCCAAATTAGAAAGGAAGAAGTCAAATTTTCCTTGTTTGCACATGACATTATCTTAATTCACCAAAAAACTTAGAACTTATAGACAAATTCAGTGAAGCTGCAGGATACAACATCAACATGCAATAACCAGTAGCATTTATATATGCTAATGGCGATCAATCTGAAAAAGAAGTCAAGAAAGCAATCCCATTTACAATAGCTACAAAAAATATTTAGGAATAAATTTAGCTAACAAAGTGAAAGATCTCTACAAGAAAAACTTTAAAATATCAATGAAAGAAATTGAAGAAAACACCAAAAAAAAAGGAAAGGTATACCATGCTCATGGATTGGAAAAATTGATATTGTTAAAATGTCTATACTACTCAAAGTGATCTACAGACTCAATGCAATTACTATCAAAATACCAATGACATTCTTCATATAAATAGAAAAAAACCATAATTCATATAGAGTCACAAAAGACCTTAAATAGCTAATGCAATCCTAAGCAAAAATAACAAAACCAGAGGCATTATACTACAAAGTGCTAGTAATGAAAACAGCATGATGCTGGCATAGAAAAAGGCACATAAACCAATGGAACAGAATAGAGAACCCAGAAATAAATCCATGTACTTGCAGTCAACTTATTTTTGATGAAGATGCCAAGAAAAATACATTGAAGAAAGAATTGTCTCTTTAAATAAAGAACTCAAACAATAGCAAACAAATAATTCAATTAAATAAATGGGCAAAAGACCGGAATAGACGTTTCTCAAAAGAAGACATAAAAATGGCCAACAGATATATGAAAAAATACTCAACATTACTAATTATCAGGGAAATACAAATAAAAAGCACAATGAAATATCATCTCACCCTAGTTAGAATGGCTATTATTGAAGAGACAGAAATAACAAATGCTGATGAGGATGCAGAGAAAAGGGAATGCTCGCACACTGTTGGTGGAAATGTGAAGTCATTATGGAAAACAGTGTGGAGGTACCTCAAAAAACTAAAACTAGAACTACCACATGATCCAGCAATCCCACTGCTGGGTATATAACACCACCCCAAAAGGAAATCAGTATATCAGGGAGATATCTTCACTTCTATATTTATTGCAGCACCATTTCCAATAGCCAAGATATGGAATCAACCCAAGTGTCCATCAATGATGAATGGATAAAATGGAAATGTACCTGTACACGATGGAATATATTATTCAGCCTTAAAAAAAATAAAATCCTGTCATTTGCAGCAACATGGATGGAACTGGATAATATTATGTTAAGTGAAATAAGCCAGGCATAGAAAGACAAATATGTGTTCTCATTCATATGTGGGAGCTAGAAAAGTGGATGTCATGGACGGAGAGAGGAGAACGGTGGTTACCAGAGAATGGGAAGGGAAGGGGGAAATGAGATGAAGAGAAGTTGGTTAAGGGGTCAGTACAAAATTTCAGCTAGATAGAAGGAATATGTTCTAGCATTCAATAGTGCAGTAGGGAAATTGGACTTAACAATAATTTATTGTATATTTCAAAATAGCTAGAAGAATTGTAATGTTTCTAACTCAAAGAAAAGACAAATGTTTGAGGTGACAGACATCTCAAGTACCCTGATTTGATCATTCCACATTGTAGCAAAATATCACATGGACTCTCAACAGATGTAGAAAACATTAAGTTGTTAAAAAAAAAAAAAAGAGAGAGAGAGAGACAGAAAAGAACATATTTGCATATTGCATTATATTTCTTTACAGTTGATCTCCGGCCCAGAGTGCGGGTACCATAAAGATGAGATTTTTTGTTTTGTGCACTGCTATATCCCAAGCATCCAGAATCATGTCTGGTGCATCGAATGATCCCGTGGACGAATGCGCTGATATGAGTGATATGAACATGACTCTCGAACACGAAGGAAATTCTTCAGCAGACAGAGGGGTGAAGCTTTGGGCCCTGTTAGATGTTGTCTGAACTGAAATATGGGCTGTGAATGTGACATTGAGCTGCAGATCCTGATGGAGAGATTGGCCTGTGCAGGGTTACAAGGGGATGTGCTTGTTATCCACATCCTGGGAAGGCAGGGAGGAAACCAGAGAGAAACTGGAACTGCAATGAAGTCCCAACGAAGCCCCCACTGACCCCATGGCAACTCTGGAGCCGGGCAGCTCTTCTGAGTTGAATGGAATCAGGCTGAGTGGAGTTGGCCTGTTGTACCTCCAGCTCACCAGCCATCAGCTGTCCCTGGGGCGAGCAGTGACCGTGAGAGGCAAAGAAGGCAGACAGTGAGGGTGTATTCCTGCAGCACTTTGGTGGCCTGGGAGAAAGACCTCACTCCTAAAGGGGGATTTGGGCAGCATAGTGGGTGATCCCCACAGTGTCCAAATCCACAGAAGGGCAGAGGGGCAGGAAAGGATTCCAGGAACCTGTTTGGAAGCACTTGGGGTGCAGAAGGGGCATGCGGCAGGACAGGGTGAGCGGCACCCCTCCAATGCCCCTCCCAGCTGTGCCTGGCCAGGGCGCAGGTGACGTGCCCAGCTCCGACCGGCTCCCTGGATGGCCAAGGGCAAGTTGCCATGCGTCTTTGGGTCTCAGTTTGACTACATCTGAGGCACAGAATCTGTTGTTTCTAAAATGTGTCACAAAATGTCCAGATGTCCCCATAAAATGTGTCACAAAATGTCACAGATGTCCCCCACATCTGTTGTTTCTAAAATATGTCACAAAACCCCAAAATATTTGCTGTTCCCACCCATTTTGGCATTTGAGTCTTGAAATGTATTTGTATTCTCTTGTTGAATTGTGATGATTTGATTAATCCCAAAGGCGCATTGGGCATCTGCCCCGAGGGACAGGACGCGGCCACGGCTCCCCCACCCCATGAGAAGCTCAGGTGTCCAGAAACAGGCAGACATGGAGCAGAGGGGAGCAGGTATGTGGGGGGCAGCAGTAGAGGGGGTAAGTCCGGGGGCTTCCTGAGGAGGGCCAGGAGGAATTAGCAGTTTCAGGGGTGCTGTTCTTCCTGGGGGTAAACGTCCCATTTCCTTGGGGCTTCTGCAATATGTCCCCAGCTGGGACCCCTCCCTCTAGCCTCTGGATTCTGTCTTGGGGTGGCACAGATGGAAGGCAGGGTCCAGACGGCACCTGCAGCTGTCACCTGACCTCTCACTGCTCATCTGTAGGATGGGCCAGCGACACCCACCTGTGAGCCCCCTCCCACCTCCCTGACGGTCCTGTCCTCTAAGGGAACTCTGCCAGGCAGAGAAGGGTGGCTGCTGACAGTCCTGTCCTCTAAGGGAACTCTGCCAGGCAGAGAAGGGTGGCTGCACCCCCACCCCACCCAGGTCCCCCAAGGCGTGCCATCCCCCTCTTCTCCCACCAGCTGCTCTGTCTCCTCCCTGCTGGCCTGGGCGAGACAGAACCTAGGGGCTGCCTTTCTGTCCCACACAGGCCCTCAGTCCCCTGGTCCCCAAAGCTCAGCTGGACACAGGCTACAGCAATGAGACAAAACTGAAAGGGCCCAGAAATAACACCAGGAAAATAGCACAGAGAGACTGGTGGCCTCCCCACCACGCCCTAGCCCAAGAACCCTGCTGTGGCGGGGCAGTCCCTGCCTCTCAGCCTTGGTGGCTAACCTTCCTCCAACACCCCCAGAGAGAAGCAGGTCCCCTTTCATTCTGGGCATGCCCTGGGACCCGCCTCTCCTGGGGGCTGTCCAAGGGCCTCACCCCTGCCAGCCCACACTGCCCAGCTTCCTCGCGAGGGTTACACAGACGGAGCACCGACCCGAGGTGTGTGGAAGAGGGGTCCGTGATGCTCCAGAGCAGCCCCCACACACCTGCAGCTCCCTTCCCAGTCTCACCCTCCCCATCCCCTGAATCCTAAGGATTGTTCAGCACAGAGCTGTGAGCCAAACATTGTGCTGGTGCTTGGGGCCTCCCTGCTGGACAAGACAATCACTCCTCCACTCATTCACTCTCTGGGCTACAGTGTCTTTGCGCAGGGAGTGCGTGTGGCCCCAGCCCTGAAGGAACCAGCTGTCCTGAAAGAAATACCCAGCTCCCTCCTGTGGAAGCTCCGGGCCTCCAAGAAGCCAGGACGGCATCTGATGGGATTTCCTGGGGCCCTGGGGAGGGCACAGGAGAGAACTGGAGTGGGGAGGGGCGTCAGGGAGGGTGGGGTGGGCAGAGGCACAGTTCCTGAGCAGCGCTGTGGAAGCTTCCACTGGCCCCCAGGCCACTAGGAAGTCCTGGAGCTGGAATCCCCTCCCCCGGGAGCCTCCCGCTGTACTCAGCCATCCCGGTGTGGGGTGTGGGCGCAGCGACGGAAGGCTCTGCAGACAGCCGATCCCAGGGGCCCAAGTCCATGGCCCAGAAACAACTTTTGAAATGTATTTGGGCAACTGTCCAACCTGGAAACCTTGCAGGAGGAAGCGCTTTGTGTTATTCTCCAAACAGCTGCACCGGGTTTGATGGGCACCCGGACTGCTGCAGGCCTCACGACTGCAGTGTGACCGCGCGGCCGTGCACACCGTGAAGCTGGCACCATGTAGGGTGCTGATCATGTCCTCCCGGAGAACCGGGGGGCTGCCAGCCCCGAACCCTGTGGGTGCAGCAGATGCTGCGGCTGCACCCACCCCGTGTGGCCTCGGCAGACCCAGGGCCCTGGGAGTTCTCGGTTTACCCATCTGTGAAATGGGCTGCTCCCAGCATCACTGCTCTGTCTCTGACCCTCCTGGTGACCCTGGGGTCACATTGGTCTCCATCTGCCCTCATGTCATCCTCAAATGTGACTAGCTCAGGCAGAAGAGCTGGCGAGCATCTAACTCTGGCTGTCTCCGGGGAGCAGTCGTCTCACCTCCTTCCCCCCTGCAGATACGAAGGACCCACGTGGCTCCATCAGCTGGGACCAGGAGGAGAGCCCTGGCCTGTGCACGAGCTGACTTTCTATCTGACACAGAGAGCCTGTGGTGCCATCTTTGGTTCAATGTAACGCCAGGGTGAGAAACGGACAACTTCTAGCCTCCAAGGAGACCCTGGGGCATGGCAGCAGACCCTCGCTGCACTGAAGGGTCTCCGGGGCTCCAGGACTCAGGCAGCGAGCGGTACGGCCCCACCTCTCCACCGTCCGCCTCTGGGAGCCTCGGTTTCCTCAGCAGGGATCATGACACTTCATGGCTACTCTCATTCAGGGGGAGGCTGTGTCATCGCCACTTTGTAGATAAAGGAAATGAGGCCCAGAGACGTTGATTAACCACCCAAGGTCACAGAGCCAGAATCTAAGCCCAGGTCTGTCCAAGGCCTATCCAGCTTTTTCTTCCAGGAAGACCCTCCCTCTTCTTTCCCATCTTCCCATCACCCATCTCTTTCCTCCTCCTGTCCTCTTCTCACCTCTTCTTGCCTCCCCTCCCCCTTTCCTCCCTTCTTCCCCTCTCCTCCCTCAATTTCTCCTTCCTTCCTCTCTCCTCTCCAAGCTCTCAGGTGAACTTGCGTCCCACCTCTTATGGCGAATGGTCAGCAGGTGGCAGCAAACCCCGCCTTCCTGTGCTGCAGGAGGCGGTGGTCAACCTCTCCTGCAAACTCTCCAACTTTGAATATTAAGAACAATATCTCCTGCAACATCTCCACCTTTGAATATTAAGAACAATATCACAGACTGGATGTACACCCCCTGCGATATTGGGAGTCATATCAGCCTCTCCTCTCCATGGATATTAGGAATAATATCCCAGGATGGGTGTACACCTCCTGCTGTATGGGGAGTCATATCGTCCTCTCCCTTCCTGGCTGCTAGGAACAATATCAGAGGGTGGGTGTACACAGCCTGTGATATTGCGAGTAATATCACCCTCTCCCTTTCCGGATATTAGGAACAATGTCACAGAAGGGGTGTACACCTCCTGCGATACTGGGAGTAATAGCGTTCTCTTCTTCCGTGAATATTAGGAGCAAAATCACCGGGTGGATGCACACCCAGTGCTATATTGGGAGTAACGTCATACTCCACCCCCTGGAGATTATATTCGGATCAGTATCACCGGCTGGGTGTACACCTACTGTGATATTGAAAGTAATATCATGCTCTCTCCCTCCCTGGACATTAGGAGCAATAGCAAAGGTGGGTGTACACCCACTGAGGTATTAGGCGTAATATTAGTATGAATTATTACTCATTTATTATTAACATGAATATGAATGACCGGTATTAATATTAATATTAAATAATTGCTAATAAAAAGTTTTCAGATTATTAATATTAATATTAATTATTAGGAGCTAATATTACTGTTTTCTAATGAATAAGATCAATATCAGTTATTAATATCAGGCATCATTAATCATTAATATTAATCATTTATTGTTATCATTAGTATAACTAATATTAATTATCATTATTATCGGTATTGATTTTAACAATTATATTATCAGTTATTAGTATTGATAATTATTAGTGTCAATTAATAATTGAGATTATTAATTGCGGTAAGTCGCATTGCGCCATTCCACCCCTCCCTCAGCAGCTCGTTTACGACCCAAAACGGGGACACAAATGCCCCTGAGAGAGCAGCGGTATACTGGGATAGATGAGGATGGTCACGTGGTGGAGAAGCGTGTTTTTGGGTACCAGCCCTTCACCTGCGTCGACCTTCTCTACTAGAAAAACAATACACCGCCCTATACCGAAAAGCCACAAGCCCTAATTGATTTGCTCCAAACTGTTATCCAGACCCACAACCACACCTGGGCTGATTGGCACCAGTTGCTCATGTTCCCTTTAACAGCGAAGAAAGGCGGAGAGTCCTCCAAGCAGCAACTGAGTGGCTAGAGGAACATGCACCAGCTGATTATCAGAACCCCCAAGAGTATGGAAGGACCCAGTCGCCAGGAACCGACCCCCAGTTGGACCCACATGAAAGAGAGGAGATGCAAAGGCTAAACCGAGACAGGGAAGCTCTCTTGGAAGGATTAATGAGGGGAGCTCAGAAGGCCACAAACGTTAACAAGGTCTCTGAGGTCATTCAAGGAAAAGAGGAAAGTCCAGCACAATTCTACGAGAGACTGTGTGAGGCCTATCGTATGTATACTCCCTTTGATCCCAATAGCCCTGAAAATCAGCGCATGATTCCCATGGCTTTAGTCCATCAAAGCGCAGAAGACATGAGAAGAAAACTGCAGAAACAGGCTGGGCTTGCAGGGATGAATCCATCACAATGACTAGAAATAGCTAGCCAGGTGTTTGTAAACACGGATGCAGTAAGCCCTAAGGAAAACGGCAAAGAGAATGGAGGTCAGGCCCGGTGACACACTGCCCTGTTTGTCAGCCACAGCAATCAGAGGGGCCCCCCCAAAGAGGCAAGGGAAGGGGGGCCCTGGGAAAGAAACTCAGCTTGGCTGTCAGAGTTTGCAGCGTAACCAGTGTGCTCATTGTAAAGAAATAGGGCAGTCGAAGAACAAATGCCCTGAGCTCAAAAGAAAACAAGGTGACTCAGAGCAGGAGGCCCTGGACAAGGAGGAAGGGGCCCTGCTCAACCTGGCAGAAAGGTTCTTGGACTGAGGGAGACCGGGCTCAAGCGTCCCCAAAGAGCCTCTTTTCAGAATGACAGTCGGGGGTGGAGACATTGACTTTCTTGTAGATAGCGGTGCTCAACATTAGCTAGTAACCGCCCCGGTCACCCCCTTATCCAAAAAGACTATTGACATCATTGGAGCCACGGAGGTTTCAGCAAAGCAAGCTTTCTGCTTGTCTCGGACTTGTACAGTAGGAGGACATAAAGTCATTCATCAGTTTTGGCACATGCCTGACTGTCCCTTGACCTTTTTGGGAAGGGACTTGCTCAGCAAGCTGACAGCCACTATCTCTTTGACAGAGCATGGCTCTTTGCTGCTAAAGTTACCCGGAACAGGAGACATTATGAGGCTTATGGTCCCCCGAGAGGAGGAATGGAGACTTTTCTGAATTGAGCCGGGCCAAGAGAGAAGACCAGCTCTGGCTAAGCGGTGGCCAAGAGTACGGGCAGAAGACAACCCTCCGGGATTGGCCAGTTAAGACTGGGGCCCAGCCGCTTAGGCAAAAACAGGACCCGGTCCCCAGAGAAGCCCTTCAAGGTATCCAGGTCCGTCTCAAGCACCTAAGTAGTTTTGGAATGATTGTTCCTTGTCAGTCTCCATGGAACACTCCCCTCCTGCCTGTTCCCAAGCCATGGACCAAGGACTACCGTCCGGTACAGGATTTGCGCTTGCTTAATCAAGCTACACTGACTTTCCATCCAATAGTACCTAACCCGTCCACATTGTTGGGGTTGCTGGCAGCTGAGGACAGCTGGTTCACCTGCTTGGACCTGAAAGATGTTTTCTTTCCTATCAGATTAGCCCCTGAGAGGCAGAAGCTGTTTGCCTTTCAGTGGGAATATCCGGAGTCAGGTGTCACTACTCAGTACACTTGGACCGGGCTTCCCCAAGGGTTCAAGAACTCCCCCACCATCTTCAGGGAGGCGTTGGCTCGAGACCTCCAGAAGTTTCCCAGCAGAGACGTAAGCTGCATGTTCCTCCAGTAGGTTGATGACCTTCTGCTGGGACACCCCACGGCAGTCGGGTGTGCCAAGGGAACAGATGCCCTTCACCAGCACCTGAAGGACTGTGGGTAGAAGGTGTCCAAGAAGAAAGCTCAGATCTGCCGACAGCAGGTATGTTACTTGGGATTTACTATCCGACAGGGGTCCGAACGCAGCCCGGGATCAGAAAGAAAGCAGGTCATTTGCAATCTAGCAGAGCCTAAGAGCAGAAGGCAGGTGAGAGAATTCTTGGGAGCTGTGGGGTTTTGTAGACTGTGGATCCCAAACTTTGCAGTATTAGCCAAGCCTTTGTATGAGGTCACAAAGGGGGCGGGGACCGGGAACCTTTGGAATGCGGATCCCAACAACAGCAAGTCTTTCATGAGTTAAAGGAAAAACTTCTGGCAGCCCCAGCCCTGGGGCTACCTGATCTGACAAAGCCTTTTCCATTGTGTGCATCAGAGAGAAAAAAGATGGCAGCTGGACTTTGAACCCAAACTGTGGGGCCCAGGCCAAGGCCGGTGGCCTACCTCTCTAAACAACTAGACGGGGTTTCTAAAGGATGGCCCCCGTGTTTGAGGGCCTTGGCAGCAACTGCCCTGCTAGTACAAGAAGGAAATAAGGTGACTCTTGGGCAAAACCTGAACGTAAAGGCCTCCCGTGCTGTGGTGACTTTAATGAGTACTAAAGGACATCATTGGCTAACGAATGCCAGACTCACCAAGTACCAAACTTTGCTCTGTGAAAATCCCTGTATAACCATTGAAGTTCGTAACACCCTACACCCCACCACCTTGCTCCCGGTATCGGAGAGCCCTGTTGAGCCTGATTGTGTAGAAGTGTTGGACTCAATTGACTCCAGCAGACCTGACCTCCGGGACCAGACTTGGGCATCAGTAGAGTGGGAACTATACATGGATGGGAGCAGCTTCTTCAACCCCCAAGGAGAGAGAGGTGCAGGGTATGCAGTGATAACCCTGGACACTGTTGTTGAAGCCAGATCATTGCCCCAGGGCACTTCAGCCCAGAAAGCTGAACTCATTGCTTTCATTCGGGCCTTAGAACTCAGTGAGGGTGAGACTGTCAACATTTACACTGATTCTCGGTGTCTTTTTAACCCTTCAAGTGCATGGAGCGTGATAGAAAGAAAAGGGCCTATTGAACTCTGGGGGAAAAGACAGAAAATATCCACAAGAAATCTTGCAATGATTAGAAGCAGTATGGAAACCCCACAAGGTGGCAGTTAGGCATTGCAGAGGACACCAGCGAGCTTCCACCTTGCTGGGTTTCGGGAATTCCCATGCTCAGAGGCTGGAAAAGCAGCATCTGCCCCCTTCCGGGCATCAGTGCTCCCTCAAGCACCTGATCTTGGACCTACTTCTTCTAAAGAAGAAAAGGACTTTGTCCAGGTAGAGGGAAGAACAAGTGTTGGAGGAAGGATGGATTCGGTTACCAGATGGGAGAGTAGCTGTGCCACAGCTGCTAGGAGCTGCAGTTGTACTGGCTGTGCAAGAAACCACCCATCGAGGTCAGGAGTCACTGGAAAAGTTGTTAGGCCCGTATTTCTACATGTCACCTTTGTCAGCCCAATCTCTGCCTTCCAGGTTCTAAGGGATTCTCCTGCTTCAGCCTCCCGAGTAGCTAGGGTTACCCACCACCACGCCCGGCTAATTTTTTTTTATTTTCACTGGAGACGGGGTTTCACCACGTTGGCCAGGCTGGTCTGGAACTCCTGACCTCAGGTGATCCTTCAGCCTCGGCCACCCAAAGTGCTGGGATTACAGGTGTGAACCATGGTGCCGGGCCAAGAGTTATATATTCAATTCATTTGGAAACACAGCTCCCATCTTTGAGTGTGCATGTACATTTATGAAGAAATGATGTCAGAAAACCGAAGGATGATAATAAATATGAAAAGTAACAGGCATGTGAAGAGGTCTTCCGATTGATAACTATAAGGCTGGATTTCATTTTCAGATAATGGGGTCCCAGCTCTTATGTCGTCCTTTTACATATTCTACATCAATGGAAGTTGTAGCACGGTGTCAGAATAAAGTAGAGTGTATTTCACGGCTTCTTGATTTCTTTCAATTAGACTGAGATCTTTTTCTTAAAGAGAGAAGGACACTGTCATTGCATTGTATTTTTTCTGAAAAGAATAGGCCGTATTTTACTGAGATCACGGATTTGTTATATATGACGTTTTGGTCTTCTAATATTCTTCAGTGGATTTTCTCTAAAGTAGCATGTACAGAAAGCCTTGTACAGCAAAAAAGTAAATCACGTAATGATTCTGAGATTTTTGGAATTGTCACACCTGAGAAACATTGCTGGCGGTGTATGGTCCGCAAGTGTGAAGATGTTCCTTGTGAATTGCTTGCATCCAGCATTAAGGGCTGGTTTTTATCTTTTATTTTTCCAATCCTCTTTCCTTCTCAAGGTGTCCAAGACACACAGAGCCACGGAATCTCACAGGTGTCTGAGAATTCCTCCTCCTGGGACTCTCAGAGGATCCAGAACTGCAGCCGGTCCTCGCTTTGCTGTCCCTGTCCCTGTCCATGTATCTGGTCACGGTGCTGAGGAACATGCTCAGCATCCTGGCTGTCCGCTCTGACTCCCCCCTCCACACCCCCATGTACTTCTTCCCCTCCAACCTGTGCTGGGCTGACATCGGTTTCACCCCGGCCACGGTTCCCAAGATGATTGTGGACATGCAGTCGCATAGCAGAGTCATCTCTCATGCAGGCTGCCTGACACAGATATCTTTCTTGGTCCTTTTTCCATGTATAGCAGGCATGCTCCTGACTGTGATGGCCTATGACTGCTTTGTAGCCATCTGTCACCCTCTGCACTACCCAGTTATCGTGAATCCTCACCTCTGTGTCTTCTTCGTTTTGGTGTCCTTTTTCCTTAGCCTGTTGGATTCCCAGCTGCACAGTTGGATTGTGTTACAATTCACCGTCATCAAGAATGTGGAAATCTCTAATTTTGTCTGTGACCCCTCTCAACTTCTCAAACTTGCCTGTTCTGACAGCGTCATCAATAGCATATTCATATATTTCGATAGTATATGTTTCATTTTCTTCCCATTTCAGGGATCCTTTTGTCTTACTATAAAATCGTCCCCTCCATTCTCAGGATTTCATCATCAGATGGGAAGTATAAAGCCTTCTCCACCTGTGCCTCTCACCTAGCAGTTGTTTGCTGATTTGATGGAACAGGCATTGGCATGTACCTGACTTCAGCTGTGTCACCACCCCCCAGGAATGGTGTGGTGGCGTCAGTGATGTACGCTGTGGTCACCCCCATGCTGAACCTTTTCATCTACAGCCTGAGAAACAGGGACATACAAAGTGCCCTGCGGAGGCTGCGCCCCAGAACATTCGAATCTCATGATCTGTTCCATCCTTTTTCTTGTGTGGGTGAGAAAGGGCAACCGTATTAAATCCCTACATCTGCAAATCCTGCCCCTTAGTCACATTATTTTTGTGGCTTGATGGCTTTTATTCCTTTCCGCATTTCCTTTGTGAATATTGCTTTCTTCGTTATGCCTTTCACTGGAATGGGTGAGGATTCTGGGATCCTTTGTTTAACAGAAACCTCATGACAGAATCCTCTATACCTAGGCGGCCTCTTTTAGTTTCTGAGCAATAACCCTGTCATCCAGCTGGAATCACAACCATCTTTTTATATACACGAAGTCCTCACTTCATTTTGGAATTCCCTGAAAACTGACTTTATGGAAACAATGTACAGGAGGTCCTCCAACACCATTGGTTGTTCAAAGTTGTGTAGTTATACCATTGATGGAAAACAAGTGGTTTCACTATACATAATTTTGCTTCAAGGTGAAGTTTCCAAGAGACTTTCAAAGATGTTAAGTGAGGACATACTGTACATCAAATTCATATCCTCTTCCAGAGTTCATGTGGAATTTCTTTATAAACTGCTTCTAGAGAATCTATTTAGGCAGGTTATGTGTAGAGATCCATGTCGCCATTCCTCAATCTTGGCTTTGAGTCCAATCACCTGGGGAGCTTACAGATTATGAGGCCTGGGTCTCCATACCTGAGATTCTGATTTGCTTGCACCTGTGTGAGTGTGTGGATTTTTTTTTCTTTTAAAGCACCACAGGTGGTTCCAATGACGAAGTTTTTAGCGGCATCAAGCCCCAGTGAGTAAGAACAGAAATTAATTGTAATATGATTTCTTCAAATATTATCTTCAAATGCATTGTCCAGCAACACCATACAAATGTTTCTTACGCTGTTTTTTCTTACCATTTCGCATTTTCTATTTCTTTCTTTTCCTTTTTTTTGAGTCAGAGTTTCACTCTTGTTGCCCAGGCTGGAGTTCAATGGCACAGTCTCGGCTCACTGCAACCTCTGCTTCCCGTATTGAAGCAATTCTCCTGTCTCAGCCTTCCAAGTAGCTGGGATTACAGACATGCGCTACCATGCCTGGCTAATTTTTTTTTTTTTTTTGTATTGTTAGTAGAGACAGTGTTTCTCCATTTTGGTCAGGCTGGTCTTGAACTCCCGACCTCAGGTGATCTGCCCGCTTTCGCCTCCCAAAGTGCTGGGATTACAGGCATGAGCGACCGCGCCCAGCCACCACTTAGCATTTACATTTTACATTTGTTGAAGTTGTAGATTTATACACACATTGATTGCTGCTTTGTTATATGCTTGCATATACATAAGATGGGAAATAGAAAAGAATAAAATGGACACAGTATCCCTGAAGTTTCACATTCCGAGACATTTTTAAAATATTTGCTCTTCAGAAATTTGTTTCAATGAAGAAACTGTGGTGTACACACCCAGTGAAGTATTATTCAGCCTAAAAAGGAAGAAACTCCTCTCCACTGCAGACAAAATGGATGAGATTGCAGGTCTGTATATTAAATGAAAGAAGCCAGGCACAGAATGACAAATATTTCCTGTCCTCACTTCTATGTAGGAAGAAAAAAGGAAACCTTGGCCAGGTGTGGTGGCTCAGGCCTGTAATCCCAGCACTCCAGGAGGCCGAGTCGCAGGATCACTTGAGTCCAGGAGTTCGAGACCCGCCTGGCCAACATGGTGAAACCCCGTCTCTACGGAAAACACAAACAATGAGCCGGGCGTGGTGACGCGTGCCTGTGTCTCAGCTACTCCGAGGGCTGAGGCCCAAGAAGCGCTTGAACTCGGGAGGCGGAGCTTGCAGTGAGCCCGGATTGTGCCTGTGTACTCCAACCTGGGCAACAGAAAGAAACTCCATCACACACCTACACACAAAAGGAATCTCAGGAAGGTGGAAAGCATAAAGGTGGTTAGCAGACGCTAGGAAGACAAGGGGTGGGATAGGGAATGAAGACAAGTGGTTAATTGGGTCCCAAAATACAGAAAGATGGAATAAGTGAGTTCTAGTGTTTGATAGTACAGTATGAAAATTTTAGTTCACAAGAATTGCTTGCATATTTCCAGATGCTTTGGTAAGAAGCTTCCTAACTTTCTCATTATGCTGGTTTTTAGCTCTTCTCTTTCTGCTCTTGAAATCATGCTGGTTTTTTGTTTTTTGTTTTTTGTTTTGAGATGGAGTTTCACTCTTGTTGCCCAGGCTGGAGTGTCATGGTGCAATCTTGGCTCACCGCAACCTCTGCCTCCTGGGTTCAAGCGATTCTCCTGCCTCCACCTCCCGAGTAGCTGGGATTACAGGCATGCGCCAGCACGCCCAGCTAATGTTGTATTTCTAGTAGAGACGGGGGTTTCTCCCTGTCGGTCAGGCTGGTCTTCAACTCCTGACCTCAGGTGATGCGCCCACCTCGGCCTCCAAAAGTGCTGGGATTACAGGCATGAGCGACCGCGCCCAGCCCATGCTGTATCCTTATCTGTTGTCTGTTGTTGTTTGTTTGTTTTTGAGCCCAGAAATAACTTCTCACCTATATGTTCCAGTGATTTTTCACATGAGTGCTAAGAAAGCTCATTGGTGGAAAAGCAGCCTTTTCAAGAAATGGTGTTGGAGAAACTTGATTTCCACATGCAGAAGAGTGAAGGTGGACCCTATGTCACACCAGGTGCAAAAATTCACACAAACTGGATCAAAGACCTCACCCCAAGCGCTAAAAGTATCATACTCCTAAAAGAAAACATTGGCCACACTTTCATGACATCAGATTGGGCAATGTTCTCTGGGATATGACACCAAAAGCATAGGCAACAAAAGAAAATTAGATTCCTTGGATTACATCTAAATGACAGACACTTTTGTGCAGCAAAAAACACTGTGAACTGAGTGAAAAGATAACCCATGGATTAGGAAAAATATTTGCAGAGCATATATCTGAAAAGAGGCTGATATCCATCATATATAAAGAACAGCTAGAACTAAACAAGAAGAAACCCAAAGCATCCCATCAACAATGGTCAGAAGACTCGAGTAGATGTCTTCCTGAAGAAGATATAGCAATGGCCAATAAGCATCTAAAATGATGTTCAAAATCACTCATCATACGGAAGCGCAAACCAAACCAAGAATGTGATACCACACATTAGGATGGATATTATAAACAAACAGGCATTGGTGAGACCAGACGGAAGTAGCAATGCTCAAATATGATCGGAGGGAATGTAAAACCGTGAAGGAACGGGGAAAATAGTATGGCGTGTACTGGAAAAATTAGAAACAGAATGATCAGATGTTCCCGCAGTTGCATTTGTGGGTACCTACCAAAAAGAATTAGAAGCCAGGAGTGGAAGACAGATTTGTGTACACCCATATTCATAGCAGCATTATTCACAACAGCCGAAATGTGGAAGCAACCCAAGGGTTCGTGGACAGATGAATGAAAAAGCACACTGCAGCTCCTTCATACAATGGAAGACTATTCAGCCTTCAAAAGGCAGGCACTTCTGGCCGGTGCGGTGGCTCACGCCTGTAATCGCAGCGTCTTGGAAGACCGAGGTGGGCAGATCACCTGAGGTCAGGAATTCAAGACCAGCCTGGCCATCTTGGTGAAACCCTGTCTCTACTGAAAATGCAAAAAAGGAGACAAGCGTGGTGGCGTGTGCCTATAGCCCCTACTACTCGGGAGGCTGAGGCACAAGAATGGCTGGAACCCGGGAGGCGGAGGTTGCAGTGAGCCCAGATTGTGCCACTGCACTCCAGCCTGTGCGACAGAGTAAGACTCCATGGAAACACAAAACAAAACAAAGTCAAACGAACAAACAAACAAACAAAAAAGAGAGGCACTTCTGATGCAGGCCACAACATGGATGAACCTTGAAAACATCGTCAGTGAAATAAATAAATCACAAAAGGATAAACACGCCCAGGCTCAGTGGCTCACCCCTGTAACCCCAGCACTTTGGGAGGCTGAGCCAGGCGGATCACTTCAGACCAGCCTGGCCAATATGGTCTCTATTAAAAATACAAAAATTAGCTGGGCGTGGTGGCGCACGCCTGTAATCCCAGCTACTCGGGAGACTGAGACACAAGAATCACTTGAACCCACGATGTGGAGGTTGCACTGAGCTGAGATCACGCCACTGCACTCCAGCCGGGGTGACAGAGAAAGACACTGTCTCCAAAACAAGAAAATTAAACACGGTATGATTCCACTTATCTATCAAGCGTCTAGAGTAGTTAAACTCATAGAGTTGCAAACTAGAAAGGTGGCCCCCAGGGGCGGGCGAGAGAGAGGAGTGGAGAGCTTGGTGAATGGGTGCAATTTCCATTTTGAAAGATAAAACTGTTCCGGAGACGATGGCAGTGATGGTTGTTAAACAATGTGAACGTACTTACTGTCATGAAACTGTAAACTGAAAAAGAGTGGAAATTGTAAATGTTTATACTGGCCATTCTATATGAACTAATATATTTATAATTTTTAATATTTATACGTGGTATATTTTCCCATAATAAAAGATGAAAATTAAAGCAGTTGGATGTTTAAAAAGAAAAGAAAGAAGTGAAGAATACACACCAGCTTTCTCCTGATTAGAGGAAGAGCCCCAAAGCTTCTATGGACATTCACTTTTCTCTTCTTCTTGCATGATGATGAGGAAATCCTTAGAGGTTGGGGAACTTGGGTGACTTTGGCTAATGAGGAGCTCTGTGCCTTGAGCCCCCCAGGCCACAGAATAGTAAATAGTCAGTCTGTGCCTCCAGCCCTGCAGTGTGAGGTTCCAGTCCTGTGGGCTCCACAGACATCACCTGTATCAAGAGGCTCATGTCTCACCCTGTCTTCTTGCCAGCCTTGAGGACGGAGTCTGAGCCTCCATGGTGCACCACGCAGGGAGGACAGTGGACCTGTTCTCCGTGGTCATGGCCCAGCAGAGGGGAAGGGCAGTTCAGTGAGTGTAGGCAAAAGAAAGAGAGATCAGACTCTTACTGTGTCTATGTAGAAAGGAAAGACGTAAGAGACTCCAATTTGAGAAAGACCTGTAATTTCAACCATTGCTTTGCTGAGATGTTGTTAATGTGTAGCTTTGCCCCAGCCACTTTGACCCAACCTGAAGCTCACAAAAACACGTGTTGTATGAAATCAAGGTTTAAGGGATCTAGGGCTGTGCAGGACGTGCCTCGTTAACAAGATGTTTCCAAGCAGTATATTTGGTAAAAGTCATCGCCATTCTCTAGTCTCAATAAACCAGGGGCACAATACGCTGTGGAAAGCCGCAGGGAGCCCTGCCCTTGAAAGCGGCGTATTGTCCAAGGTTTCTCCCCATGTGATAGTCTGAAATATGGTCTCATGGGATGAGAAAGACCTGACCGTCCCCGAGCCCGACCCCCGTAAAGGGTCTGTGCTGAGGTGGATTAGTCAAAGAGGAAAGCCTCTTGCAGTTGAGAGAGAGGAAGGCCGCTGTCTCCTGCCTGACCCTGGGAAATAAATGTCTCGGTATAAAACCCGATTGTACATTTGTTCAATTCTGAGATGGGAGAAAACCCGCCCTATGGTGAGAGGCGAGACGTGTTTGCAGCAGTGCTGCCTTGTTATTCTTTACTCCACTGAGATGTTTGGGTGGAGAGAAACATAAATCTGGCTTACGTACACGTCCAGGCATAGTACCTTCCGTTGAACTTCCTTATGACATAGATTCTATTGCTTACAGGTTCGTTGCTGACCTTCTCCTTATTATCACCCTGCCCTCCTACTACATTCTTTTTTGCTAAAATAATAAAAATAATAATCAATAAAAACTGAGGGAACTCACGCCGGTGCCGGTGCGGGTGCAGATCCTGGGTATGCTGAGCGCCGGTCTCCTGGGCTCACTGTTGTTTCCCCATACTTTGTCTCTGTGTCTTATTTCTTTTCTCAGTCTCTCATCCCACCCAACTAGAAATACCCACAGGTGTGGAGGGGCAGGCCACCCCTTCAAGTGAGTGCTGAGGGACGGTCGGAAGCTTGTTTGTTTCCTCATCCTCAGGACAAACAGGGGAGTGCGCTGGGCAGATGGGAGGAGACCAATATGCAAACTCTGTGCTCAGCAGACTGTGGAGTTTCTGTTCTTGGTTGTGCTGGGGGTCTCAGAAATCTTATTCAACATTTTGCTTCCCTCCCCCACTGGTTGTCCTTTTCATAGACATCTCACCCATGATAGCAGGGAATCAGTCCCTCTAAACTATCCCCTAAGAACAACAAAGAGATTATGAAGGTAATGATGAGGATAAAGAGGATGACGACAGACACCATGGCATCATGAACCCTTACTGAGGCCTTCCTAAAGGCCAGGCTCTGAGCTCTGTGCTCTATGCAGCTGGTTTCATTTCATCTGCATAGTCCCCACGTTATTACTGCACATTTCATGATGATTTTACAGACTAGAAAAGGCGCAACGGATTTTCATGTAGCTTGTACCAGATCACGAAGTTAAAAAGGGTGAAGTCCAATTTGAACCAGGCAGTCTAAGTCCAGACAGATGGCATTCGGCCAGTCTTCTCCCTGCATCCAACCTGCCCTCTCAAATCCTTGTCACTCAGGCCGATGGCCCTGCTCACTGTGCCCTTCCCTTTGCGGGTTCCTTGTAGACCACAGCTAGACCAGTGGGTGCCGCAATCACTGTGTCATGTATAGAAAGAGCAGCTGAGATCACATCGAGGATTCCAGAAAGAATTGGCACAGGATCATTCGGGAAGCATCTCTCCCTTGCCCCTGTTCCTGGCTTTTCTTACAGCTCTCAACTTCCTCAAAGGAGTCATCAATTCGGAGTCTGGCTTTCATTCCTATTGAGGAAGCTGGAAAGTGTTTCAAAAATGCTCCTTCCATGTGCCTGTGGTTAAGACCTCTGAGCTCTGCTTAAAACTTTGTGAAGCTGGGCGCGGTGGCTCACGCGTGTAATCCCAGCCCTTTGGGAGGCTGAGGCAGGCGAATCACAATGTCAGGAGTTCGAGACCAGCCTGGCCAACATGGTGAAACCCTGTCTCTACTAAAAATACAAAAAAAAAAAAAAAAAATTAGCCAGGCATGGTGGCATATGCCTGTAATCCCAGCTACTGGGGAGGCTGAGGCAGGAGACTCCTTTGAAGCCGGGAGACAGAGGTTGCAGTGAACCGAGATCACGCCACTGCACTCCAGCCTGGGCAACAGAGCAAGACTCTGTCTCAAAAAAATAAATAAATAAAAATTACGAAAAAAAGTGCTTGGATGGGCTTGGCAAACTTTAGCCATTAGCTCACGTACCACTTTGGAAGGGCACACCTTCAGTCACTTCACCCTTTAATCCCTTTGCTGAAGACTAAAGTTCTGAGAGGAAGTCTAATCAGCTGAGCTGTGTCCATGTGGGCAGTGCAGGAAAGGGTGCAGCAGGAGGCGGCTCCAGGGACGTCTTTGGCTTCCGTCATGGGGGAGCAGGCGCCTGGATTATCCACCCTAACAAATCTGGACAAAGGAAAACGAGGTTCTCTGAGGAAGGAGACATAGAGCCCAAGGAGCTAACCAAGAGACAAATAGTCATCCTGTCTTGTCATTTTCTTTTACACATGTGTGTACATTATCTTACACTTATCACTTTGTTTTCTTTCTCTCCTTTAATTGCAGCCTGCTGCCAAAAGTTAAAATAAAGTGAAAGTATTGAGATAGCTCAGTAACTGACTTTTGGTCAATTGCCTTTTCATATAGTGAACAGCTGCCCAAACGATTGTCTCTGTCACTGTGCAAATTTGCAAGCGTTTGCAGGATCACTCCCAATCCCCCACCACAGGGCTGTGTTACAGCACAATTTAGTTCAGTGTTTTGCTCTCTGCAACAGGGAGGTTCTCATCCATTACAGGTTGCAGTAAAAACAGGGGTACCATAAGCAACCACCTCTTTCCTCAACGATGTGATGAAAGCAAAAACCAAGTAGCTCCATATATCCAACTTAAAAATATAAAAAGTTACCCCCGTGGGCTGCGGTGCCATCTTTGGGTCAATGTAACACCAGGGGTGAGAAACGGACAACTTCTAGCCTCCAAGGAGACCCTGGGGCATGGCGGCAGACCCTCGCTGCACGGAAGAGGCTCCGGGGCTCCAGGACTCAGGCAGCCAGCGGTGCGGCCCCACCTCTCCACCGTCCGCCTCTGGGAGCCTCGGTTTCCTCAGCAGGGATCATGACACTTCATGGCTGCTCTCATTGAGGCGGAGGCTTTGTCATCGCCACTTTGTGGATAAAGGAAATGAGGCCCAGAGACGTTGATTAACCACCCAAGGTCACACAGCCAGAATCTAAGCCCAGGTCTGTCCAAGGCCTATCCAGCTCTTTCTTCCAGGAAGGCCCTCCCTCTTCCTTCCCGTCTCCCCGTCACCCATCTCTTTCCTCCTCCTGTCCTCTTCTCACCTCTTCTTGCCTCCCCTCCCCTCTTTCCTCCCTTCTTCCCCTCTCCTCCCTCAATTTCTCCTTCCTTCCTCTCTCCTCTCCAAGCTCTCAGGCGAACGTGCGTCCCACCTCTTATGGCGAATGGTCAGCAGGTGGCAGCAAACCCCGCCTTCCTGCGCGGGAGCCGGCCTCAGCCCGTGAAACGATGAGAACTGGGCTGCGGAGCCTGAGCTGGGCGGGCGTGAGTTTGCAGATCCACAGAAGGAACCCGGTGCAGGCGCCTCTGGCAGGGGTGGATGTTGGGGTGCCCAGGCCTGGTGGCGGGGGGTGGCAGGGGGGTCACCTGCAGGCGTGTGGCCGGGGCAGGGACGGCTCCCAGCTCAGCATCTGGGCAGAACAGCTCCTTGGGGGTGGGAAGGTTCCCCGCAGCGCTTCATCCTTCTAAGCGAATATGCAAATCCCCTCCTCCCGCTCGAGAGGGAACTTCTGCGGACCCTCCTCAGGCAGCCCCAGGGCAGCAGCCCGTCCTCTGGGCGCCATCCTGACAGCGCCCTGGCAGCGCAGCAGACACTTAGTCCGCACCTGTTCTGGACAGGGGTGGGAGACACCAGGATGGTGGCCACAGGTCCCTACCCAACATGGGTACCTAGTGAACAGAGCGCAGCCTGCCCAGTCAAAGGGCTGGGCCCTTCCTGCACAGGGGTCGCCTTGCTTGGGTGCATCTTGAAGGAAGGTCAGAGACACCCGAAAGGACCGGGCTGAGGGAGCAGCGTCTGGGTCCAGGGCACAGCCTGGGCAGAGGCCAGAGGGCAGCAGGCCTGAGTGTGGGATGCAGATCTTGGGGTGGAGGCCAACTCCACGCAGGGAGGCCCCTCCCGCCGGCGGGTGGTCATGGCTGATTTGAGCCTGTTGTTATTGTTGGCAAATTAACAATACACTGTTAATTGCATGTGGCTGAAAGTAAAAATTAATAACAAGGAAACAAGTGGGCCCTGCTGAGCTGCTGGCGCCGGGGCTGTGGTTCCCACGCTGGGGCTGTGGTTCTCGTGCCGGGGCTGTGGCTCTCACGCGCTCCTCCTCGGCTTCCGAACCGGAACACAGCTGCAGCCTCTATAGACTCCTTCCGTGGCGCTTCAATGCTGAGCCCTAGCAGACTCCTCCTGGCCAGACTTTCCTGGCTCCTCTGATACCTCATTGCCACCGGGCCTCCACCCTGGGCTTTGGATTCATCTCTGCTGGTTTAGGGAGAACCTCTGACCTCTGATATCTGCTCCCCTCCGTGAATGATCAGGTTCCTCATCCCCCACCTGTGAGTTCTGACTCCTCGGCCGCCTTCAGCAAGAATCTCCTGTCCTTAACTTCTCATCTCAGTCTTTTGCCATCCCCCGAGGCCCTTGCTTATCAGCCCCCACTAGTCCTTGTGGCAGGGGCTACGAACCCCCTCCTCCTTGGCTAGAGACTCCCACTTGTCCTCGTGGTCTTCGGCATTGAGCTCAATCTCTCCCTGTTGCGGTCATCCTGACGGCTGCTGCGATAGTCCTGAATAGAGTCTTCCTCACTGTTCTAAGTGTCAGGATCGTGTTCTATGTACTCTCACCCCCGGCTTCTCCTGCCCCCTCAGCTTGCCCGGCATTTTCCCTGGGAGCCTTCATCACAGGTCAGTGGATGCCATATGTTTCTGAGCCAGGGTGTGAACTCTGTTTCCATTCTTAAATAACTTGTTCTCCCCGTGACTTAAGCATGACCTTATAGTTTAATTTTCTTCCTCTATGGGGGACCTATTCATGAGTGTAATAAGGGTTTTCTGCATCCCTGTATTCCAGATGTATATTTCCAGGATACAGGGCTGCTTTTAAGTACCAAAATATTCATATTTTTGTTGGTATCATACCAATACTTCAGTATGTTGAAAGTTCTGAGACCTGATTCCATTTACACAAAGTAGAAGAACAGACAAAAGTAATCTGTGCTGTGAGTCAGAACTGGCATCACCTGTGGGAATAGGCGGGGCCCGAGGGGGCTCCTGAAGTGCTGGTTCCCTAGTGTGGGCACTGGTTACTCAGGAATCTTCACTTTGTGCATTTCCCCAAGCTGCAGCCTTAGGGGAAGAGTGTCTGACCTGTTTTGTGATCCTCTCCCTATCCCCATTTTTCTGCTCCCAAATGCTTTACAGACTTGACACTCACCCAGCAGTGCTTTTTTCCAATGCCCAAGCATAGCTCTCAAATGTCTGTCCCATGCATTTTCCTTTTGAGCTGCTCCCTGGTCCCCTATGTCACACCACACTCAGGCTGCACCGGGCTCTCCAGGCCTGGGCACCATGTATGTCCCCACACTCCCCATGAACTGGTTCCTGGGTGAGAGCCACTAGCTCTCAAATTGTGAGCCTCCTCAATGAGGTCCCTCCCTCACTGACTTACACCTTCTAGAGCAAGTTTGTCCAACTGTGGCCCATGGACTGCATGTGGCCCAGGACAGATTTGAATGCAGCCCAACACAAATTTGTAAACTTTCTTAAAACATGAGGGGTTTTTTTGCAATTTCTTTTTTCTTTCTTTCTTTCTTTTTTTTTTTTTTTTAAGCTCACCAGCTATTGTTAGTGTTAGTGTATTTTATGTGTGGCCCAAGATAATTCTTTTTCAGTGTGGCCCAGAGAAGCCAAAAAATTGGACAGCTCCACTCTAAAAGTCTCTTAAGGAAAGAAGCATGGAATGGAACTTGTAAATTCCACTTATTCTGACAATATCTTGATTCATCCCCCAAACCTGATTGATAGTTTGGCTGGGTATTAAATTCTGGGCTGAAAATCGTTTTTACCTTGGCCCGTCCAACGCCTTGCTCACTGACTCACAGCCTCCAGTGCTGCCCTCCAGGAGTCTGAAGACCTCGGAGTCTCTGCTCCAAGTGTGACCCTTTCCTTTGTCCCTGAAGTGCTCAGCTCTTTTCTTTGTTCCTACTGTTTTGAAATTTCACAATATCAGTGCTGGGGCCTTGGTAGGACCTTCAGTCTGGCAAGTTATATTCTTTAGTTCTGAGAAATTTTCTTGAAATAATCAGGTAGCAATTGTTTTCACTTTGGTTTTCCTTTTTCTCTTTCAGGCATTCCTGCTCGCTGTATGTTTGGTCTCTGTGGAGTCTCCATTTTTAACATGTTTATCTTTTCTATTTTCTATTACTTTGGGGATTTTTTTTGTTCTATGTTCTAAGATAGCCCCACACATTTTATTTCTGTTAAATTTGTTTTCCTTCTGAAGTCCTCCTCAACTTCAGATAGAATAGATATTAATATATAATAGATATTAATACATATAATAGATATGGATGGATATACATTTGCAACAGCTCATGTGTATTCTCTGCCCATTCCTTTTGTAGAGCATGCTGTTCTTGTTCCATGGAAGCAACATATTCTCTCTCTGAGATTCTCTTTTGCTCCCTGTGTTTATCTGTTCTGGTCTCTGTTCCTCATGGTACAGACATTCCTTGACTGTGCAGCAATCCTTGGTCATCTGTATTAGTCAGAGTTCTTTGGAGATTACATATGCCTATATAAAATAAGATTTATTATAAGGAAGTGGCTCATGCAATTATGGAGGCCAAATCCCACAATCTGCATTCTGCAAACTGGGGACCAAGGAAAGCCAGTGGTGTAGTTCAAAGGCCTAAGAGCTGAGAGCCAATGGTGTAGTATCCCATCTGAGTTTAAAGGCCTGTGAACCAGCAGCATCGGGAGCAGGTCCTTCCGCCCAGCTCAAACATTCAGGCAGAGTGAGAGCAAACTCAACCTTCCTCTGCCTTGCTCTTTTGTTCTATGCAGGCCGTCAACAGACAGGAACGGTGCCCGCCCACACTGGGGAGTGCAGTGTGCTCACTCAGTCACTATGCTAACCTCTTCCACAGACAACCCAGAAATCATGTTTCACCAGCGATCTGGGCATCCCATGGCCCAGTCAAGTTGACATATAAAATTAACCATCGCACCATTCACCCCTGCTTGAGGACGAGGCACCTGAAGGCAGAAAGAAAGGTGGGTGAAGAAGGACATTGAGTAAAGGTAGGAAGACAGCCAGAGAGTGAGTCAATAGCTCTCTGGTACTACCTGTGAGGCAAGCACTGCTGTTCCCCATTTTACAGATGCTTAAGGTCACACAGTCTGTAGAGAGTAGATCTGGTCATCTCTGTTCTAAGGTGCAGCCCTGGGATGCCTGCTCTCAAACCCTTGTCTGGCCAGAGCTCTGCAGTGCACTTCACGTGCTTTTGTCACCCTGATGGGTTTGGAGAGCTCTGCAGTGCGCTTCACATGCTGTGGTCACCCCGCAGGGTTCCCAGAGCTCTGCAGAGCCCGTCACGTGCTGTGGTCACCCCGCAGGGTTCCCAGAGCTCTGCAGAGCCCGTCACGTGCTGTGGTCACCCCGCAGGGTTCCCAGAGCTCTGCAGAGCCCGTCACGTGCTGTGGTCACCCCGCAGGGTTCCCAGAGCTCTGCAGAGCCCGTCACGTGCTGTGGTCACCCCGCAGGGTTCCCAGAGCTCTGCAGAGCCCGTCACGTGCTGTGGTCTCCCCGCAGGGTTCCCAGAGCTCTGCAGAGCCCGTCACGTGCTGTGGTCACCCCGCAGGGTTCCCAGAGCTCTGCAGAGCCCGTCACGTGCTGTGGTCACCCTGAAAGGTTCTCAGAGCTCTGCAATGCACTTCACAGGCTGTGGTCACCCCAAAGGGTTCTGAGAGCCCTGCAGTGCACGTCACGTGCTGTGGTGACCCCACAGGGTTCCAAGAGTTACCCCGCAGGGTTCCAAGAGTTCTGCAGTACGTTTCATGTGCTGTGGTCACCCTGAAGGGTTCTGAGAGCTCTGGGGTCACATAAGCTCTTACTTAGGAGTAAAGAGTTTTTTGTTTGTTTTGTTTTATTGCCCTGGAATTCAGAGGACATTCCAGGGTCTGCATAGGGCAGAGAAGCTGGTTCAGGGCTGCAGCTGGCTTGAGTCTCTTTGTCTCCCACCCTATCTAGTGGGATCTGTTGTGTCTCTGTGGCAGAGCTGTCATTTCCCTCCTCCGGCAGCCGGGTTCCAGCAGCAGAGGCACCGGCATGCTTCCACTCACTGTGGCTGCACACTGCAAAGCGAAGGCCACTCCAACAGCAAGACCATAAGAACGGAGCCCACACATAGAGGTCTCTGTCTTCACATCATGGCCATTCTGGGCGGTGCCTTTTCTCACCATACTCTGGGTTCATGGCTCTCTCCACTCTATTCCTACCCTCCATTCTATGCAAATGCTAAGCCTCTCCTTGCAGAGACCCTGGGGACCAGCATGGGCAGGGCAGGGGGACAAGCAGCTGCTTCTACTGTGGCCAGATATGGCAGAGGCTGGCAGAAGAGGAGCTGCTTGGTCTCAGCAAGCAAGGAGGAGGGCAGCAAAGGGGTGATGACTCCCGCTGTGCCCAGTCCTGTGCTAAGGCTACAGAATCACCTTAAAAATGAATTCTTGTGTGCCCAGATCTTGGGTTCTAAAACCATTTTCCAAAAAAAAAAAAAAAAAAAAAGGAACCACGGCTGCTTGGAGAAATGGCTGATTCTAGAACTGGAGCAAAGGGAAATACAAGAGGGGCCTGGGGCACCATTTCACCCCAAAGAGCAAGGAGGTGCTCAAATGAAACTGAAACACCCAAATCGCACTGATGGGGCCTGTCAAAGGGACAGGAGCCAGCCCAGAGAGCTCCCAAGGGCTGAAGCTGGGGCTACTGAGCAACGGAAGGAAGCACCACTGGATTATCAGGAAAAGCGCACGACGGATGTCCAGAAGCCCACACTGGCAGAAACAAATGGCCGAATAGATAAATAAATGGAGGTGGGGGGCGAGGGGACAAACCTCCATGCAGAAGGATGCCACATAATATAGGCAGATGCTCCGCCCTCAGAGAGCTGTGGCATAGCTCCCCATGCCTTAAGCCTCGGCTGCACAGTGACTTCCTGCCACAGAGGACAGTGTGGAAATGGGGAGAAAGAAACTTCACAGTGGAGAAACCTGACCAACACCCCTCAGCCAGGTGACCAGGGTCAAGGTCCACAGTCCACAGTCCTAAGTGTGCCCTTGGTACAAGGTGATGGGGATGGCACCGCACCTCTCTGGTTTTCCCCACCAAGAACCCATCATAACCCCAGTCTAATCACAGGAAACACATCACACAAGTCCCTATTGAGGGACAGTCTACAAAATCCCTGACCAGTCCTCCTCAAAACTGTCAGGGTCATTGGACACCAGGAACGTCTGAGAAACGGCCCCAGCCAGGCAGAGCCTACGGAGATGCGACCAAGTGTCATGCGGGGCCATGGGTGGGATCCTGGGACAGGGCATTGGGTAAGAACCGAGGCAATAGGGATTTGGGACTCTGGTTAGTACAACAATGTGTCGATACTGGTTCACTGATTGTAACAAATGACCATGCTGCTGCCAGATGTTAGTGATGGGGAAACAGTGGAAGATATATGGAAAACCTGTACTATTTTCTATAAATATAAAACTTTTAAAAAATAAACATTATTTAAAAAAGTAATTCTAATGATAGCACTAATGGTCGGGTGGGATGTTCTCATTCACAGGCAAAGAAACGGAGTCTCTGAGAGGTGAATGCTTCCCCCACCCCAGGTACAGAGCTCTGAGCGCCGAGGCGTCGGAGGATGGTGGCTGGAGGCTGGTGTCATAAAGGCTGGCATCCCGTGGCTGGCATCCCAAGGCTGGCGTCCCGAGCCTGGCGTTATGAAGGCTGTGGTCCTGAGGCTGGCGTCCTGAGGCTGGCATCATGAAGGCTGGTGTCCTGAGTCTGGCCTCCCAAGGCTGGTGGCCCGAGGCTGGCACCACAAAGGTTCTTTCTGTGCCTTGGGCAGCATCTTCAGGAGGAACCGGATCAGATCTGGGCAGCGGCTTTGGGCCCACACTTCACCCCTTCCATCCTTGGGCCGCCCAGCCAGACGCTAGGTCCCTCATCTTCTTCTTGGCTTCTCAGGGTTTCATCTCCCCAGACTGCATTTCCTTCCGCTTTTCCATCCTGTCTCCCGCCCAACCCTCCCTCTCTCCCCTTTCCCTGATCAGCTCCTCCCTGCCCCTGCCCCCACTGCCCGGCCCCACCCTGACCATCCCCAGAGCTGATCCTGCCCTGGCCAGGTTCCAGGAGGCACCTCAGGGGCTCACCATGACAGGTCCCATGGAGTCTGCCCTTCCTCCTTCCCTGGCATGTCTTCATACATGAAGACGCTGACCTGGCCTCCAGTGAAATATTTAAACCAAATGCATCTGCTGCGAGGTAGCAGGATCTGGGGTGGAGGTGGTTGGCTCCGCCCCTGCCTGGCTGGCTCAGAACACAGAGAAGCCCAGGGCTGGGGAAGGGTGGGGAGTGCGCGCAGAGACTCCAGCCATACAGGGGAGTGGCCTCCCCTCTTCACACAAGAGGGCAGGGCATGGCTTGGTGGGGAGGGGCCTTCTGAGGGAGGCGCCCTGACTGTCCGAGAGTGACCCTCCTCTGGGGTGGCTTTTGGATTCTGCTGCCCCTATCTGCCTAGACTATGGGGAATGTTCCAGCACATTCCCCAGAGAGGGCACAGGCCCTCCCTACTCCCCTCAGTAGGGCCCCCAAGCCCTGGGGAAGCAGCAGGGCAGTGGAGAAACAGGAACTCAGATGGTCTTCCCCATCTGCTGCCTAGCAAAGCCCTACCTGCCCTTTGATTCAGCGTTTGTGTTGCCTCTTCCAGGAAGTCCTCTCTGATAGCCCTCGGTTGGGCTATGGCCTCTTTGACAGCTGTCACAGCCTTTACGGTCACTGTGCAAATTAGGAAGAAGCGTCTCCTCCTCCAATCATCTCACGCCTCCGCTGCGTCCCCTCCTCCAATCATCTCATGCCTCCGCTGCGTCCCCTCCTCCAATCATCTCATGCCTCCGCTGTGTCCTCTCCTCCAATCATCTCACGCCTCCACTGCGTCCTCTCATCCAATCATCTCATGCCTCCGCTGCGTCCCCTCCTCCAATCATCTCATGCCTCCGCTGCGTCCTCTCCTCCAATCATCTCATGCCTCCACTGCGTCCTCTCATCCAATCATCTCATGCCTCCGCTGCGTCCCCTCCTCCAATCATCTCATGCCTCCACTGCGTCCTCTCCTCCAATCATCTCATGCCTCCACTACGACCTCTCATCCAATCATCTCATGCCTCCGCTGCGTCCCCTCCTCCAATCATCTCATGCCTCCAGTGGGAACCTCGTGATGAGCATGCATCCGATTTTTACTATGCGCACAGCATCTTTCAGGGTGCCCCTCTCCCCCCGACCCCTGCTCTTCTCACCACCCTGGTCCCCCCACCATCCAAGAGCCAGCTACCCGAGGCCTCAGGCTGTGTATGGCCCATCTCTGTGTCTACAGGACAGGGCAGGCACGCAGTAGGTATAGTGGGGTATCCTGGGAACACCCAAGCTCATCAGGACAGGCTCTGGCTGTGGCTGAGGAGGGGAGGGCGCTGGGCTGGGACTGGGGCTGGACAGGGTGGCACGGCAGTCCCAGAGACTGCAGACAAGTGTGCCGGGCAGACCCTCACTGCAGTTCTCCTCTCACCCATCCACCCATCCACCCTCTGTCTCTCTGCCCACCCCTGCGCAGAGGGGCCACGGGGCAAGCCCGCTGAGCTCAGGTTTTCAAAACACAGGAATGGGAGGGCAGGTGACAGGGTTGGTGACAGCAGTGCAGGATGCTTGGAGATGTCCTAGGGTAGGGCTCCCCCAACCCTGCAGCGCCACTCTGCGAGTCAGCGGCCTCCTTCTCCATTAGAGAGGAGGAAATGAGGCAGGAGGCCAGCCCTTCTCCCACGTGCAGCTGGCAGAGCCCCCAGACGCTCCAGCCCCAGGACAAGCTGCCTTGTACCCTGCGTTAAGGCCATTTCACCCGGGCTCGCAGCCCGCGCTCCGCGTCTCCAAACAGAAGGCCCGGCTAGGAGCTGCGCGCACCTCGGAGGCCTGGGCAACTTGGACCCAGTGCCGTCTGCGCCTCCGTTTCCTCATCAGTAAAAGGGACCGTAATTCCTCACCAGGACATGACCTCGAGCCCACCGAGAGACCCCAGGGCAGGGAAGTACTGGGTTCCCCTCTGTCTCCCGCACGCTGCCGGGTGCAGGGTTGGCGCACAGTAGGTGCTTCCTCTGTGAGTGTTCGAGCCACGCCGCGACGGCCTGGATGGCAGTGGGGGCGCGCACTCGCCCTGCGACGCCCCCGCCCCGTCCCCGCGGCCCCACCGTGCACCTCCCCCGCCCCTGCCGCCGTCCTCCCCCTCCCCCTCACCCCTCCACCGCCCCGCCACGTCCCCGCCAGCCCCGCGAACCCCGCTCCCTCTGGACAACGGCTCCTGGGAGGGCCTATTAAAGTGCAAGTCGAATCTCCCTCTCTGCTTTCGGCTTCCTGTCCCGGTGCACACCTGGGGCTCCGCGGGGCTGGGCTCTCGGTCTCCATGGCAACCCAGGCGTCCCGCCCGCAGGAACCGCCACTCAGGAGGGCTGACGCTCCGCCGCGGTGGGCTCTAGACCGGCCATGCAGCGGTCGCGCAGGTGCGGCACCTTCTCCGCAGCGGTGTGGCCAGGAGGGAGGTGGGGCGGCGTAGACCCAGATCCGGGCCCCCACCACCTGCCGAAGGGATGGGCTCCTCGAGGCTACTCCCCGTTGCTCACCCGCGTGATGTCCCCGCGGAGCCCACCCCGGCGCACCCCAGGGCAGGTGCGGGCCGTTGGAGCCAGGGTAGGGATTTTACGTCAAGGCGCACAGCTGCTGCCTCCCGGTGGAGCCCGCGATCGCCCTCCGGTCTACTGCACACAACCCTAACTCCCACCCCGGGACAGTGACCTCCCTGCGGTTGAGGCCGGTCTGTCTCCCACCATAAACCTCCTTCCAGGGACCCCCGGGGTGTCCCAGCCTCACCTCCTTTCCTCTGCGGCGCGGCCCTGGACCGGTGTGGACCAGGCAGGCTCCGCCAGGGAGTGCCTCGATGACCAAGTGCGTCCTGTCTCTGGCCCTTGTCCCCTCCCTCTCTGTCTCTTTCTCTCTGAGCACCTCTGTCTTTATCTCTGTTTCTTTGTCTCTATCTCCCCGTGTGTCAGTATGTGTGTCTGTCAGTCCCTGGATCTCACTATGTCTCCCGGTCTTGCGTGTCTCTGTCTCCTCCTGTCTCTGTGTCTCTCTGTCTCCTGTCTCTCTGTGTCTCTGTCTCCTCCTGTCTCTGTGTCTCTCTGTCTCCTGTCTCTCTGTGTCTCTGTCTCCTCCTGTCTCTATGTCTCTCTGTCTCCTGCTGTGTCTGTGTCTCTGTCTCCTCCTGTCTCTATGTCTCTCTGTCTCCTGCTGTGTCTGTGTCTCTGTCTCCTCCTGTCTCTGCATAGATGGCACCCAGAAGAGTGTTCGTGTCACCAGAGGGCAAGGGGGACCCTCCCCACAGCACCTGTCCCTCCCCACCCCCACCCTCACCGGGGGTGCCCCCTCAGCATCCCACTGTCCCCGCCATCTCTGCCTCGCCCCCTTAGTCCTGCTGCCACCTGCTCTGCCTCTCCAGAAAGCTCACCAGGTTAGGAGTCCCATGCGACTCCCTCTAGGTTAAGAAGTGAAACTTCCCTCTGTTGGAAAGTCTTGAGCGTCAATTTTAATTAAAAAGTTAATATCATTGAAATAGGGCAAGAAACTGCTGATGAAATCTTCAATATTTTCTCTCCATCAACAGCTTTAATATTTTATGACCTTTCCAATTTGGTGGTTGTACCCTGATGTGTCAGAATTCCATGCCAGTGTCCGGGCCCGCTTCGTTTGCTGGGTCTCCAGTGTGTGGGCATCGCAGCTGGTGTTCCTATGTGACTGATGAAATTGCCCCATGAAGCTCGGGTGCTCCTGCAAAGCCCTGTCCTGGGTCTCTTGCCTTGGGCCCCATCTCATCCCTTTCCCCAATGGGGAGGAGTGGAGGGGCTGATGCCTGCGAGTTCCCCAGCACCAGGTGATCACACGGTGTCTCCTGAAGCTGCCCAGCGTGGTGTGAGGGCAGCCCCAAGCATTCTGAGGCAGGAAGCCTGGCTCCAGGGGATAAAGGACCGGCCCGTCCCTTCTGCTCCATTCTGCTCTGGGAGAGCTGGGGTCTGGGGACTCCGCCTTTTGCTCCTGAAGTCTGCTTTTCTGTTGCCTGCCCAGCCTGTGGAGGGGAGGGCAGCCAGGGCTTACTGGGCAACGAGACAGCCCCTGGCTTACCACAGGGGAGGCCCACGAGGCTATCCAGGACAGCGGCAGTGACAGCCGGCCCCGGCTTCAGACTGCCAGGCCGAAGGACCCTGGTGGCACATCAGGAAGCCCTCCCTGGGGCTGGCAGAACAATGTTGGGGACAGGGGGCTTCTGGGCCAGGCAGACCTGCCATGCTTTTGGGATGGGGCCTGGAGTTGTGGCGAGGACTAGGTGAGGAGAGTCCATGGACAGCAGAGCCCCTGGACGTGAGCTTTCCACGTGATGTGGGGACCAAAGGTGGGGTGGGGACCATGGCTTCAGCTGTGCAGGTGCCGGTTGGCTCTCACCTGGGCTGGGTGGGGACCAAGGGGGATTGCTGTGGGTGGAATTGTGTCCCCCCAAATTACATGTTCAAGTCCTAACCAGCTGCAGCTGTGAATGTGACCGTATTTGGAAATAGGGTATTTGCTGATGTCAGTAAGTTACGATGAAGTCATCCTGGATTTAAGGTGGCTTCATCCAATGGCTGATGTCCTTGTTAGAAGACACAGGCACCCGGGGAGAATGTGACAACTGAGGCAGGGATTGGAGCAATGTAGCCACAAGCCCAGGAACACCTGGGGCCCTAAGAGGGAGCCTCCCCAAAGCCTCCTGAGGGAGCACGGCCCACTGGCACCTTGGTCTGGCACTTCTGGCTTCCGGGATGGTAAGAGGATAAACTCTGTGTCTGAGGTCACCGGCTTTATTGCGCTTTGTCGGCAGCTGTAGGAAATTAAAGGCATGATGTCAAGTGGACCCACTAGGACCCGGCCACCACAGGGAGGCCATCTGAGAAGCTGCAGGTCTCTCCTGCTTAGTGGCTGCCTCTCCTCCCTCCCCACTGCCCTTGACACTGCTCTCTTCGACTCCCAAGGACACATTAACCCTCAGATCCCTATCTCCAGTCAGCTCTGGGGAGACACAAACCCAGACACGTCATTTGCTTGCACTGCGGGGCACTCAGAGATGGATGCCCATGTTTGGTCTGCTGCAGTGGGTCATCTGGGGAGTGGGGGTACGTGGTCGTGGGGTCTGCATTCCTTGTTTCCAGAGAACCTCTATGATGTGGCATTCCCAAGTCACAGGCCCAGGCCAGGTCCTGCAGCAGGGGTGAAGTGCATAGGACCCTTGGGCCCTGCCTCTAGGGGGCTGCTGTCCCTCTGCTTCCCCCCGGTGTGAGCGCCCGCTTATGGTGAGAATGTGAACCCTTCGAGGTCCTTGGGGAGCGAATCTGGGGACCCCAAGAAGGAGGAGGTGGGCCGGGGCATTCCAGGTTCACATCTGGGGCTGGAGACTTTGGCCTGGCATGCACAGGTCTCAGCTGCCCAGGCCTGGGAAGAGCTGGCATGATGACACCCGCTGGCATGGCCTCGGTGCGCGAGCCTGGCACGCAGTGGATGCTTGAAGACTGTCTGCAAATGCTCCAATGACCCTATCAGGAGGCACATCTGGTGGTTAGGCTGTTGTCCTTGGTACTGCTAGTGCTGAGTCCCTGAGGGTAGCAGCTATCTCTAGGACTGAGACTGACCCGTATTCCTTGGTGATATCCAGGAGCAGTGCTGGCGGCTGCAAACCTCAGGTTGCAATTTGATCCCAGAGTGTTGGAGGTGGGGCTTAATGGAAGGTGTTTTCCTCAGGGAGTGGATCCCTGTGAGTAGATTCATGCCCTGGGGCGGGGGGTGGGGAGTGAATTCTACTGTCTGAGTTTCTGAGAAAGCAGCTGCTGAAAATAGCCCGCACCCACCTCCTTCTCTGACTTCCTCTCCTGCCATGTGAGCGCCACACACGCAGCCCCTCCCCCTCCACCGTGAGTGGAAGCTTCCTGAGGCCTCCCCAGAAGCCAAGCAGATGCCAGGGCCATGCTTCCCGGGCAGCGTGCAGAACCGTGAGCAAGTAAGCTTCTGTTCTTTATAAATCACCCAGCCTCGGGTATCCTTTGTAGCGACACAAGTGGACTGAGATAGGCAGCTGTCGTTCAGCAGCATTTACTCTGTGAAGGCACTGGAAGCCTTTCCACTTTAGCACAGAAGCCTTCCCAGGGGCCACAGCAGGTGCACACTTGTGCAGCCGGCAGCGGAAAGGCAGAGATGAGTTGGCCAGTCACTGGGCGTCTTCCCCATGATGCTGGGGGCTCCTGGAAGGCAGGGCCAGCGCCTTGTCATCTCTGTACCCAGTGCCTTTTCTAGAGGAAAGGGACAATATTAGAGGTTCGATGTTTTCCAAGCAGAAAGTTCCTGAACGTATTGCAGGAGGCTTGGACTCTGCTCCTTAACAGCCAGTGTGTCTGCAGCAGCAGCTGCCCACAGCGGGGGACATGTCCCAGCCAAGGGCTGCAGAGTCCTCACAGCAGTGCCTCCTCGCCTCCAAGGCCTGGCTGGCAGGTCAGCCTGAAGAGGCTTCCAGACTTCCCCAGGCAGGACGGGCGGCACCGCCTGTGTCCCTGCCCCTCTCACCTGCTACCTTGCATCCTGGTACTATGGCCGTCGCCACAGCCAGGCTTGCTCCCCGAGGACAAGGGCCACAGCACAGCCCTCTCCCTCTGATTCATCCACACGTTTGTGGAGCCTGGCTCTGAAGGCCCTGGACTGCTCACCTCCACAGGGACCAAGTCTCCCTCCCACCCTGAGACCAGCCCAGGAGACCCTGAGGCCTTCAGCCAGTATACTGGGTGGATAATGTCCCCCTCATTTCATGTCTCTCCTGGAACCCCAGAATTTGACCTTCTCCGGAAACAGGGAACTGCAGGTGTAATTGGTTCAGTTAAATGAGGCCCTGTTTGAGTAGGGTGGGCCCTGAACCCACATGACTGGTGTCCTTAGAAGGCGGGAAGAGGCATGGACAGGCAGGGAGTGTGCGGGGCCAGTGGGGGCAGAGACCAGAGTCCTGCTGTAGCCTGCAGAGGCTGGAAGAGGCAGGAAGGAGCCTCCCTGGGGACTGCAGAGCCACCACAGTCCTGCTGGCACCTGGATCTCAGGCTTCTGGCCTCCACAACTTGGGGAGAAGCAGTGTCTGTTGTTTGAAGCTCCAGTTTGTGGGACTTGGTTTTGGCGGCCCCAGGACACGAATCTGGCCGGCATCCGTTGGAAGGAGTCTATCTGAGCAGACAGAGCGGCCCCAGCCTTGCTGGCCTCCCGTTCCCGCAGCCCATTCTGTGTTCTGCCTCCCCACTCTCCTGCCGTTTTTCTTCCCATCCCTGCTGTCCCTCACATGGGGGCCACCACGCTGGACCACTGCCTTACCCTCCTGTGTCCACATCCGTGGTGATGGAGGTGGCTTAGCAGTGAGTCCCCATCTCAGGGAGTTCAAGCCAGGCTGGAAGGGGGATGACTGAAGGTCCTTTGCAGCCTGCCAGGAGGGCTCTGGGAAGTCAGGCCCAGCCCTGGGCTCCCCATGGAGCTGCCCACTCCCCTCGGGGCTACCCTCCTCCTCACCGTGGAAGATGAGGCCTTGATCCCAGAGCTCCGGGGGCCCATCTGGACTCCACAGTGGGCATAATTATCACCTGAGTTGTAATATTCTAGCCAGGATTCAGCCTTCCCCTTGCCTGTCCAGCTCACCAGCCCCGCCTTCAACCCCTGCTGGGCCTGCGTCACCCCCACCTCTAGGTCAGCCCAAGATGCTCCTGGCCCTCCTGACAAAATCTCCATCTCTCAGCCTGGCATAGCTCTTGCCTGCCTGGGTGGCCGTGACTTCCATTTGGGCTGCAGGCATCACGCTGCTTTCTCCACCTGAGGCACACCTGCCACCCGTGTCCACCCGGACCACACCTCCCACCCCGACCACCCGGATCACACCTGCCACCCGTGTCCACCCGGACCACACCTCCCACCTTCGTCCACCCGGGTCACCCGTCCCACCCGTGACCACCCAGATTACACCCCTCCCACCAGCGTCCACCCAGATTGCCCCTCCTGCCCAGGTCTACCCGTGTCACCTCTCCCACCCGGGTCACTTCTCCCACCCGTGTCCACCTCTCCCACCCGTGTCCACCTGTCCCACCCGTGTCACCTCTCCCACCCGTGTCCACCTGTCCCACCCGTGTCCACCTGTCCCACCCGTGTCACCTGTCCCACCCGTGTCCACCTGTCCCACCCGTGTCCACCTGTCCCACCCGTGTCACCTGTCCCACCCGTGTCCACCTGTCCCACCCGTGTCACCTCTCCCACCCGTGTCCGCCTGTCCCACCCGTGCCCGCCTGACCCACCCGTGTCACCTGTCCCACCCATGTCCACCTGTCCCACCCGTGTCACCTCTCCCACCCGTGTCCGCCTGTCCCACCCGTGTCCGCCTGTCCCACCCGTGCCCGCCTGACCCACCCGTGTCACCTGTCCCACCCGTGTCCGCCTGTTCCACCCGTGCCCGCCTGACCCACCCGTGTCACCTGTCCCACCCGTGTCCACCTCTCCCACCCGTGTCACCTCTCCCACCCGTGTCACCTCTCCCACCCGTGTCCACCTCTCCCACCCGTGTCCACCTGTCCCACCCGTGTCCACCTGTCCAGCTTTCACAACTTTCTTTTAGCTTGGGAGCTGTCATGCGTAGAAAACCTTCCTGTCCAAATGAGCTCTGACTGGCCCTTAACACAGTGGCCTGCAGCTTGGGGAAACAACTCCAGGTGGCCACGCTGGTGGGTGCTGGGCATCGGAGTGGCACGGGCAGCCTGTCTGGTTGGGGATAAGACAAGCATAAGGGCAGGATGGGCCTCAGGAGAGGGATTTGAAGCACAGGCAGGCTACCTCCTCTGGAGCATGATGCTTATTCTGTGTTGCCTGGACTGGATGCAGAGGACAGTACCCTGGGTGGGATGCCTGGACCTGCCACCCAGCTGTCACAGCCACAGCCACAGCTCCAGTCATCATAGCCACAGCTCCAGCTGTGTTCCCCCAGGGAAGGGCAGGCGAAGTTGCTCCCTCCTTTCTCCTGTGAGCAGATGGAGCCGTGTGCTCCTGCAGCCCCGGTGAGTACCTGCACAGGAAGCCTTGTGACGACCTCCCTGAGGCAGTGGGTGGGGGGCGGGGGCGCTTTCAGAGCTGGCACAGGCTGCCCTGGAGGGAGAGGGGTGTCTTCAGGGCCTGGAGCCTACCCTGGTGAGGGTAGCCTCTGGGCCATGGGCTGCAGGAGCTGAGAGCCATGACAGCCCCATTCCCACGCTGGCACAGCCGGCACAGCGCAGCACTGCCCGGCAGCAGGGAGGCTGGAACCCCAGACACTCATCTGGCCTGCTCCTGGACCGTGGCTACCTGGGCCCAGGCAGGGAGGTGGGAGGCAGAGACGGAGTGCAGGCCCCTCCACAGGGCCTGGGTGGCCCCGCCGCCACAGCCGGAGGGTGGGCTCAGCACTCAGCTGTGATCTCCCTGGAGCTCAGGGAGGCCATATCAACCCTAGAGCGGGGACCCCAGGAAAGGAGAACCACCTGCACCCCACGCCTTGCAGAGTCCCGGCCGGGCCTCTTCCTGCTCCAGCTCGGGCTCCCGGAGACGGCTGCTGTAAAACCCAGGCTGTTCCCATCCTACAAACAAGGAAACAAGCAGCACTGGGTTTACTCCCATTTTAGAGACCAGGAAACAGACCTGGAGAATGAGGGGCTTTGGACCAGCGCTCCCCGGGGAGGGGTGAGGGCTGACTCTGGTCAGAAGTGGGCTCAGGGAGGTGGCAGGGGAGTGATCTGTGACCTTTGGGCACACTTGTAACCTGCTTCCTGGGAGGCCAGCAGGGCTTATGCTTTTTGGTTTTCAGGAGAAGCCATAAGGACCAGAGGGATTGAGTGACTTGCCAAGGTCGCACAGCAAGGAGGCGTGGGATCGGGCAGCTCTCCTTGTTAAGGCCGCTCCCGGGGGCTCTGTCATACCCCTGTCACCCAGCCCAGGGCCGCGGATGCCCATGGCCTTGGCCTCCCGGGGGGCATCCCTTGCAGTCAGAGCCAAGTGCAGGCTGCTCACTGAGTGGCCTGCAGGGCAGTTGTCAGCGCGGGCGGAAGACAGGGCTGACCCTCTTGGGAGAGCAGAATCAGCTTCGTCCAAGCCGGTGGATTAATCACAGGAATGAGGATTGATCTCCAACGTGCCTGGCCTCGTTAGTCATGTTGGAGCTTGCAGATGAGAGGCTTCCGGCTCCACGCGGAGCTGTGACCCCCAGGGCAGGAATGGTTCCCATTCTCTCTCATCTCAAGTGCAAAACCAGGAAGGCTGCATGCCAGGCAGAGGGACCCCTGGGGACCCTGACACACGAGGACTCTGGGGTCCTGTGTCCCCTTTCTGACCCACACAGAGGCGGCCTCCGCTTAGTCACAGCTGCCTGTGACCCTCCAGCTTCATCCCCAAACCCTGCCCACTGACGCCCTGCCATCCTGGTGTAACTCTGACAGTGCGAGCTTTCCGGGGGTTGTGGCAAGGCTGTGAGGTGTGGACCCCCTAGAGATAGTTGCATTTAAGAAAGATCAGCTGGCCGCCTGTTAGGACAGCTACCACGAAAAAGACAGGAGATGTGGGCGGCGAGGGCCTGCAGAAAAGGGGAGCCTTGGACATTGCAGCTGGGAATGTGGAATGCTGCGGCCACTACGGCAAACAGAGCAGGGGACCTAAAGAAATTAAAAAGGGGACCACCCTGGGGCCCAGCAATCCCACGCCTGGGTGTATAGTCCCAAAATCAAATCGCCACCTCGTAAAGATGTCTGCACTCCCAGGTTCACTGCAGCACTACTCACCATGGTAAGTGTCCATCGATGGACAGATGGTGAACCGGGGCGTATATTCACAATAGAGTGTGATTCAGCCTTAAAGAGGAGGAGACCCTCCCATTTGCCACCCTGTGGATGGACCTGCATGCCTACAGCTCTACACCCTGCACCCCTGAAGCTCCTGCTCCAGTCTATTTTTATACTCGCCCAGGAAGGCACCCCCACAGGCACATAGCCATCCAGTCTGCGAGGAGGGCTGGGAGCAGCAGAGGGGTGTGCACTGCCCCTTCGTCTCTCCTCCACTTGAGAAAAACCTTGGCCCAACTTGGCAGATGACTTGGATAGACGTTACCCTCCGGTCATAGCCCTGCCCAGTGGCCTCTCCTGCTCTCAGATGGTCCCTTCTTGAAGTCACTGGCAGGGGATGGAGAACACCCAACTAAATCTGGCCCTGCTTCAAGAAAGAGGGGTGGGGCCTGCTGGGACCTAGATGCCCGACAAGAGTGCTGGCTGTGCCTGGGACTCTGGCATTGGTGGAGGACAGGGGAGCAGACCCTGCCAGCCCTGCAGGGTGGGCCAAGGTGGGCCGCAGTTCCCAGGCCACCCAAGCGGGGTGGGGTGTGGGGACAGGGGGAGGCTGTGCCAGCTTCCACCCCCATCTCTCCCTCCCCGCCCCCACCTTTTGCAACCTCCCATGGTCTTGGGTTCCACGGCGAGCCACAGTCTGGGCTGTTCTCCGAAGCTGGACTCATTAAAGGAAGTGTTCTCATCGGCACTTTTCCAGCCCAGACGGTGGCAGCTTTAATATCCAGCAGCACAGCCTGGGGGCGGGCCTGCTCCTGCGGCTGTGAAGGGCCTGCGTCCTCCTACAATGGAGAGGAAATGAAACGCGAAGATGTTTCCCCCTCGGAACAATGGCCCAGCAATCAACCATCGGAGGACCAGAGAGGTGCACTGGCCCAGGCAGGTGGGGTGAGTGGGCAGACCCAGGCAGGCAGCAGCTCAGCCCAACCCGCCTCCTCCTCTGGGAAATGGGAGCAACACTGGGGGAGGAGGCGATGGCCCAGCCCCCCGCTGCGCATTAGCTCCGAGTCCTCGAAAAGGAAGCCATGAGTTAGTGGTGGTCACCGGGGCTGTCGGGGTCGGGAATGGCCAGGATTTCTTGAGCCAGCTCTGTGTCTGCTTTGACACTGAGGGGTGCACGGGCAGCAGTGGGGGCAGAAAGAGGAGGGACGCTGGGTGGGCAGCTGTCCAGAGGAAACTCCATCCACTGTGGATCAGACAAGGGCCTCTGACCCGCAGGAGAATGTGTGGCATAGTGGCAGGGGCCTGAGGTCGGAGCCCCAACTCAGCAGCCACCGGAGCCCTGGGGCAACTGACCAGCAGTCTTTCTGGGTTTAGTGACTGCATGCATGTGAGTGTTAAGAATGTGTGTGTAAGAGTGTGACAGTGTAAGAGTGTAGATGTGTAAGAGTGTGACAGTGTAAGAGTGTAGATGTGAAAGAGTGTGTATTTGTGACTGTGAGTGTAAGGATGTGTGTGTCAGTATGAGTGTGCATAAGAGTGTGCACATGTGAATGTAAGTGTGTATGTGTGACTGTAATAGTACGTGTGTAAGCATGTGAGTGTAAGCATGTAAGAGTGTGTGTAAGACTGTTAGCATGAGTGTAAGAGTGTGTATTCGTGTGTGAATGTAAGAATGTGTATGTGTGTAAAAGTGTGTATGTGTGTGAGTGTAACTGTAAGTGTAAGATTGTGTGTGAAAGTGTAAGGCTGTGTGTGTATATGTAAGTGCATAAGGATGTATGTGTGTAAAAGTGTGTAAGACTGTGCGTGTAAAAGTTTGCGCGTGTAAAAGTGTGTGAGTGCATGCGTATGAGTGTAAGTGTGGGTGTGAGTGTAAGTGTGTGTGTAAGAGAGTGTGCATGTGTGAGTGTGTGGGAGTGTGCACGCTCATACAAACTCCAACAAGGTCAGAGGGAAGCCTGCTCCTCCCACCACACAGCTGGCCCTGCCACCTGCCACGTCCACACCGAGCTCCCTGGACTCCTCTCCCTGAGGCCTTCGTCACTGTTGGAACCCATGCTCCGCCCCTCCTCACCCCTTTTTGGTCCCAGGACTCTCTGGGTCCCCACCTGTCTCATCCCCTGCTCTCCAAAGCCTTCTTGAGGCCTCTGGGGTCCGTCCTCCATCACTGGCTACTTCCCCAGGATCCTCGACCCCCTCACCTTCTTGTCCCAAAAGAAACCTCCCTCGATGATGCTGTCCCCTCAAGGGGCACTTGGCAAATGGGTCACCCCAACCCCGGGTCCCAAATCCAAGGCCCAGGCACCGTGCTGGGGCCTCCCTCGCCGTCGCCCACTTCTAGCCTCAAGATGCGGAGTCCTTCTGATTGGGCTCCCCGTGAGCACAGCCTCCACCTCTCCCCTCCACCCCCACACAGCAGAGGGAGGGACCTGAGCCCTTCGGGGTGGGGTGGCAGCCCCTGTTGACCCCAGGCTATGGTGGGGATTTCGGCTTTATTCTGCGTGAGACAGGTCCAGTGTTGGATCTTCAACAGAGGAGGCACAATCCCATGGACGTTGTACAGGATTCACAGGACCCCCCTGGCTTCGAGGTTAAACAGCCGGCAGGGACTCCAGGGTGGACACAGGAAGGCTGGTCTGTTGCAACTCCTCGAAGCACGGTGGCCGCCCTGCTGGCTTTGGGGTTACACAGTGGCCGCCCCCAGCTTCAGGATTAAACAGTGGCTGCCCCCTGGTTTCGGGGTTAAACAGCTGGCAGGGGCTCCGGGTTGGACACAGGGAGGCTGGTCTGCTGTGAATCCTCGACGCGCAGTGGTTGAGAATCACCCATCTTTTTTAGTGGGTCGCTGTTTTGTGGGTCAAGAGTTCGGGAAAGGCTCGAGGGGCCAGTTCTTGCTTGGGGTCCCTCCTGCGGTTCCAGCCAGGTGTCCAATGGGGTTGTGGTCAACTGAAGTCTCGTCTGGGCTTGATGTCTGCAATGGCACAGTCACGTGGCGGGCAGCACTCCTGCTCATCAGATGGGAAGTTCGTGGGGCCAAGAACGGGAGCACCCACCATTGGCCTCTGCCTGGGGCTGGAGCTTCTCACAGCTCGAGGTCTGGGGGCAGCATCGCAGGAAGGAGCCTGGGCGCTCCATGTTCCTGAAGACCATCACAGCAGCTGCCAGGCATCTTCGGACCCAGCCCTGAACATCACACAGCTGCTCTCCAGCTACATGCGACTGGCGACTGGTTCCAAGCCAGGCTTCAAGTCCGGCTCAGATTCAAGGGGAAGGGGATTAGACCACAGCTGTCAAGGGTCAAGGAGGAGCTGCAAGAAATGCACAGCCACCTTATAAAACTGCCATAGGAGACTGGCAGCATCCCAGAGTGAAGAGGACGCAGGTGTGAGCCAGGGAGGCGGCAGTGCAGGTGACGGAACCGGTCAGCGTCTGGATTTAGTTTGAAGACACGGCCTGACTATGCCTGCCGATGGACCACAGTCCTCAGTCGCTGGCTCCAGGGACCTGTGGGCGTCCCGAGGCCAGCTGGCCCTATCTGTCTGTGTGGTCGGCGCACAGTCACGCCCTGTGGGGTGAATGAATGAGAAGGGCTTCCCCTCCCCAGGCAGGCCCCTGGAGCACAGTGCTGGGCACTCAGCAATGCCAGGGAGGAGCATGCAACCCGGAGAGTCAGGCAGGACCCAGCCTCCACGCTCTGGGGGTGCAGGGAGCTATGGGGGGAAGGGGAGCTGACCTCGTCCTTTCGCCAGGAGCTCTTTCTAGAAGCCAGGGCCAACTCCACCCCAAGGTGTTTGTGTGTGAAATTGGGGATGAGGAATATTGGATAATAGTGCAAGAAAGGGCGTTACCAGCTTGCTCTTAGACCTGAACATGGGTGATCCTGCTAGGAACCGGCCACTGCCACACAGAGGGGCTCCAGCTGCTTCACCCGCTCACCCCAGTGGGTAAACTCAGCGGCCCAGTGCCCAGCACATACCAGGCGCTCAGCCTTGTCAGCTCAGAAGACTGAGCCCCAGTGCTTAGCATATGCCTACTATACAGCAGGTGCCAGGTGGATGCATCCCTCTACACTGAGCCCCAGTGTTTAGCATGTGGCTAGTATACAGCAGGCACCAGGTAAATGTATTCCTCAAGACTGAGCCCCAGTGCTTAGCCTGTGCCTAGTATACAGCAGGTGCCAGCTGGATGTGTCTGTCAAGACTGAGCCCCAGTACTTAGCACATGCCAAGTATACAGCAGGCACCAGGTAAATGTATTCCTCAAGCCTGAGCCCCAGTACTTAGACCGTGCCTAGTATACAGCAGGCGCCAGGTAAATGTATCCCTAAAAACTGAGCCCCAGTGCTTAGCCCGTGCCTAGTAGCCAGGTAAACGTATCACTCAAGCCTGAGCCGCAGTGCTTAGACTGTGCCTAGTATATAGCAGGTGCCAGGTAAATGTATCCCTCAAGACTAAGCCCTAGTACTTAGCCCATCCCTAGTATACAGCAGGCACCAGGTGGATGTATCTCTCAACACTGAGCCCCAGTGCTTAGCCTGTCCCTAGTATACAGCAGGCACCATCTGGATGTATCCTTAAAGACTGAGCCCCACTGCTTAGCTCATGTCTAGTATACAGCAGGTGCCAGGTGGATGTATCACTCAAGCCTAAGCCCCAGGGCTTAGCCTGTGCCTAGTATACAGCAGGCACCATCTGGATGTATCCCTAAAGACTGAGCCCCAGTGCTTAGCTCATGTCTAGTATACAGCAGGTGCCAGATGGATGTATCCCTCAAGCCTCAGCCCTAGTGCACATGCCTAGGGCTCTAGTACATGTACTAGAGCCTAGTGTACATCCCTCAAGCCCATGCCTAATGTACAGCAGGTACCGGGTGGATGTATCTCTGAAGCCTGAGCTCCAGTGGCTAGCCCATGTCTAGTATACAGCAGGCGCTGGGTGGATGTATCCCTCAACAGTGACCCCCAGTGCTCAGGCCGTGCCTAGTATACAGCAGGTGCCAGGTAAATGTATCCCTCAACACTGAACCCCAGTGCTTAGCCCGTGCCTAGTATACAGCAGGTGCCAGGTAAATGTATCCCTCAACACTGAACCCCAGTGCTTAGCCCATGCATAGCATACAGCAGGCACCCAGGTGGATGTATTTCTCAAGTCTGAGCCCCAGTGCTTAGCTGTGCCTGGTATACAGCAGGCACCAGGTGGATGTATCCCTCAAGCCTGAGCCCTAGTGCTTAGCCCATGCCTAGTATGCAGCAGGTGCCAGATGAATGTATCCCTCAAGACTGAGCCCCAGTGTTTAGCCTGTGCTTAGTATACAGCAGGCGCCAGGTGGATGCATCCCCTAAGCAGCCCCAGGAATGCCTCGGGCCCAGACAGTGCTGGAGCACACACAGTACAGGTGGCTGCAAACTGCTCCCTTCACTCACCTGGTACTGGCTGTGTATTAACTGCTGGCCACTGGCTGCACAGCTGGGGCAGGCCAGACCCCCAGTCTAGCACCGCAGGGCCCTCTCTGGGCTCCCCTGAGCCTCTCTTGCTCTACCACTGGTCTCTGTTGAGGCAGGTGCAGATGTGAAGCTGTGGGGGATGGAGCCTTCCTAGTCCTGTTGTGGAAATTCACCTGCAACTGAGCCTCTCCTGGGTCAGCAGGTGGAGGGAGACACACAATGCAAACAAGAAGGTACCTTCAGAAAAGGCTGTAATGGAGGAAAACAGTGAAAAGAGGCAGCAGCCAGGAGGGCTTCCTGGAGGTGGCACTGTTCAGGAAGGAGCTGTAGGACTGGAACAGCAGGCAGAAGAGCATATGCACAGGCATAGGGGTGGAGGAAACACTGTACTGGGTGGGAGTGGGGGAACCAGGGGGCTGAGGGAGTCAGGGACATGGTGGTGCAGACACACTGAGGGCTGGCCTGTCACACAGGAGCACAGCACTGATGCAGAGGCATGGGAATGGTGCAGTGCCTGAGGCTGGGGGCTCTCTGCCACCCCTGAGCTGTCCCATGAAAAGCAGACAGCTGTTGAGTCTCTCTCCACCCTCCATCCTCTAATTTTTTGCTACACTGAGGCCACGCCAATTTAATTAATTAATTCCCCAAATTACTGAATCAATACCTAATTACAACCACACACAATGCTGACAGCCCTGGAGCCACACTCTGTAATCACCGCTTTTACAGCAAGAAGCTGAGTCTCAGGGAAATGACATCACTAGCCCAAGCAGATGGCACCAAGATCTGTCTCCCAAGATGCTCAGCAAACCAACAGGGAAAGAGGTGAAGGGTAGGAGGGACATGGGGCTGTCAGTTTGCAGTCCCTGCACCCCTGCACTCCTGCATCTCTGCACCCCTGCAGCTCTGCATCCTGCACCCCTGCATCTTGGCACCCTTGCACCCAGCACTACTTCAGCTCTGCACCCTGAACCCTGGCACCTTGCACCCCTGCGCCGTAACCCTGCACTCTGCATGCATACAGCTCTGCACCCTGCACCCCTGCGTGGTAGCCCTGCACTCTGCACCCTGCATACCTACAGCTCTGCACCCTGCACCAGGCGCCAGGTGAATGTATCCCTCAAGACTGAGCCCCAGTATTTAGCCTGTGCCTAGTATACAGTGGTAGCCCTGCACCCTGCACCCTGCATGCCTACAGCTCTGCACCCTGCACCCCTGAAGCTCCTGCTCCAGTCTATTTTTATAGTCATCCAGGAAGGCACCCCCACAGGCACATAGCCATCCATTCTGCAAGGGGGGCTGGGAGCAGCAGGGGAGTGCGCACTGACCCTTCATCCCTCTTCCACTTGAGAAAAACCTTGCCCTAACTTGGCAGATGACTTGGATAGATGTTACCCTCTGGTCATAGCCCTGCCCGGTGGCCTCTTCTGGCCTTGCACCTGCTTGGTGACCAACTGCCTCTCAGCTGGAGAGGGTCAAAGGAAGACACCCAGAAGGAGCCTGCCTGGGAGAGCTGTGGGCCTCTCAGGAAGGGGACCCCAGCTGCTGCCCTTCTACCTCTGCTGCACCTCCCAGAGGAGACGGATCCAGCAGGACTGACCTGCTGCGGGGCTGCTGCTCTCCTGGAAGTCCTTGCAGAGCAGCAGCTGTGATGGGGGCAGGCCTGGTGGCCCCGGACTTCCCACCTCTCTTTCCTTGAGTCCCAAGACCCAGGCACTGGGGAGAAGGAGCTGAGGCATGTCGGGGGGAGAATCAGGAGCTGGCTTTGGAAGGGACAGCCTCACCATGAACTCCGGCTGAGGCTGTGCTGCTTTAGGGAAGGCGAAGGGTCCAGCCCAGCTCCCTAGAGCCATGTGCATGGACAGAGGACTCAGATGGGCTCCCAGCCTTCAGGGGGCTCCCTGTCTCAAGGGCAAGCAATGATGGTGGCCTGGGACCTGCACACATACTTGGCTCTGCCCCCATGGCAGCCCTGAAAAGGAGAGGATTATCACGCCCGTCACAGATGAGGAAGCAGAGGCACAAACACTCCAAACAACTTGCCTGGGTCCTGCAGACAGGACATGGCGAGCTGGGCTTTGAACCCAGGCACCCAGCTGCCTCACTCCTGCAATAAGTGCCTGGGGTGATACTTGTTGTCCTTTGATTCTAAAACTCTGTCCCATGTTGTTTTAATTTTGCTAGAACATGGGTGTTTTCAGGTCCCCATGGCTGATGATCATCGTCTGCTTCCGAGTCCCTCTTGGCTTTTGCAGATGCAGGGCGGCTGCCCGGGCTCAGCTCACACACCATGCTCCACTCCCTATATTTGCCTTCGTCTGTGTCAATCTTTTTTCCAAAAGGGAGACTGTTAATCGAGCACTTACAATGCGCTGATGTTGTTCTAGACACTTGAGAGACAGCAGTGAACAAAACAGGCGAGGCAGCCTGCCCCATGGGACAGAGGACACCCTGAGAGCGGGGACACAGTAGGCAATGTGAGTTCCCAGGCAGGGGTTGGGCTGGGAAGTGTGGGCGCTGGAACACTGGGAGATGGCCCTGCCAGGGCAACAGTTGAAGGCCGAGAGCAAGGGCATCATGGAGATGCTGGGGGCAGCAGAAGCGCAGGTGCAAAGGTCTTGAGAAAGCGGCACGTGACTGGTCTGTGGGGGAACTCCTGGGAGGCCGGTGGACGGGAGTGGAGGTGGGAAAGGGCCCAGGCGCCGAGGTCTGAGCACCCCTCGAACGGGAGGGCACTCAGTGAGTGGGCACTCATGTTTGGCAATGAGCTGCTTTGAGAGTGCAGGAGCCCCTTTGGAAAATGTCCCTTTCAGAGACCACTAAGGACTCCTGAAGGAGGAAGGTGGGTGAGGGGCCAGGCAGGAGGGCCTGCCAGGGGGGAGGGTCAGGGCCCTGAGGCTCTGTGACCTAGAAAAGGTGGCAAAGAATTGTGTGCACCCACCTTGCACCCCCAGGGCTGGGCGTTGGGCGTTGGTGGCGTTTCATTGATTCTAACTTCAAATCCAGGCTTCAGAGCCATTGTGTGATTTACCTTCTGGGCTAGGTCAAGATCACGTCGCTGAGAAGTGGCTGGATTGGGATTCAAACCAGCTCCACGTGACTCCAGCACCGGCTGTTCACTTGACCCTGTCCACTGTTCAGGGAAGAATCTCACCAGCTCCCTGGGCCTCAGTTTCCCCATCTACAGATGGTGAAACTCACAGGAGGTGAGGCCAAATACTCACCGAGGTCCGTTTGTCTCTGGCAGAGGGAGCAAGTAAGCACATTGTGGAGGAAGAGAATAAAACACGGGGTATTTGGTCTCTCACCCCACCCAGTGCCTGAGGAGCAGCCCAGCCTACCTACAATCATGCATGATTCAAATGCAAGCCTGCAGACGCATGGGAGCCTCGCAGCCTGCCAGATCCTGCAGCGAGCGCTCAGCACCGAGAGAACCCACTTCTCTCTGGTTCCCGACTGTGCACACATTTCTATTTTGGTGTTTATTTTATTTATCTCATTAACTCGCTCCAACACCACAGCACAACCCTGGGAAGCGCTGACCTGCTGTCTCTTAGCAATAAGTGCCGGGCTGTCTGTGCAGCCCAAGCCACGCTGGTGGACGGGTGAGACCAGCTTCCCTCCTGCATGCTAGCGGCAGTGCTTGGACACAAAGCCCACAGCGACTGGTGCTGGCTCCTGCTGCTCCTGAAATGAGGTGTGGGGGCCACACCTCTGTGGGTGATCAACATCCCCTGGCACCTCCGTGGGTGATCAGGACCCCCTGGCACCTGTGTGGGTGATCAGGACCCCTTGGCGGTCTGTGCAGGGCGGGATGAGCCCCTCATCTTACAGAGGGGGATCCGAGGCTGGGGACCCATGGGCCCTGCCCCAGCTCCCAATCTGGGCAGGCGAGAGCCAGGACTGAAGCCTCGACCTTCAGGGTTCTTCCCCAAAGCTCCTCTTCTCCCTAAACTTGGGGTGCCGTGGCCAGAAGCCTGACTCAAGGACAGAATGTCTTGGGTGCTGTCCTCCCCAGACGGCCCCACCACCCCCAGGCTGGAGCACTATGCATAGTCTCCCTCCCTGCTCTCTATAAAACCATCGTTTTGTTTCTGATTTAGAAAGTACCATGTTCATTGCAGAGAATATTGGAAACACACGTAACTATGAGAAAGCAAATAAAAGTCACCTGTAACCCCACCCCCTAGAAATGCCTGCTCTAGCAATTTTAGTTTGTGGTTTCTAATCTTTCCAAATGCTGAGATCTCTACAAAGAGAGATGCGTGCATGGCTAGGCATACGGAAGGCACAGACACCCTCGACAGTTCCCTACAGGGGAGCCTGTGCTGTGGCGTGAGCCGCCCTTCAGTGTTGTGCTAGTCCCCAGTGCCCTTTGAGGCTGAGAGGCAGGAGGGCTTATGAGACCTCATCCACTCCTGATCATCATTGCTGTTGGGAGAAAGAATGGCATTCCTACAGAGAAGCAGATGCCCCACACCTCTGTCCGTCTGCTGTGTCACTCAGGAGATGATACACCCGCCCTCCCAGGACCAATAGGCGTGGAGTGTGATCGTGTGGAGAACAGTGCTGGCACCGGGCATGTGCGGCACACAGCAGGTGCTCAATAAACATCAGCAGGAGGCATGGTGAGTGAGGAGCCGTGTGAAGGAGGCAGGTGCTGAGGGGCTGGGGGCCGGGCAGGGCACCAGACCTCCCCCACCAAGTTCCTGCCCTGGGTGGGCAAGTGGGGCTCTGTGGCAGTGTCCATGATCTGGGTAGCAGAGGGGACTCTGTACCAGTTACCTACAGGCATGATAATTCTGCCTAACAAACAGCCCTGAATCCCAGGAGCATAAATATGCCTTCATTCAGCCCCTGAGTCTGCAGGGATCTGCTGGCCTGGGCTGGGATAAGCCGTAGGTTGGCCTGCGGGAGAGAGAGTCGCAGGGGGCCACTTCTGCCTGTCCCTGAGCCGGATCAACCCAGTTTAATCCATGCTGGCCTCCAGTTCAGGTCCTCCAGTGTCTCTTTCCCACTTTCCCTGCGTGAGCCCCGCTCTCTGCAGGGTCCTGTACCCTTGGACAGCCCCAGATATTCTGATCGGGGAGAAAAGTGGGTGATGGGCTCTGTTACACATAGGCCCTGGGGGTGATGGGAGAATTAACCAACTCATAATCTAACTCCAGGTAGAGCCCTACTTCTTTCTATCTGACTTGTTCTTTTGAAAAATTTCAAACCTATAGAATAAATACTATCTACTCTTCTCCCCAGTTCACGGATGGTCAATATGTTGCTACATGGCTTTCTACCTGTCCATATACATTTTGAAAGTGAGTTTCCTGTAAGTATCCACTAAAGCCCAGGACACTCTCCTACTTAACCCCACTAACCTGAAAATTTCTATTTCAGTTTTCTGAAAAATCCCATTCCTGAGAAATTTAACATTGATACTGTCAACTGAAGAATGGTTAGGCTCCTAAGTTTGGAAAGGAGAGCTTTGTTTCTCATAAAAACGGTAGCAGCCTGCTGGGCAGCCATTCTGACAGGCTGGGAAGCATAGCCTCAGGTCAGAAGCAGGAAACAGACATTTCGAGAGTGGGAAGAATTAGACAAGGGGTTATGGTGAGTAGGGTGGCCAAATATGCATATTCAGTGAACTACAGGAGGAGTCATGAATATTAATGAGAGGAGAAATGTATGCGTGTGCACTTGAGCTTCCTACCTCTCCATGGGACCCATGCTCAGGACATGGCAGCGTCAGCATGACCTGAGGGTGGACTTTTCTACCCTCTGATGTGAAAAGGTGAAGCGAAGGACACAAAAACCCTCACCGTGCGTCCCCTGCAGACTGACCAGAAGCTCTCTGTGGTCCGTGGTCTCTCTCCTATCAGGAAGGAACTCAGGTGAGTTGCTGTGTCAAACCTGTAAGGGGTGCGGGGTGGGGCGGGGTGGGGCGGGGCGGGGCGGGGGCAGGTCAAGCATTGGTTGTAAGCAGGGCAGAGTCTTTTGGAAGAGCTGGTTTCTCTGCAGCCCTTAGGGAGGAAGCCAGGTGGCAGTTAATGAGGGAGGGAGGCATATGACCAGGTGGGTCTAACCTCCTGTCCTGCTGTGGGTGGGAACTCATCTCCCAAGATTTCTCTGGGGTCCCATTGGCCAAGAGGGGTCTGCTCAGATGGTTGGGAGGCTTAGGATTTCACTTTTCTTCTCAATTCTCTGTAATTGTTATGGATTGAATGTGTTGAATTCATATGTTGAAATCCTGCCCCCCAGTGTGATGGTATCAGGAGAGGGCGTCTTTGGAGGTGATTAGGCTTAGACGAGGGCGTGAGGGTGGGTCCCATGATGGGATTAGTGCCCTTACAGGAAGAGAACGAGACCAGAGCTCTCTCTCTCTTTCCATTAGCCAGGACTGGGTGGTTTGGAAGCCCGGAAGACAGCCCTTGCTGGAACCCAGCCCGGCTGGCAGCTGGCCTCATCTCAGACGTCCCGCCTCAGACCCAGAGAACTAGGTGTCTGCTGCTGAAGTCCCAGCCCTGCTATTCTGTCATGGCAGCCTCAGCTAAGACAGCAATGATCTAATATTCATCCACGTTCTAATTTCCCCAATTATTCCAAGTTATATCTTTTAGATAGAATTAACCTGTTTGTTTAAATCAGTACTTAATGAGGACCATGCATTACATGTCATTGTCATTTCTCTTTAGTCTCCTTCAGTTTAGTTTCATCTCTTTCCCTGTCATTTTTTGGTCATTCACAATGTTCACAGGCAGTGCCCTCCTCTTCTAAAGACAAAAGAGAATGAGCTAAGGGCTTCTCCTACCCCCATATCCCTCTCCACACAGGAAAGAGGGGACCCAGTGCCTGCTGGGAGAGCTTCTGCAGGAGAGGGTGTAGCTTGGGGCTGCCTAGGGCTCTGGAGAAAGCAACTGAAAAGAAGATGGTCAAGGTCAACTTTAGATAAAGGCATGCAGCCAGACATCATCTCCTTCCTCTCAAATGCACTCAGAGCACCATTATAGCCGCGCCTCTCCTGTTCCCAGCAGCCCAGACACAAACAAACAATGGGAAGAGATGAAGGAGCCCTGAAGACCTGGCCTCTGCAGCCTCCCAGCAGCTGGGAAGCATTTAATTGCCTGCAGGGCTTGTTATGCAAATGAGTCATTGGCTGCTCCAGTCTCGCACAGATGTCTGATGAGGCGGGCTCCTTGGCTCAGTCCTTTCTGAAACAGACAGACTTTATCTGTACCCTCATTTTACAGATGAGGAAACTGAGTCTCAAAGAGGGTAAGTATCCACCCAAGGTCACCAACTGGCAGATGTTAGGTCCGAGCTGATTTAGGCCTCAGAGAGAAGGGGTGGCCTTGGCCTAGGAGAGGGTGCTGGCCTCCGGGTAGCAGACCCCCTGGGTCAGGCACTTGTGGGAGGCATGGACACACTCTGGTGGGCACGAGGAAGCTTGAATGCAACACTGCACTCAGCTGGCACCAGAATACATTCCTCCTTTAGTCTACGGTTGGCATTCATCAAGTGCCAGCTATGTACCAGGCTCCATGATGGGTGGGTGACCCAGAGATCAGTCAGATCCAAGCCCTGCACAGGCCATCTGCAGAGAATGCTCAGGGAATGTTGGGTGATCACTGAATCAATAAATACATCAATGAATTAATGAATCAATTAGAAAATGATATGGGCTTTGACGTATGGATGGGGCTTTGCACAGTTCATGTGTGGGGTGAGGGTTGCATGCATGGCCCCGGGACCTAGACCAAGTGTGTTTTCCTGTGTAGAAGCAGGATCCAGGAGTAAAGACCCAGCAGGGCCAGGGATGGGTGTTCTTGGTTCCCCTGACCCCACCCTCACCTCCAGGAAAGTCACCACTCTCCTGCAGAGAGGAGTTGGGGAGAAAGCAGGGACAAGAGTAAGGGAGCAGCATGGCTCCCCAAAAAAGCAGAAGCTCCTGCCAGAGGGCAGCAGGAGCTTGGGATGGCCTGGGCCTAGACACAGGGCATGAGCAGCTCACAAGAAGCCTGGGCTGAGGTTTGGCTTATCTGGCTCAAGGCCAGGGGAGGGGAGGAGAAGAAGGAGATGTCCACGGTACAACAGGCTTCCATCCCATTCTGCTTATCTATTGCTGTGCAACAAGCCCCACTAAAACTCAGTGGTGTAAAGCAACAGTGGCTGATGAGTCTGTGGTTTGAATAGGCTCAGCTGGGTGGCTCTTCTGTCTTTGCAGTTGAGGTCTCTCATGGGGCTACAGTCAGTGGGCAGCACAGGCTGGAACACCCAAGATGGCTTCACTTAATGTCTGGGGCCTTGGTAGGAACAGCTGGTAGCCTGGGCTCTGAGGTAACAAAGGGGCCTCCCTTCTCTCCATGTGGTCTCTCCAGCAGGACTTCTTACCTGCTACCTCCCAGCTCCCAGGAGTGGATGTGTCATGCTTTCTTAAGGCTTGGTCTCAGAGCTGGTGCAGTGTTGCTTCCTCCCTTTTCCACCAGTGATATGGATTGGATATTTGTCCCCTCCAAATCTCATGTTAAAATGTGATTCCCAATATTGGAGGTGGGGCCTGGTGGGAAGGTGTTTGAATCATGAGGGTGGATTCTTCATGAATGGCTTGGTGCCCTCCCCACAGTAATGAGTGATTTCTCATTCTTTTCATGCGAGAGCCAGTTGTTTAAAGGAGTCTGCCATCTCCCGCTACTCTCTCTTGCTCCCTCTCACATGTGACACACCGGCTCACCCTTTGCCTTCTGCCATGATTTTAAGTTCCTGAGGCCTCACCAGAAGCTGAGCAGATGCCAGCACCATGCTCGTACAGCCCACAGAACTGTCAGCCAAATAAACCTCTTTTCTTTATAAAATATCCAGTCACAGACACTCTTTTATAGCAATGCAAAATGGATTAACACCACCATCACATCATAGGGCCAGCTCAGATTTGACACAAGAGGGAACTGCCAATGGTGTTAGTACTGGGAGCATGGCCCACCTCAGGTGACAAGTTGATTGTGAAGGGCTTTACTCTCCATGCAGAAAAGGGAATGGTTGAATCTTCAGTAGTCAGTGTGCTTTGGAGAGAACATTTGGTGGCACAGAAGTGGAAGCAGAAGAAGGCAGTTGGGAGGTTGCTGCTAGAATTTAGGAGCATCCTTTACCTGGAGGACAAGGCTAGGGTGGGAGGAGAGAAGCACATTTGAGTCAGGGAAAAGCACATGGAAGGGACATGTGGCAGGAGGGCTGTGGTCATTAAAGGAGGGAAATCAGAACAGCTGGGCCCAGAGAGATGGGAGAGACTGAAGAAGGGTGGCCAAGGCCACCCTGCAGGGCTGGAGGCCATGGGGAGGGGCATGGGGCTCACCCAGGAGGCTGGTGAGCTCTACCCTCTCTTCCAGTTCTTCCAAGGCACTAAACCCACCCCTGAGGGCAGCACCACTCTCAGGACCCAGTCACTTCCCAAAGGCCCCACCTTCAAATACCAGTGCACTGGAGGTGAGGGCTGTAACGTATGAATTTGGGGGACACAATAGCAGGTGGCTGATACTGATGGTGGTAGCAGCCTGTCTGGAGCAGAGGGTCTCCAGCTGCAGTGGGTGAGGTGCAGCCATGGCTGCAGGCTGTGTGGAGCTGGCAGGGGCCAGGAACAGGTGGGAGCCCCGCCCCCTACCAAGTTAAAGGGGCGGGAGCCCCATGTTTCCAGGCACAGCTACAGCTGCCCATCCACAGCTCCAGACTGGGGCATCTCTGTGCTGTCAGTGGCCCGGGAAAACCCCCATAAGCCCACAGGCTTGGAAGTATCTGCTCCTGCTCCCTGGCCTCTCCCTGTTCCTGGCATCCACTCCAATTTCAGAGCAAAGTTGTGGCTGAGCCTGGGCCCTGTCACAATCCAGCCAGGTGTGCCTACCCTGGGGGCAGAACTGACCACGCCAGCCCCTTGCCACCTCAGCCCCTTCTGGACCTTGGGCACTGACTAGCACAAGAGGGAGGTCAAGCGGGGACTGAGGGTGGCTCATCGCAGGCCTGCAGGTGCCCCCCGGCACAAACAGCCTGGTGCCGTGGATGACCTGTTGATGGTGGCTGAAGGCAGACAGGCTCCTGGGTGGAAAGGGGTGGGTCCCTGGTGAAGCCCCATCTCCAAGCCAGGGCTGGCCTGAAACCTGGGGGCTGGGCTGTCAGTTCTGGGTAGAGTCTGCCCCTCAGAGTGAAAACTTGTGGTATTTTTTCTGGGCCCACCCATGGCTGCCCATGGACCAATCAGCACACACTTGCTCCCTTCTGAGCCCATGAAAACCCAGGACTCAGACAGACTCACACAGACATCGGGACTACTAGCTGTGGGAAGGAACTACTCACCTGGGGTCTCCTGAGAGCTCTTCTGTCACTTAATGAAGCTCCTCTCTGCCTTGCTCACCCTCAAGTTTTCCATGTATCTTCCTGGACAGAGGACAAGAACTCAGGACCTGCCAAATGGTGAGACTGAAAGAGCTGTAACACAAACAGGACTGAAACATGCCCCCCGCCCCCCACCAACTCTCCACATCATGGGTGATGAGGAGAGAAGAGCTGTGGCCCTTCAGGGAGCCCAGGCCAGGGCTGTGACACCCTCTTTGGGGCTCTGTGGTTCCTGGTGTCTCCAACCTTCCGGGCACCACTGCGTTTCCCTTGCCCAGACACAGGTGTCCACAGTGGAAGCCACGAGTGATACATCTGGTCCAGCCACATCCTTTCAGGGAGCCAGCACCTGTGTTGGCACTGGAGCTGCCCACCCCGCCGCAGCAGTCGGCGTGCCTGGCTGTGCGCAGTGGCTGGACATGGCTCTGCGCTCGCTCACACATCCCTCACCACTCTGCGCCTGGCTCACCATTGGCAGGCGTGGGATCCGGGCCGGTAGCAGGAGCAGAGGCAGCAGCAGCAGAAGGTACCACTGACCACAGAGGTTTCCACAGAGGCTGGCAAAGTTACACCCCAAGGATTCCATGACAATACTGTGATCCCACCATCACCCCCATCTGTCATTCCCACTGAGCTGTAGGCACTACATCACCATCCCTGGTAACAAGCAAAGGGCTCAGCTTACAGGAGATACTTGGTTCTATTGTGAGGTTAATGAGAGACTGAAACTTATTACCCCCCTCCAGATAAGGGGCTTAAACCAGGGCCTCTCCCGTCTGGAAAGCCTTCTAATCAACAAGCACTGAATTGCTGCAGGTAGGCATTGCAAGGGCCAAAGGATGTGTATTGTACCATATTGAGCCAAAGCTGAGACTCAGGTGACATTCTGCTTTTCTGCTATCATCCTTCAGCCATGGACCCTTGCATCTGCTTAAATCTTCTTTTTGAATTCAAAGAACATGTCTTTTGCAGGGCCCTAAAGACAGTCCTCGGAGAGTGCCAGCCATTTTGGGGATTCTCTAACCAGTTTTAGGAAAATCTCATCTATGTTCAGGACCAATAACAGCTCTACTCCTCTCTCTCAAGTTATGCAAACTTCATCACATCTTCCTTCGTGCCTGGTTCTCCCCACAAGTGTTGAAATCATTTTTGTGAATCACGTTTTCTCTCCAAGAGAACTCATTTGAGAACATCTGTGTATATCCTATTAGGGCCAAGGAGACCTGAAGGATATTTTCTTCCTTAATCAACTAAGTTACAGGCATCCCACTGGATTCACTTTACAGGCTTCAAATTAGTTTAGGAGTTTCCTAGAGTTTGCTGAGCTCAGTTCATCCTAATTGGGACAATTTCTAAGCATCACGGAAACAGCTGGCTGAGAGAGATGAGAAGCCATGAAGCCCACCCCTGCAGTGGGCATGTGTATTAGTCCGTTTTTACACTGCTGGTAAAGACATACCCTAGCCTGGGTAATTTATAAGGAAAAAGAGGTTTAATGGACTCACAGTTCCATGTGGCTGGGGAGGCCTCACAAGGCGAAGGGCACGTCTTAGTGGCAGCAGGCAAGAGAGTATGAGAGTCGAGAGAGGGGTTTCCCTTTCTAAAATCATCAGATCTCAGGAGACTTATTCACTACCATGAGAATAGTATGGGCGAAACCGCCCCCATGATTCAATTATCTCCCACCGGGTCCCTCCCGCAACATGTGGGAATTGTGGGAGCTGCAATTCAAGATGAGATTTGGGTGGGGACACAGCCAAACCAAATCGGCACATATGACCAGCCCTTCCAGGGTGCTCTCTGATGTATTTTCCTCGCTCCCGAGCATGCTTGTCATGCAGAGGTGAGAGTGGGTCCCACTTAGGGTCTCCTCCGCACATGGGCACCCTGAGGCTGGCAGGTTCAAGCAGCGAAAAGCCACAAACAGACTTGAAAGATGAGCAGATGCCAGCACATTTCAGCCATGGTGGAATCTCAGAGTCACATGAGCCACCGCTTGTAATGCCCCAGCCCACTGCTTGGCACATATTGGGACCCCCAAATGTTAGCTTCCTTGCCCCCTTACTTGAAGGACTGACAGAGGGAAGATAATGTGTTTCTTGGGCAGATGGGGGACAGGCTTCATTCATTTTCACAGCATCAGAGGCAAGCACAGGGCCTGGCACATAGGAAGTACTCAGTCAATATTGCTGTGTGACCTCAGACAAGTGGCTCAGCCTCTCTGAACCTCAGTTTCCCATACATAGAATGAGGTTGTGGTTCACAAACCAGTGTGCTCCATCATACACAGGCAGCAGTTGACTGTGGCTCATGTCACAGCCATCACAGTGCCCACGGTGAACCTGAGGCTTTCCTTCTCCCCTTGAATTGTCTAAATCATGCTTGACATTTGAAGCAAAAATCATAACACTCTCTGTGGTTCTCAATGGAGAGCCATTTATGTGGTATGTGGTATGTGGAGGAGCTATTTAAGACAATTACATTATAAATGGAGTATGACAAAGGGAAAAAGGGAGGTAATGTTTTTATACTTAACTCAAATGGTAAAATGACTACAACAGTAGCCTGTGATAAGTTATGTATACATAATGCAGTACCTAGAGCAACCACTTAAAAACCCATACAAAGAGACACACTCAAAAACACTACAGATAAATAAAAAGGGAATGCTAAAAAATGTTTACATAGCTCACAGGAAAGCAGAAAAAAAAAGGAAAGTTAAAAAGGGAGAAAAAAAATATGGCCAACTTAAGCCCTGCCGTATTTACAGCTACATAAATGCAAAGGATCTAAACACACTGACATAGTTTGGCTGTGTCCCCACTCAAATCTCATCTTGAATTGTAACCCCTATAATCCCTCGTGGGAGGGACCCGGTGGGAGGTAATTGAATCAAGGGGGCAGTTTCCCCCATGCTGTTCTCATGATAGTGAGTGAGTGCTCACGAGATCTGATGGTTTTATAAGCATCTGGCATTTCCCCTGCTGGCACTCATTCTCTCTCCTGCCATCCCGTGAAGAGGTGCCTTCCACCCTGATTGTAAGCTTCCTGAGGCCTTCCCAGCCATGCAGAACTGTGAGTCAATTAAACCTCTTTTCTTTATAAATTACCCAGTCTTAGGTATTTCTTCGTAGCAGTGTGAGAACAGACTAATGCACACATCAATTAAAGGCAGAGATTAGGAGAATGGATTTTTAAAAAAACCAATATATGTCATGTGCAAGAAATTCACTGCAAATATAATGAGAAGGTAGGTTGAAATAAGCATATGGAGAAAGATATATCATGCAAACATTAATCTAAAGAAAGCAGGAGTGACTGAATTAACACAATATTGTACACACAGTATAAATATCAGATAAAGTAAACTTCAGAGTAAAGAAAATATCAGAGACAGGGAGTGACATTACATAATGATATAATGTTAAAAAGATCACTCCACCAAGAAGATATAGCAATCCTAACCATGCCTGCACCAAACAATACAGCTGCAAAATGTGTGCTAGAACAAAAAGAACTAATTGTGTGTTTCTGAGGTGGTTTCTTGCTCACTTATGTCTCCAGGGGCTCTTTTGACATGTCCCAATCATAAAGGTAGTTTTGTGTGCATTCCTTCCTTTCAAACTAAGACAACTTATTTTTACAAGACAAATACTATTTGAGGAAAAATAGCAAAGTATTGCCACAGTCAATTTCAGGATGATTCATTACTCCCGAAGTTTTTCTACTCTCTTTATTGTCAGTTGTCCCCAAATGATTTTATTATGATGATCAAATTGACATAAGAAATGTACAATATAAAAAAAAATTAAAGGGGTAGGATTCTTTTGTGGAAAACAATGTTTGTGTCAAAGAGCTGGCCCAGGAAAATGGGAGGTACTGCAGCCTCCCATGGGCACAGGTGTTTCTGGAGAAGGGTCTGGAGGGGCCAACACATTGACTGTCCACATCTCCTAGGGAAGAATGCAGCAGGAGAGAGTTGGAGGGCATTTAATTTGGCTGGAAATATTGGTAGAGCTGTTCAGGGAGAAGAGGTAAAACATCCAAAAGGAAACTTTATTTGCAAGGGCTGTAAGATTTTAGGACACTGGCGAGCCTTAGTGGTGGGACTTCCCACAGGAAGATGTATTACCGCTTCCGCTTCAGTGATAACCTAACAGTCAGGTGTTCTTACTCAACAAACCATACAGGTCATTGAGGAGGGATGTTTGCTCAGAGAAATCCTAATTAAACCATCCTCCTGTCTCATTTCTGCACTGGGTGGATACATCTTTGTTGTATCACATGTAAACGTGTTTGGAGGGTCAAACTTCCAGGGGAAAAAGAGCCAGTGTTGAGGTCCAGCCTACCCAATCATGGATCTTCGCTTCCCCGCAGCCAGTGTGTGCTCTGTGAGGCTTGGTCTCACTTGTTGAAGAGGAATGGTATCCCTCCTATTCTTGGGACTTTTACAAGATCTAGAGGATGCGTGGGTGCCTGCCACAGTCTTTGGCTTACAACAGATACTCAGGAAATGGTACTTTATTGAATGTTATAATCATTGATTTGATGTAAACATTATTTTTATACATTTCTTACTTCTATACTAGATTGTAATCCTGAAATGAACTAAATGATTTAACGTATCACACAAATACACTTTAAAAGGTGATATGATATTCTAACTATAATACAAAGGAAAAATGGAAGTGAGTTGCGATTTTTTTAAACTCTATATGCCAGTGTGCAGACACTGGCAGAACCACTGGTGCAGATGGTGCAGGCATGGTGCATCTGAGATGCAAGTGCCAAGCACAGGCCAGGTGACACGATTTTCATGAAGTGTCCAAATAAGCAGGTTCTATCTTTCCTCAATTTACATGTGAATTGCTAATAGATATAACGAGGGAAAAAACAAAACAAAGCATTTCTCCTATTCTCACACACCACTCAATATAACACTTCTGATGCCAGATGTGTGGGGGTGACACCAAGCAATTCTGCAGTGGACACCAGCCAGGTGTCCTCCAATTCAATTCAATTCTGATGCTGTCTACCTAAAGTCAGGTCCCACAGTGAGGGCTCAGTCCCATAAGACAGCCCCAACCTCAGATTCTGAGCACAAGTCCAGGTGTGGCCTGTGCTTCTGAGCAGCCGACTGTAAGTTGGGGTTCCTGTGACACCCCACCTCGGGTTTGATTAATTCACTGGAGCAGCTCACAGAACCCAGGGAAACACTTCACTGATGTTTACTGGTTTATGATAAAGGATACTGCGAAGGATAGAGATGAAGAGATGCATAGGGTGAGGCGGGGGGAGAGCTACAGAGCTTCCATGCCCTCCCTTCAGGCACCTCCATGTCTCCAGCTTTCCAGAAGTTCCCCCAACCCAGTCCTTGTGGGGGTTTATGGAAGCTTCATTATGTAGGCCTGATTGATTACCTCATTGGCCGTTGGCGGTCAACTCAACTTTCAGCTCCTCCTCCCTCTCCCCTCCCCAGAAGTCAGGGGGTGGGGCTTAAAGTCCTAACCTTCTAATCATGCCTTGGCGTCTCTGGGTGACCAGCCTTGGCGTCTCTGGGTGACCAGCCCCGTCCTGAAGCTGCCTAGGGGCTCCCAGCCTCCAGCCATCTCATGAGCACACACAAGACACTCTCACCACTCCGGAGACTCAAGGGCTTTAGGAGCTGTGTGACAGGAAACAGGGGTAAACACTAAAGCTATATTTCACATTATCATAGTTGCATTCCTAGAAAATCCAGCTTATTTCAAAACTATAAAAATACTCACTGTTTGTTTGTATAGTGAAGTGAGGATCTAGGTTTAGATAGCCACTGATAGGATTTTCATGCACAATAATGCCCCATGGTATTTGTATTTTATTTTATATTTTTTAAATTGTTTTTTTCTTTTCTGACAAAAATGCCCTTCAGAAGCCCCACAGTATTTGAGAAGCTTTGCAGAATGTGGAATGCGGCTTTCCTGTGGGGGTTTGTCCGTGCATTATGGGACACCCAGTGAACCAGGTAAAATCCCACCACTGGGACAACCAAGAACAACCTGAAACCTCCCCAGGGAAAAGCTCGTCCTGTTGACTTTACGGCCATTACCCTATGTGGCCCAGAGCCCAGTGGTGCTCAGTAAAAGTCTGCTGTTCTGAACCGACCCCTGCAGCCTCCTGAACCATTGCTATGCACATTCATAAGCCTGAGGGATATGCTGTCTCTCTCTCTCTTTTGTTTTTTTACTTTTTTGAGACAAGATCTCCTCTGTCGTCCAGGCTGGAGTGCAGTGGAGCGATCATGGCTTACTGCAGCCTTGATCTCCTGGGCTCAAGTGATCCTCCCATCTCAGCCTCCCATGCCACCATGCCCAGCTAATTTTTCTAGAGACGGAGTCTTTCCATATTGGCCAGGCGGGTCTCAAACTCCTGAGCTCAAGTCTTCCACCCACCTTGGCCTCCCAAAGTGCTGGGATTACAGGCGAGAGCCACCAAGCCCAGCTCTGAGGAATATTCTTGGAAAAAGTGGAAGAAATGAAGGCAGCTCCCAGCGTGTCAGGAAATGGCCATTCCAGGAGAGCGCTGTCCCTGCCTCGCATCCTCCAGAGGACTCCAGTGCAAATGATGGGGCCACCACCACTGTCCTCAAAACAAGTTCGCGAGCTGAGTCTCAGGGCAGGTGGTCCCGGCTAGTTCAGCAGCTCAGAAAGGCCATGGAGGATGGGGCCCTTTTCCTCTCTCTGCTCCACTATCCTCCATGTCTGCCAGGCTGCCTTTGTGGCTGCGAGGGGCTGTCACCATCCTGGGGGCCTGTGCACACATGACCATATCCCATGGAAGAGTTCTCTCCCTGTGTGCTTCTGTGTAGAAGCCCATAGCGTGCTCCTCACTTGCTGTGGGCTGGACTGAGGGGTTTTCTTCAACCGTCACTGCTGCAGGACCTTCTGAGGCAGCAGCGTGGAGACCGCCCTTCCCTGGCATGGTACAGCTTGCCTGGCTGCTTCCTTCTGATGCCCACCAGGACAAGGGTTAAGTGAGGCAGGCCCTGGCCTCAGGCACAGAATTTAAGGGGGTACCAAAAAACCTCAATGATCAAATTAAATATTTTGATGCAGAATTATGAAAAACCAAATGCAAAAGAAAATCTGTGATGAAGGAAATACTAACCTTCTAAAGATGAGATCTGGTCCTGCATAGCACGGCTCCCCTCACTCACCCCACCCCAATCCCTGGTCCTGCATAGCACGGCTCCCCTCACTCACCCCACCCCAATCCCTGGTCCTGCATAGCACGGCTCCCCTTGCTCACCCCACCCCAGTCCCTGGTCCTGCATAGCACGGCTCCCCTTGCTAACCTCACCCCAGTCCCTGATTCGTCTGGTCCTCGTTGTTTGAAACCATGATATTTTGTTCATCGTATATTTTTCATTAATTTTGATTTTTAAGATGTGACATGAATAAATGGTTCGTCTTGGGATGAGTGCTTGGAGGCCCCTTACATTTGTGCCCAGGTGAACCCCTATTGGCTCCACCCTCGTCCCAGCCCTGTCAGTGCCTCAGCCCGGCACTAAAGAGCTGAGCATCTGCAGACAGATGCCAGTCATGTACAGGGTTTCTTTGCCAATGAAGTTGCTTTAAAAGCTCAGCAGACGTCTAGATTGCTGTGTCCAGTCAATGTCATGGGATAATGACCTCAGCCAAAGATCTGGACCAGACATAACCTTTGACTGTAGGCATGCCAGCCTCCTAGGCGTGGGCCCACTGGCCCCTCTACTCCCTGTAGCCTGATTTTTGCCAACTGGATTGTCTCTATATGTAGCAGAGGATGCTTGACAGAGGCTTGGGAAAACAGATTTGGTTTTCAATCCATTCATAGATGCTGCTGCTCCTGAGTCTCTTGTCTTCTCCTTTGCTCATATGTGGGCCATTTCTAGACAAGCCACTCACCTTTTTGTAAGCCCTTCTGAAAGCTATTAGAAGCAGCCAACTCACAGCACCTTGAAACCACCCTCGTTTCCCTGAGCGCTACAGCTTCAGCAGACATGTCGTATGCAGCCCAGGCTTAAATAGGTGACAATTCAGTCAAATGGAAGATCAATTTTTCTGCTTTTCACCAGTTCCACATTTTAGAGTTTGTTACTCCTGCTCTTCTGGTACCAAATTCCATTAGTGGTCAGAGTTTTGGCCTGAAAGCAACAGAAACCAAGTTGGATTCTAAACGGAAGAGGAATTATGCTGATGACTCTTGAGTCACCCAAAGATTTTCCAGAAGGGGAAGCTGGGTTCGGACCTGAGCAGCTGGGAATAATACTGAATCTTGCACTGCAGAGATGTTCTGGAGGGCATTGGATGTGGCAGCTACAGCTCTGGGCCTGCATCTTGCTGCTATGGCCACCACCATTAATGTCACTGCCCCTTCTAAGAAATTCAGTGTTTTCGTAACTGCTAATGCTGTCAGAATTCATAGCTCCTTCTCCCTGCCACCCTACCCTATCCATATTTCTTGCTCCCGATTTGAAGTCTCAGGATGGAGGCTACCTGGTTTATCTACTCTGATGGAGACAGGCCCTTCCTCCTGCCAAGAGGCACATGGAGGTAGAGACTCTACAATAAATATAAAAAAGTATGTGATTTTCCTAAGAGAAAGGGCAAATGTCCACTCCACTTGCCCCAAGAGATGGGCCAACATCAGTCCCTTCTCAGATCCTCTTCCCTGGCCAGGGGCGAGCACCACCTTCAGGGTCTCACTTCCCTTGGCCGCAGGTCCATTGGTCTCTCTCCACCCTCCTCTCTGCCTCTTCTTCCTCTGGTCTCTCACACAGATATCTCTCCCTGGGCTCTCATCTCCTCTCACAGTGCTCATTCTCCCCTGGGGACTCACCACCACCCCTGGCTCCCCTAACTGCCCTATCTTCATTTCTAGCCCTGACCTTTGCCCAGGCCCAAGACTCCCATTTGCTCTGCCTGCTGGGCTCTTCTGTTTAGTCACCTCCCCAGGCACCACCTGAACTCAACCCAGACCGTGGATCATCTTAGGGCAAGGACTCCCAGGATGCTTTTTCCTGCCTCTCCTTGTTAACAGGCAGGAACTAGGCCTCACCACAAGCAGGCCCTCACTTGGTGCTGAGCTCAGAGGGACTCCACGCTGCCCTGTGGCCCTGACATGAGAGGTGCTGCACAAGGAACCCTCCCCAGACCAAGGGAGGTGGCTGGGCTGGTGTGGTGGCGGCCATGTAGGCTGCCCTCCTAGAGGCCCTGGCAAGGCACCACCTGCAGTCATGAGGAGGGGACATCTATGGTGTGAGGAACTGAAATTGACAACACTTGTGTCAGGCACAGCCATGAACTCACCCTTGGATACTGCTGGCTGCCAGGTGCACCCAGGACATGCCTGGACCCCTGAACCTGCGAGGGGGAAACTGTGAACTCCACACCATTGCCTGGCCAGTGGGACCCAGGGAGGCTCTCTGCCACAGCAGACATGGAAACTGCAGCTGTGTGAGAGGCTGGCGGTACAACCTCACAGTGCAGGGACTTACCCCCATTCCCCTCAGATGAACTTTGTGCAACAGGAGGCAGAAGACAAGGGGTTCTTTGCCCTCCTCCCTCATGGACTAGCCAAGAAGTCCTGCATGACCAGGCAGAGAACCAGACCAGCTTGTCAACCTGCCCCTTTACTTGCTTTCTGTCCCCACTTCCCTCTGTCCCTCACTCTTGCTGCCTTGGGACTGCACTCACCTAAAGCTCTGGCAGGGAAATGTGGCCTTGGCAAAGGAGGCAGACTTAGGGTGGCTCCCATGACCCTGTCTCCTGCTGTCCGTACCCATGAGTGTGGGTGAGACCTGCAGCTCACCACTGATAGAGGATGGCAAAGCAGATGGCAGTATCCACTGCCACGTGCCATCCCATGAGATGCCATCTGTCTAGCACATGCCATAGGGACCCTCCTCTCTGGCTTGACTGCCTCCATGGCCTTGCTAGGGAGGTCCAGTGACAGCAACTGCGGGAGGCCTCCAGGAGCCAACGAGCAGCTGGAACCTCCAGACTTACAGCTGTGAGGAGCAGATTCTGCAACAACCTGAGAAGTTGGGAAGCTGATTCTTCCCCACTTGAGCCTCTGATGAAAATGCAGCCTGGCCAGCACCTGTCTGCAGCCTGGGTAGACCCCTATGCAGAGAACCTGGTAAAACAGGGAGGCAGTGAGTGTGCGTGGTTCTGAGCCACTTCATTCATGGTGGCTTGTTACATAGCAGGAAGCTGACACACCAGGTTCTGTTCTCAAGGGAACCTAGACTATGACAACATCCAGCCCCTCTGATCCGGCACTTCATCTCCAGGAAGCCCACATAGCCTCTCACGTGTTTCACAGGAAAGAAAATGTATACTCCCCTCCCAAGGAAGGAGGTGAGTGTCGTGACAACGATGAACTGCACATGCTGGAGAGGGAAGCAGCATGGTGGCCCCTGTTTTATAGATAAGGAGGGTGGCTGGTGGCTTGGTAACTTGTCCTGAGCCAGCAGCTGACCCCAGGCACCCAACTCCAGAGCCCAGTCCTGAGCCCAGGCCTCTCTAGTCATTAATGTCAGGGATGTTGCCTCGTGCCCCTACCTACCCCAGGCTTAATGTGGGGGATGCTGCCCCATGCCCCTCCCTACTCTGGGCTTAATGGGGGGGGTGCTGCCCCGTGCCCCTTCCCACTCCAGGCTTAATGTGGGGGACACTACCTCACGTCTTTCCCCATCCTGGGTGGGAGTTTGGGCCCACAGGCACTGTCCTTGACCACACTTCCTCCGTTGGTCACTAAGAAGTTCGGGGTAACTGATCTGTCACTGACTGGAGCCCTGTCCCCACGCTGGGAAGGCCTGCCTCTCCATCCTTATCCATGCCCCCTCAAGACTGTAGAACCAAGAGAACCACAGGGGCCTTCCCTGGTGGAGCCTGGATATAGTGGTGGAGGAGGCATTGTGCTGAGGTCTGGGATGGGCACTAGGCATAATGGGAGGTGCCACAGAAAGGGTGATGCAAGTAACGCTGGGCCATGGTTACAATGGGGGCGAGTCACAGGAATGCAGAACAGAGGGGCACCACCCCGGAAGGGCCACGAAGTGTGTGGGATCAGCAGGGATCAAAGCAACACTGTGGCAGGGCCTGGGGGAGTGTGGTCAGCAGGGATCAAAGCAACACTGTGGGAGGGGGCATGGTCAGCAGGGATCAAAGCAACACCTCAGGAGGCGGAGCCTGGGAGGGGGCGGGGTCAATGGAGATCAAAGCAATACTGTGGGAGGTGGGGTTAAGAGGTGGGCGTGGTCAGCAGGGATCAAAGCTATACAGCAGGGGGGGGGGGTTAGGAGGTGGGCGGGGTCAGTGGCCCGGGATGGGGCACGTGTGGTGGTGGGAGGGCTGGAACCCACTCACTGACACAGGCTGGTGAAAATGGAGAGAAAGTCAGAGCTCAGCAAAGTTAGAGCTGAGATGGGGGCGTAGACATTAATATGCTCTTAAAATAAGAACGCCCAGAAGAGGGGACTCATCAGCTGCCTGCTTCCAGATGTCAAAGCCTGGTTATTTTTAAGGCAACACCATCAAAGCAAAGCGTGCTGGAGCCGTGGGGAGGCGGCTGTCGCTCAGCAGCAAGGGGCTCAGGGAGGTTGGGGGAAACGGTGCTGCCCAGGAGATGCCCTCAGGGCAGTGCCCACCGCTGTCGGGTCACCTGGAGGGCTGGGGGGCACCCAGGGTGGGAGTCCCAAGCCCCCATTTCCAGGCCAGCTCCATGCTAGGCAGCCTGGACGAGGGTGACTGGCCCTGCCTGCCTGCACTCCCTCTTCCAAAACGGCCAGGCTCTTCTCACCCTGAGGCCATACTGGGCCATTGTGAAAACAGCAGCAGCAGCTGTGGGCCCGCTGGGAGCCGGGCTCTGCACTCAGCGCATTGCAATGTTCTTTCAAGTCTCACAGCAGCATAGGAGGGAGGTACGGAGCCATTCCGAACCGTGGGTTTCCTCGTCTGGAAAGGGGAACAGCAACAGCTCCTTCCTTGGAGGGTGGTGGTGAGGGTTAAACAGGCAGCATGCACATGGGGGTACTCAGAACCCCAACAGGTGCAGCGGGCAGACACTGCTGTTCTCAGTGATTATCGCCTCCTTTTGCATGTGAAAAAACAAGGCGCAGAGAGGCTGAGCTGCCCAAGGCCCAAGGCCATAGAGCTGGGTTTGATCTGGAGGCTGATTCGGAGCTGGCACCCCCATAACTACTGCTGCGGTGCCAGCAGAGTGACAGGAGATGAGTCTCTGTAGCGAGTGTCTTCCAGCTCAGCCTGTGTTTGGTGGTAACGTCTCTTCTGAGACTGTTGGAAGCTGCAGGTTTGGGATAAGTTGGGGTCTTGCTCAGTGTCCCTGGCTGTGAGATCCCTGTTCCTGCACGGTCCCACCAGGAAAGTCGGTGGACAGGTAGATGTGACAGTGTCTGGCCTGGTGACTCCCGGTGGGGCCAGGTCCCCCCCAGGTGTGGAGCCTGCCAGCCAGGCTCTGGCCAGTCCGGTCCCCCTCCCTCTGGTTTTGACAATCTCCCACTCTAGGGCCGCCTGCTGCTCCCCAGGCAGGTCTCGGGCGGCAGGTGCCATCCTCAGATGTTTGTGTCTGGGGCCTCATGGGGGCACCCTGGCGCTAGTTCAGGGGCAAATGTCTGTGACTTTGTGTTTTGCTGACTACACACCCTGACTCCACACCCTGTCCGTTCGGAAGCACTACAGCGCCCTGTCACCTCCACCTCATCCTAGTAAGTCCTTGTTTAGATACAAAGGAACACAGCCAGGCGGCTCCTGGAACCTCACACAGACACCTGTCACCGGAAAGGGGAAGGCTGGGCCGAGGGTAGGGTGGTCTCTGGTGCAGCTGTAGCCAGCTGTCTCCCTGTCTCTCTCCCGGCTTCCTCTCTCCCCTCCTTCCTCTCTCCCCTCCTTCCTCTCTCCCCTCCTTCCTCTCTCCCCTACTCTCCCTCTCTTTCTCTTCCCTCCTTCCCTCTTCTCTCTCTCCATGTCTCTCTGTCTGTCTCTGTCCCCTCCCTCTCTCTCCTCCCTCTCCTCCCTCTCCCTCTCTCTTTTGTCTTTCTCTCTCCCTCACCCCTGCCCTCTCCCCATCTCTCTCCCTCCCTCTCCTCATCTCTCTCCCTCCCTCTCCTCTCTGCTGTGCTCATCTCAGGAGCTGGCCTCTCTCTTGCCTCCTGCACACAGACTCCCTCTCCCCACTATAGAAACATGGCTGCCCCCCGGTGCACACCCTGACCTCAGTGCACCCCTTGCCCTGCAGCTGGACTGCACGTGGCGACTGGGCCCTCACCTGGCCTGGCCTTGGATGGATGCCTGCGTCCCCTGCAAGCGACCCCACAGATGCAGGTCACATGTTTATGTTGTGCCAGGTGGGAGGGACATTTTGATCAACAGCCACCATAAAGCCACGGGGGGTGGGGGGTGTGGCAGGGCAGGGCGGAGGTGTGAGGAGGATCTATTTAAGGGAAGGAGAGCATTTACTACAGCAGGGAACAGGAGGAAAGGAAACGGCCACCAGTGCTGGTACTCCAGCTTGGCCCGCAGCTGCCCCCTCGCCATGCACCTATTTGATTGGCTGCTTCCTGGTTTTCCTGTGTGGGTGGATGGAGGGTGGGACGGGAAGGCAGGAGGGTGTCTGAGCATCCATGATGTGGGCCCGGAGGGGACTGGCTCCAGCTGGGTTTGGAACTCAACAAAGTCCCTAGTGGTGGCACCAATCATCACGGAGCAGCACGTTTACCCAGAACTTCTTGAGTTTTGCTCAGCAAAGGAACACGGAGCAGTTTCCGGGGCTCAGGAGTGGCCGGTCCTGCAGCTGAGGAGCCGAGCGTCCAGCCTTCCTCAAGCCCCGTTCAGGGGTCGGTGCTTCATCCAGGGACAATGGGGAGCCAGAGAAGGACGTTGAGGGGGCAGTCACCCATCAGGGGCACACTGTGGAACCAACTCTTTAGCTGCTGGTGTGGAGAAGGTGTGGGGGGCAGGGGGCAGGGAGAGCACGAGGAGCCTCATCCCAGGCTACAGAGAAACACAGAGGCTCGCCGGGGCCATGGCTGGGAGGTGGCACGGGCCGAGGGCCTGAAGGACTCTGCTGCTGCTAAGACTGTGGGTGTGGAGGGGAGGGAGCCGAGTGGGATCGCAGTGCCAGTGGCTTCAGAAGCCACTTTGTTAATAGATAAGCGAGGAGAGGAATGATTAGAATGAGTAACCAAGCAGAAGGTGGGCGGTGGGTAAGAGGGATCACTCGTGGAAAATTCCTCGCTGCCAATCTGGCTGGAGAAGGATCTGGAACCTTGAGTCAAAGGCTGTTGCTCTGCAGAGGTCTCCTGGAGCCATGATCCACCTGTCAGGAGGACACACCCAGGCCACCCAGGGCCACCAGGGATCGCTGGCACGATCTTGAGTTTGGGTCCTGGGCCATCACCTCCCGGAGCCCCCCGATCTGTAGGAGGCGCATGCGTTCCCACGGAGCTCCCGGATCTGTAGGAGCTGCCACTTCACTGGCAGCTGCAGAGCATCTCCAGCATCCAGGCCGCAGAGCCAGGCCTCCCCCAGGCAGACACAGAGTCCTTCCGATCCGGCCTGCACTCCGGGACTACATGGTCTGGTACAAGGTGCTAAGGCCCTGCGGGGACAATGTAGAGGGCAGAGATGGAGGAGCCTAGAGGAGAGGTCTTGTGGGCTTCCTGGAGGAGGTGGTGTTTGCATGGAGATCAAGAAGAGCACGCCTGTGGGCCTCAGTGCAGCCAGTGCACGCCCATACCACATGCATGTGTACACAGATGCACACGCCTCACGCCCGACTTGGATGCCTCTTCCTGTAGAGGCTGAGGTAGTCCTCACAGTGACGTGCCCCACCCGGACAGGCCAGCTCTCCCCCAGTCCCAAGAGCACTAAGAAGACCCAAGAGGCCTCTGGCCCGGCTGGGTCCAGGGTGAGGAAAGGCCTTCCACAGAGAGCACTTGCCCTGGGAATTATTCTCCCTCGAAGACGCCGTGTGGGTGACAAGCCTTCTCTCCCCACCCACAGGCTGGTTCTGAAAACCCGTGGGCGGCGGCCCCTCCTCCTGAGCCATTTCCTTACTTCTTGTGGCACTAACATCATTTCCAGGAGCAGGTATAATCTCTCAGAATAGCTCCTTCTGGATGACGCAGCCTTAGCTTGGCCTCCCTGAGCCCCAGGGTGAGGTGGGAGTTGCAGGTTGGCTGGGTCAGGACCTGGGCCAAGACAAGAGGGCCCCAGCCACAGGTCCTGGACTCCCCTGCAGTACCTGTCTCCCTGGCACCTCCCCAACCCTGCCTATCTCTCACGGGCATTGGGGAGGCACCCAGGATGTGGACAGCTCCAAGTGCAAACCCTGGCTCTCTGCTCACTTGCTGTGGATGAGTCTATTCTCACACTGCTATAAAGACATACCTGAGACTAGGTAATTTATAAACGAAAGAGGTTTAATGGACTCACAGTTCCATATGGTTGGGGAGGCCTCAGGAAACTTACAATCATGGCAGAAGGTGAGAGAGAAGCAAAGGCACATCTTACATGGCGGCAGGAGAGAGAGAGAGAGAGCACGCACACGAACAAGAAAATCACTCATCAGATCTCGTGAGAACTCACTATCATGAGAAAAGCATCGGAAACCACCTCCATGACCCAATTACCTCCCACCAGGTCCCTCCCTCGACAGGTGGGGATTATGGGGATTACAATTTGAGATGAGATTTGAGTGGGGACACAGAGCCAAGCCATATCATGCTGTGTGGCCTTGGGCCCATTACTTGACCTCTCTGTGCTCCAAATCCCTGACTCCTAAAAATGAAGAAGCCTACCTCACTGGGCTCTTGTAGAGGAAATATATTCACAGCTATACACCCACCCCATAAATCCTGGCCCACAGGAGGTGTACAGCGAACACTGCTGTCATTGTTCCCAACTCTGCCTCAGGGTAGGTCAGCTTTCTTTAGTTCATGCCTCACACGAGGCTCTGTGGCTACTCCCCACACTGGAGGCCACCTAGTTCTATGGCTGTGGAAACTGAGGCACAGGCCTGTCGGTCAGGAACAGTCAGTGTCAGTCTTGGGACTGGCAGACCTGAAGCTGAGCAGCGCCAGGCCTGTGCTCTGGGCCTCAGCTGCCTCTGGGGATCCACAGGTGGATGGCTGGGTCCATGTTCTTGAGTGGAGTGGGGAAGTCAGGCACACACACACACGCCTGACACACACACACACACACACACCGCCCATGTGCAGGGCAGGTGCTAGTACAGAGGTGTTTACAACGTGCTGAGGGGGCAGGAGAAGGTTTCTCTGAGGACGGTGCTTGACTAGGTTTTGAACTTCAAGCAAATAGTTCTGAGACCAGGAAATCAAAAAGGGGGCTCCCAACAGGGGCACAAGCTGTGCCAAGGCCCAGCGGTAGGGAGGTGCCTGAGCACGGGCACAGCGGGAGTGGGGCTGGGAAGGCAGGTTGGAGCCCGGGGCTATCAGGGATCTTGATGATCCCTGTGCAATCCACAGGGCTGGGGCACAGGGAGGGGCCCCAGGCTCTGCTTTCACCCAGATGGTGCCACGGGATGGGCCTTGGGGGCAGAACTCTGCCAGGCTGACCAGGCCAGGCCTCTCAGGGAGGCAGGGGTCGTGCTGGCACCTGCTTCCTGCCGCACCCTCCCCCACTGTGACAGGTCGCCGGCCCTGCCTGGGCCCCTTCCTGCCCACTTGTCCTCCCCCAGGGCTCATGCTCCCCTACCTCCCCAGGGCTCTCTCTTGGCTACGTGAGGGCAGCATGGAAGTGCTGGGCTCTTGTTGGGGGTGGCAGTGGAGGATGACTTTCCAGTACCTTTGCCTTCAGGTGGGGTGACAGCGGGCATGCTCTCCCATGGCTCAGAACCTGGTGCCTGGTCACAACACACCTGCAGCGGCCCCTCCCCTTCCTGGTCTCACTGTCCCGCTCCCTGCCCTGCCTCCTGTGGCCCTCAAACAAGCTGATGGCACTGGAATCCCAGTCTCAGGGTCTGCTTCTGGGAGCCCAGCCTAACAGCCCCTCCTAGCAGACGACAGGTGCCCTGGGTGTTGGGGTCAGGGACATTGGCACAGAAGCAGGGAAGCCTGGAGAGCCAGGGAGGCCCTCGGGACACAAAGGGGCTCTGTCTTCAGGGCCTAGCCCAGCCTCAAAGGGCCGTCTGGTCCCACTGCCTGGGTGGGCCCTTTCCTGGGGCTGCTCCTCCTGTTACACCAGGACTCATATGCTGCCTTCTCCTGGAAGCCCCCCTGATTGTATTCCCTCCACCCAGAGCTCCCCATGGGTTTGCTCTCTTTCATTCCCTGCTCCCTGGGCTGAGCCCCGCAGTCTTCCTGCCCCTTCCCTCCAGCTGGAATGGCCTTGGCTTTCCACCCCTCCTCTGCTTCCTGGAGAACACGTGCTCTTCTCTCACGCCCCCTGGGGCATCCTCTGCTCCTGGGGAATATAGCAGAGCGCTGTCAGCCCCTGAGCCTCTGGCTGGCCCAAGGAAGGGTCCTCCCTGGCTCCCTGGCCTGGCTCTTGATCTCCTTGAGGGCAGGACCAGCTCCGACCCCCCTTGACAGCTGCAGGGCTGGGGCACAGCCAGGGTGCAGTCTGGGTGCTGAGACCAGGAGATGGCACCTCCCACTTCGAGGTCACCTGTCCTTGACCAGAGGGTGAGAGTAGTTAGGGGTGGCAGGTGGGGCCATGAGCAGGGCTCTGCTGACCCGGGGCACATGCCATCCTTGCTTCCGTGGCTGGCCATCCTGTGCGTAGAGGTGTTGGTGGGGCAGGTCCTGAAGGGAGGAGAGAACAGGAGGATGAGACACCCCATCGACCGAGGCTGAGCAGAAAACCAATTAGCCACGGTCTCCTCTGGGCTCCACCTAAGGGATTAAAAAGACAAAGGCAGACGGGGCATCCCCAGCTGGAGGAAGAAAGGCTGCCATTGTGCAGTGCAGCTGGGAGGACGGGGCGGCGCTCTCACTGAGGCCTCTTGCCCATCTCCCAGGCTTTCAGAATATTCGCTCTTATCCTCACCTGCACCTTGCTCCTCCCACACCTAGGTCTCCACCCCACCTCCAGCCACACCTGTGCCAGAGGCGGAGTGGCTCAGCCCCTCCAGCTTCATGCCCTGCCCCTCCCAGCCAGGTGGTCCCCCTTTGGGTCACCCACACACATCCCTGGCTCACCTGGGCTGCCCCTGGACGTCTGGGGATGGCCCTGGGTGGCTCTGCCTGCCTACCTGTCCAATTCCCTCAGAGACAGTGAGTAGGACAAGAGCAGAGGCTGTGCCGGTTGATCTCTGTGCAGCCCTTTCACGTGCCCAGTACGGGCCTGGCACCTAGCCACATGTGGCACCCACCTGCTGAGTGGCCATGTCCACAAGCACTTTCCAGTTATTAGAAGAAAGCGTGATGGAGGGTCCTGCATTAGCTTGCAGGGACCATGTTTGCTGGCATGTTCCGTGCGTGCCTGTAAGTGCTGTTGGTACATACGTGTGTGCACATGTTAGTATCCATGCATGGGTCGCGGGAGGCCATGCATGCCACACTTGTGTGTTTGTAAGCGCTGTGGGTGCGTGTGCACATGGCACCCGTGCATGCGTGTGAACGAGTTCCATCGCAGTTGCACAGTGCTGCAAGCTGGCACAGCCACAGCTCTGCTTCCAACTTTCCCCATCTGGGCCGAGGGCTGGGTGGCCCAAGCCCCCTGTGAGGCTGGTCCTCCACCATCGGAAGGTTCTGGGAGTCCCAGATGCCAAGCTGCTGTGTGAACCTGGTCCTGACCGTCCCCCTGTGAAGTGAAGGTGACACATTAGCTTATCGTCCTCAAAGTGTGGTCATGTGAACAGCCGCTGACAATTCCCTGGACCTGGTTCAAATGCAGACTCCTGGGCCTGTCTCGGGTCTCCTGGGTCAGAGCTTGTGGAAGCAGGACCCTGGAATTGGCATCTTAGCCCGTACCCTCGGGAGCATCTGTGCCTCCTGGGGGCTATGCTGTGGTTTGAATCATTCTTGCTGCATCGCTGCCCACCATGTTGTATGGAAGAACAAGTTGTCTCCAGGGCTGGAAACTCCTCCCTGGCCTTGATTTGTTGTCCCTTGATGCCACCAACCACAAGTGCCCTCACAACATGAGGCAGGACTCTGTGTCCTCCTGGTACAGATGAGGAAACTGAGGCCGAGGACGCAGAGGGCAAGCTGGGAAAGAGCCAGGCTCACACTCGAGGCAGCCTTGCAAATGCCAAGGAGGCGGCTTTTCATGCCCTGTGGAGAGAGCCTGCCGACCGCCACATCGACGGAACAGGCAGTCTTAGTGGTAGTGAGCACCCTGTTGCTGGAAGTACTCAAGAGGGGACCTGAATAACCACCCATCGCAGCAGCCCTCTTCCTGTAGAGGCTGGGAGTTTTTCTGCCTCGAAGATGCCACGTGGAATTTCAGCAGTGGATGGAAAAGCCCTTCCAAAGCCAGGATCCTGGGCACCAAATGGATGCTGCTGGTTTGAGTTTTGATCTTGTGTGTGCTCTCTGGGAAGCGGAGTAAACTGGGATCTTGAGGAGCCAGGCGGGCTCAGCCCTGCTTCCGTACTGGAAGCTCCACAGTGCCTCAGCAGCTCCTCATCACACAGCCGCCCATTCGGGGTCTGGGGCAGGGCCCTGGAGTCTGAATTTCTAATGCATTCCACGAGGCTCCCAGGGCTGGGGAGCAGAGCCTTGGGAAACTAGGTCCTGGGGAGCCGCTGGCTTTCTCTGCCACACATCAGGTAAGAACTCCAACCTCCATTTCTCACCCCAGGCAGGGGGCAGCACCCAGGGGGCAGAGCCCAGGGAGCTGAGCCTGGGACAGTGCCCAGTCCTCCTGCAGAGAATCTGAGCAGGCTCAGCGGCCTCGCCGGCAGGTCTGCACTCTGAACCCAGCACCAGCCTTCCAGAACAGCCTCGTGGGGTCAGCAGGGCAGCCTCCCTACACAGCACACAGCCTCGCCGAGGGTTGGGCCTGCAGCCAGCTTCCTGAGCAGCTCTGCCATTCGTCCCTCCCTGGTGGCACACTGCCCGGTGGCTCAGCTTAGCAGCGTCTTTCCAGAGCTGAGGGATGGGGCTGCTGGAGGTATCGGCCGGTCAGGGGCCTGGGCTCCCTGGGCTGCCTGTGTTGCAGGACCCCCATCTGGGCAGAGGGCTGGGTGGCCCAAGCCCCCTGTGAGGCTGGTCCTCCACCATCGGGAGGTTCTGGGACTAAGCCAGACTCCAGACAACTCTGGCTGACCTTCCTCTGGGACTTGCTGCCAAGGGACTCATCCAGCCGGTCCCAGTGACCTCCACTGAGCTGTGCCCAGGGCTCCCAGGTCACTGCAGGACATTCCTTGAGAGTCGCCAGGCCCCAAAGCCCAGGAGAAGTGGGTGGAGGCCTGTGGCCACAAGGGGTGGAGCCGCCCCTGCTTGGCTTTCCTGGATCTCAGGAGCAAGCCAGTGGGTGACGGCATGGCCCGTAGGAAGGCCCCTTCCCACTCTGACTTGTGCATGCACCCTCCCCCCACCCCTCGGCCCCAACACACACACACACACACACACACACACACACACACACACACACACACACACACACACACGAGTCAGCTCTGGAACTCATCAGGGAGGTGGGCGGGAAGGATGCCCAGGGGGGATTGTAGGCAGCCCCTTTGGACCCCTCCCTAAGGACACACGGCCCAGGAGGTGGGGACACGTGAGCCTCCCTGGGCATGTGAGGGACAGGGGCTCGGGAGGGTTGGGGGTGAATACTGTCCCTTCCACTCCATGTCTGCCTGGAAACTCAGATGGTGACCTCTGGAGGTCGGGTCTTTGTAGACATAATTATTTAAAGTAAGATGAGGTCAGACTGGATTCAGGGGAGCCCGATCCCAATATGACTGATGTCCTTAGAAGAGAAAAAGCAGAGACGCAGAGACAGGACAGAGACCAGCCGAGCTGAGGAGCACCGAGGATGGCCAGAAGCTGCACCTGGCCAGGAGAGAGCCCTTCCTGGAGCCCCTGAGGGGAGCACAGTCCCGCCAACACCCAGACTTTGGGCTTCTGGCCTCCAGCAGCGTGAGGTAATGAGCTTCTGTGTCTGACGCACGCAGGGCACCAGACCCTGGAGGGTGGCTTACCCGAGACATCGGAATCAGGACACCGTGGCCTCTGCACTACATCCAACCACCTCCTCAAAACTTGATCGAGTTTTCCAAGTCCCACCCATCCAGGAAGATGGAGAAGTGTGGTCTCTACCTTCAGAGTCAGATGCAGTCACAATTTGCTACCAGGAGCCCTGGGAGGAGGCAGTGTCTGCGGGGGTCGGAGCCAGACAGAGGTGGGTTGGGATTCTTGACTTCTCTGGGCCTCGGGTTTCTCGCCTGTGAAATGGGGCCATGACTGGGCTGCTATGAGCAACAACAGAAGGCTTGTAAAGTGCTTAGCAGGAGGCGGGGCCCACGGCCATCCCGCCATAAACGCGAGTCATTATTTTCACAATTCCCTGACAAAGAAGTGTTTGTTAATCACAGAAGCCAGGATCTTGTGCCAGGATGATCAATGCAACTTTTCCAGGATTTGGCACCTGGTACTTTGCTCTCAGCCTTGGGGTCCTTGACATTTCAGCCAAGGACCCAAAGGCTGAGAGCAAAGTACCAGGTTCCAAATCTCCGAAGCTGGTGCAGGGGTTGTAACAGGGCCTCTTGTGCAGGGATTGTAACGGGGCCTCCCGTGCAGGAATTGTAACGGGGCCTCCCGTGCAGGGGTTGTAACGGGGCCTCCCGTGCAGGGATTGTTACGGGGCCTCCCGTGCAGGAATTGTTACGGGGCTTCCCGTGCAGGGGTTGTAACGGGGCCTCCCGTGCAGGAATTGTTACGGGGCCTCCCGTGCAGGGGTTGTAACGGGGCCTCCCGTGCGGGAATTGTAACGGGGCCTCCCGTGCAGGGGTTGTAACGGGGCCTCCCGTGCAGGAATTGTTACGGGGCCTCCCGTGCAGGGGTTGTAACGGGGCCTCCCGTGCAGGGGTTGTAACGGGGCCTCCCGTGCAGGAATTGTAACGGGGCCTCCCGTGCAGGGGTTGTAACGGGGCCTCCCGTGCAGGAATTGTTACGGGGCCTCCCGTGCGGGAATTGTAACGGGGCCTCCCGTGCAGGGGTTGTAACGGGGCCTCCCGTGCAGGAATTGTTACGGGGCCTCCCGTGCAGGGGTTGTAACGGGGCCTCCCGTGCGGGAATTGTAACGGGGCCTCCCGTGCGGGAATTGTAACGGGGCCTCCCGTGCAGGAATTGTTACGGGGCCTCCCGTGCAGGGGTTGTAACGGGGCCTCCCATGCGGGAATTGTAACGGGGCCTCCCGTGCAGGGGTTTTAATGGGGCCTCCTGTGCAGGGATTGTAACGGAACTTTCTGTTCAGGGATTGTAACGGGACCTTCTGTGCAGGGGTTGTAACAGGGCATCCCGTGCAGGGATTGTAACAGAGCATCCTGTGCAGGGGTTGTAACAGGGTCACCTGTGCAGCAGTTATAACACAGCCTCCTGTGCAGGGTTTGTAACAGGAGCACCTTTGCAGGGGTTGTAACAGCTGAAGCCTGAAGCTGGTCCTGTACCATCGGCCCCTCACCCATGTCCCAGTTTTCTGTTGCTGAGTGATAAACCACCCAAGATTTCATGGGGCAAAACAGCCATTATTAAAGCCCCAGGTTCTGTGGGGCAGAAATTCAGAAGGGGCTTGGCCAGGAGATTCTTCTGCTCCGTGCGGCTTTGGCTGGCATCGCTCGGTGGTACTCAGCAGGTGGGTGGCTGGGTCTGGAGAGCCAAGGTGGCAGCACTCACATCTGGCACCTTGGCTGGGGTGACAGGCAGACTGGACTCATTTGGGGCTGCCAGTCAGAGCAACCCCACGTGGCCCAGCCTCAGGGTCAGACTTCCACTGGGAGGGCTAGGCGGCACACACTAATTCATTTGTTCATTCATTCATTTGGCAAATATTTATTGTGTACCCACCATGTGGCAGGCCCTGTTTTAGGGGCTGGGGATACATCAATCATCAATAAAAACTCCTGTCCACACAGTGCTTTCATTCTGGGGGGGAAGCAGATAGAAACCAGATTAACGAGTCAGAGAAAATGCAAGAGGGAGGACAGCGACCCAGAGGAGATGACATGTTCAGGAGGGGCTGACAAAATTGTAGGTCCCGTGTCCCAAAAGTGGCACTTGGGCAAGACCTGGAGTGAGTAAGGGTGCTGGGCACACCAGCCCCCAGGGGAGGAGCAAGTGCCAAGGCCCCGAGGCAGGAGTAGGCCGGCCTGTGGGTGCAGGAGCCCTGAGCGCCGAGATGATGAGGTCAGAGAGGTCGCAGGTGGGGTTACGTCAGCTCCTGAAGGCTGCAGGAGGGATTTTGGGTGTTACTGAGTGGGTGGGAGTGTAGGAAGGTGCCGAGCAGAGGTGACCAGGACCCCTCTGGAGGCTCTGTGGCCATGGAGACAGCAGCAAGGAGCCATGGCGGCCACCAAGGCCAGGGATGGTGGCTCAGAGCAGGTGGAACCACGGTGACGGGGAGGTGCTTTCCATTTCTGGGTACATTTAGCCAACGGGAAGAGCTAGCAGGCTTTGCTGATGATCCAGACGTGGGACATGAGAAGAAGAGAGGAGACAACCATGACATGAGCTTGGGGCCCCAGCAAGGTAGAGCCACCGCTGGTGATGGAGGAGCCGGCAGGGAACGGCCAGGAGGGGGATGGGACGCCGTAGGGGCATGTTGAGTTTGAGAAGCCTCAGGAACAGGCAACCAGGTGCAGATGGTGCAGAGGCAGCTGGATAGTGGATCCAGGGATCCAGGAACAAATCCAGACTGGAGATGGGCTTTAGAGTTGGGACAGAGATGGAATTTGCAGGCCTGATGGGAATGAGGTCACCGGCAGGGAGGGCAGTGGAGAGGAGAGCCCTGAAGACAGGGGCCACGGTGGCTGGCAGGAGCCGGGTAGAGAAAGCCTTTGAAGGAGGTGGTGAGAGAGTGCCATGGAGAGTGCTGAGGGAGGTGAGCTGGGGGCTGAGAACTGCCCGGCTTCGTGGGGAGCAAGGACAGGTGCTTCCCTGCAAGTGGGCATTTGAGGGGAGCCTGGGAGGATGGCAGGGGTGTCCAGCAGCCAAGACAGGGAGGTGTGCCTGGGACAGGTCAGCCAGGTGCAGGAATGAGTCGGGACGGGAGGCAGGTGAGCGGCATGCGGGTGCAGGTTTAAGACAGGCTCAAGGGCCAGCAGGCTGAGAAGGCAGGTGGGCCCAGATCCCAGGGTCTCGATGTCCTGCGGCGGTGAGAGAGTTCTGAGGGCTTCAGGTGTGGCAGTGCCACCCAGGAGCAGGGGCCGCTGCTTTGCCGCGCCTTGGCTGGAACCCCGCGGGTGCACCGTGCAGGGAGGCTAATTACCGCTGCTGTCAGGCGGCTTCCTTGCCAGCCTTCAAGGCACTCAAAAATAACTTGTACAAAATGAGTCACTTGATCTGCCAGGCCGCCGAGTCGCAGACTTGTCTAACTGCCTCTATGCTCTGAGGCGGGTGGGATCTCGTCACACGTGGAGTCGCTGCATTTAGCATCTTTCTCTGGGTAACAGGCCACAGTGGGGTGTCCCCATCTCTGGTCCTTTTTCTACGGCCTGATGCTCCCGCCTCTGGGGCCAGCAGGAGGGCTGGCCTCCACCCACACTGGAAGGGGCACCCGAGCATGCCTGGATGCCTCCCAAGGGCTGGAGATCCACAGCATCCCCGGTGTCATCTGCAGCCTGGGTTGGGGACATGGTCTCCTTCCTGCCGACAGGTTCACACTGGACTTTGGATTCAGAACAGGAGATTCCAGTCCGATTCCAAAGCAGGAGGCTGGGAGACAAGGCGAGCTGGGCAGGTGGTCCACAGGGCAGCCCGGTCTACTCCTTCCTCGCAGTGACAAAGTCAAACACAAACCCCACAATCCCAAGCACAGCGAAGGCCAAAGAAGTTGTGTGCTTTGTAGCCTTTGAGGAAGAATTGGCAAGATGTGTTTTTTTGTTTTGTTTTGTTTTGTTTTTGGTTTGGTTTTTGTTTTGAGACAGAGTCTCACTCTGTCACCAGGCTGGAGTGCAGTGACGCGATCTCGGCTCACTACAAGCTCTGCCTCCCGGGTTCAAGCAATTCTCCTGCCTCAGCCTCCCGAGTAGCTGGGACTACAGGCATCCACCACCACGCCCAGCTAATTTTTTGTATTTTTAATAGAGATGGGGTTTCACCGTGTTGGCCAGGATGGTCTTGAACTCCTGACCTCGTGTCTGCCCACCTCGGCCTCCCAAAGTCCTGGGATTACAGGTGTGAGCCACCACACCTGGCCGGCAAGATGTGTTTTTAAATCTTAAAATGTTCTGTTCCTTTTAACCCAGGAATTCCACACCTGAGGCAGGAATCACAAGTGAATTTTCAAGTCGGCCTGTGGCATCACATGTTTGCTAAAGTGGTCTTGGTGATAGCGACATGTTGGGTACCACGTAAAGGCCCAGTGATGAGGGGTTCAAGGACTGACGGTCCTCATGGGGGGCTGAGAGACAGCCCCCAAAGATGCCATGCCTTAATCCCTAGCAGCTGTGACGATGTCACTTTTCCTGGTAAGAGGGACTTGGCAGAGGTGATTAGATTAAGGATCTTGAAATTAGGAGATTATCCTGGACTTCCCAGGTAGGTGCAGGGCCAGCGCTAAAGGAGGGGCGGGAGGAGAAGGGGCGGAGAAGAGCACGTGTTGGTGGCTGCAGGGAGAGACAGAGGGATCTGAAGATGTCTCGAGGCTGGCTTTGAAGGTGGAGGAAGGGAGCGAGGGAATGCAGGTGACTGGAGAAGGTGGAAATGTCGAGGAAATGACTCTCCCTGAGCCTCCAGGAAGAATGACGTCTGCAGGCACCTTGCCTGCGGGACTTCAGGCCTCGGCAGCTGGGAGGCCACCCTTGTGTTGTCTGAAGCCACTATGTGTGTGAGAGTGTGTTGAGCAGCTGCAGGAAGCCACAGGGCAGGAGGTTATTGGGCCACACCCCCGCAAGAATGTTCCAGGCTCACGCTGAGTGGGGGAGGCAGGCTGCGGGCTGGTGCGGGACGATTGCACCTCTGTCCATTGGTTAGGGACCTATAGGGCATTTCCCGGGCACTGCCAGGTGGGAGGGGAGGCCGGGAGTGGGGCCTTGAGCCAGGCCAGCTGGGAGGCCTGAGTGCAGCCTTCTGAGGACGGGAAGACCAGATGGAGAGGGAGACGGGGCGTGTAGGGGGTTGCAGGGAGGAGACCCCAGGGCAGCTGAGGGCCGAGAGCATGGGGCAGCCTCCCTGGGGCCCGAGGGAAGAGCAGCAGCTTCAGCCCAGGCCCAGGGGGATAAGGCTTCAGGCAGGACCTGCGTGGGGGTGTCCAGGCTGAGAGAGCAGGCTTTGAGGTAATCAAGCTCGCATTTTTACTTGGTTACTTCATTCCTGTTAGGAAGCCGCTGAGAGACCATGGGCTGTGCTAGGGACTGGGCCTGCTGCACCCCCTAGCCTGGCACTGGGCCTGCACCGAGGACCTCGAGAGTGAAGAGTAGCTGTTTGGCCTGGACTTAGGGAGCTGCTGATGAGATGGGGGAGGGGCACTTCCAAGGCAGCAGGTGCCTTTGTCAGACTCCAGGCCCCCGAGCCAAAGCCTGGTCACTGAGGACACAGCCCTGCCTTTCCCTGCCCCAGGGGGCCCACACCCCACCTCCTGCACAGGGGTACCACCCCAGTGGCCAGCCTGGCCCCTGCTGAGACCACATCAGTGCCCCTGCCTGCCCAAGCCCTGCTGAGACTGCTCCAGCGCCCGTGCCTGCCCCAGCCCATGTCGCTCCATCAGCCGGACCTGCCCACAGCCTCCCCTGCCTGCTACGCTCCAGGCCACAGAGAGCAGCCTCCACCGTCCGCAGCCTCTGAGGGCAGCCTTGGGCTCAGGCCCCTGCTGTGTCCCCTGTGTCTGTCCAGCTCCTTCCCTCAGGCAGCTCCCCAATGTGTCCCACTGACACCACATGCTCCACAGGCCATGCTGAGCTCACCATCCCCCAGACCCCACCCTGGCCCCTTCCTGGCTGACGCTTCTCCATCCTCACACTGTTCAAGCCAGAAATCTGCCTCACCCTCCGCCTCGCGCCATCCATCTGCAGACCCCACCGGTGATGTTCCTTAAACGTCTCTGGACTGCACTAACCCCACGCCCGGTGCCTCTGCCCAGTCCAGGCCTTTTCACCACCACCCAGCCCATCCCTGCGTCCTCCTGATGCCGCCATCAGTCTCACACCCAACCCACCTTCGTGCTTCTGTTGGACCTGACCCAGACCGCCCCCTGTCTAAATTCCTCCATGGCTCCCCAGCACCCTCAGCAAGCTCTGCACCCCTGGCCTGTGCTCTGGCTCTCCGTGCCCTGCCCCTGTCGGCCCTTCAGCTTCCCGAGGCTGTCCCGGCAGTGGCCTCCCTGCAGTTCTCCCAGCACACCTGCTGTCCCTTTCCTCGAGCATCCCCTGCCCCCTCTTCTTGCTGGTTATTTCCTTATTGTTGACAATCCAGCTCAAGGTCTTGGCCTCCGGGACGTTCCCTCCTGGGTGGGTCTTCCCTTTCTGTGCACTCCCAGGGCCCGGGTCCCTCCTATCGCACCTGTGCTGAGACTGAGGGGGACTGGCCTGATCCACCCCCATCCCAACATGCCCCACACATGCTGGGCCTGGGGACAGTGGCTCTGTAGATTTGGGTCCCGTTGGACCTGTGTCCCTGGGGCCCTGAGCCAGAGGAGCAGCAGATGGAAATGTTGGGAAGGAGCGGAAACGTGCCGTGCACAGAGGGTGGGTGCTGCTAGGGCCAGTGAGTGCTCAGGGTCCTGCAGGTGAGGGAGGGCACGGCTCAGGGGCCATGGCGCAGGCATGCACAGCTGCAGGTCTGCCTCTGGAATGGGAGTTCAGAGTTCCCACCCCAGCCCCAGCCCGGGCCACTCACAGTCTATCCCATCAGCTCCTCCTTTTGTCTCCTTAACATAGACCTTGGTTTGTGATGCATCCTTTACTCCCTTGGGAGTTGATCATTCCCCTGACCCCTGCATCCTTCCCTGCAGGAGTGTCCCTAAGGTTGATGGACCAGTAGGGGCCCAGGACCTCCCAGTGCTGGAGGCAATGCCACCTTCCACCCAAGAGAGTTCCCCCGCATGACCCCTGTGGCAGATTCAGCTGATGCTGCTCTGCGGGCTCGGCCCCCCAGCAAGGATTCTGAGGGCAGAGGTGCAGTGCTCCCACTGTGGGGTCAGTTTTGGGACCAGGTGTCTGCTGAGGATGAATCACACCTTTGAGTCTCATCCATGTTTGATTTAGATTATATTTAGATAGAGACATTCCCCTTGGGGCAGCAGGTGTCCGGGGAGAGGGGTCCAGAGGCAGGGCAGGGACCTGAGAAAGCTGCTGTGGACTGAATCATGTCCCCCTAAAATTCACACGTTGGAGCCCTAACCCCTGATGGGGCGGTGTTTGGAGAGTGGGGTGGAATGAAGGAAGGCTGTTGGGTTTTTTGGATGATGATGCTATTCAGCTGCAAATGTGGGCCGTTCTTGAAGAAGACATAAAAAATGACCCCAAGGGAATCCAGAGATCATCTGGCCACTGCCTTGATTCAGCTGGCCAGGTGGCCTTAGGTGGGACTGCCTTGCAGAGTCCTGAGGATGGGACTCTGGCCCTGCAAAGCCATGGGGGCAGGGGCCTTTCAGAGACCCGCGTGTCAGGCCTGCCTGCCGAGTGGTGTGGTGACGCTGCCTCCCCAGCAGGCCCGGAGAGCTGAGCGTGGAGCTGGAGGGGATTCTGCAGGCTTCATAGCGAATGCAATTGGCCTTGCTAAGCTGTAGACATGCGTGGCACCCATCACTTCCTCTTTCTTTCCGATTTCTCCCTTTTGGAATGGGAATGTCTATCCCATGCCTGTCCCACCATGGCGTTTTGGAAGCACGTAGCTTGTCTGCTTTCACAGGTTCACAGCCGGAGAGGAATTTTGCCTTAGTATGAATCACACCCTTGAGTCTCATCCATGTTTGACTTAGATTATATTTACACAGAGACATTGGACTTTAGTCTTTAGAGTCGATGCCGGAATGTGTTAAGACTGTTGGGACTCAATAGAGTCAATGTGTTTTGTATATGAGAAAGACATGAATTTCAGGGGACCAGAGGCAGAATGCTATGGACGGAATGGTGTCACCCCAGAATTCCTAGGTTGAAGCCCTAACCCTCCAGGTGATGGTATGTGGAGTGGGGTACTTGTTTGGATGAGGGCCTGAGGGTGAGGCCCTTATGATGGGACCAGTGCCCTTACAAAGGAGACACCCGAGCTCTCTCCATGTGAAGATGCGGTGGAAAGTCAGTGTGGCCGTGAGCAAGCCAGGAAGAGGCCCTCCCCAGAATCCGACCATGCCTGCACCTGGATCGTGGACTTCCAGCCTCCAGAACCATAAGAGTGAATGTTGGTGTCCAAGCCCTGCCCGTGGTGTGTTGTCATGGCAGCCCGAGCAGACAAATACAGAGGATTCCTTGGGCTTTGTCCCCTGGTAGGAAACATCTCTGGTCTGAGGACAGGAGGGCCAGGATCCCCCCTATCCTGAGCAGCCACGGTGGGGTCTCAAATGACTCCCCAGTGACCTCTTGTATTAGTCTGTTCTCATGCTGCTCTGAAGAAATACCTGAGACTGGATGATTTATAAAGAAAAGAGGTTTAATTGACTCACAATTCCACATGGCTGGGGAGGCCTTGGGAAACTTACAATCATGGCAGAAGGCACCTCTTCACAGGGTGGCAGGAGAGGGAATGAGAGCCAGCAGGGGAAATGCCAGATGCTTATAAAACCATCAGACTCACTCATCACAAGAACAGCATGGCGGAAACCACCCCCATGATCCAGTTACCTCCACCTGGTCCCACCCTTGACGCCTGGGGATTATCACAATTCACGGTGAGATCTGGGTGGGGACTCAGAGCCAAACCATATCACCTCCCCAGTTCCATCCATAAACACACGTCTTTGAACTATAGGAGCCGTTACAGATTGCCAGATGCTGTTTTGACTTACACACCGTTGGCCTTCAAAATGTTTAAACATTTTTTCAATTAGGTGTGAACATTTAAGAACAGGGTAATTTTATATTCAGCAAGTTTAGATTTCTAGCTTCCCTTGGGAAAATGTCAGAGGACTCCCCCACCTCCAGTGGGCAGGGGCAGAGGGGAGGCCACCCCTCAGGGTGCGATGTGCTCTCCCCACCTGAGTGCTGGCTGCCCTTCACTATTGCTCTCGAGCTACGTGTTTCTACCGTGGAGTCTCATGTCCATGGCCTCCATCAAAGGTGCGATAATGGCAGAGCCTGGGTAGGTCTCTCTCTCTCTCACTTGAGGGCCCCCCTCTGGGAAGCCCAGCCCCATGGGCACGAGCCTTGATGGTTCTCAGGTCCTGCAGCCTAATCAGGGGGTCACATGCCCTGTGGCATGACAGCCTCAGACATGGGAGGTGACCACACATCCACTGCCCTTTGAATAGCAGTGGTAAGGACCAGACATACATGAAAAGGTGCTCAGAAGGCGCGTTCAGGGTGTAGCAGTTGATACAGGAAGGAACAGGCATGATACTGCGCGATCTCTGTGTGTGTGGAGCGGGGGCATCATGCCTCTCCTATGACTCATGGATTCCTTTGTTTACTAACAAATGCTGTCGAAGTGCTCACTGCACACCAGAGCCTGGACGGGGCGCTGGGACTCACTGGTGAGGCCTGAGACCTCCGCCCCAGCCGTGGCCTCTCTAGGCCTCAGTTTCCCTGCCTGTGAGGGGAATGGGCTGAATTAGGAGTCCTGGGGGATTCCAGCCATGCTTTCCTGGGAGGTCAGGACATAGAATGTAATAAAATGGGGTCTCAGGCCTACACCCAGCAATCAGGCCAGACCGAGGCTCCCCGCATAGCTGCCTCCACCAACCTGGAGAGGAGTGTCTAGAACCTGCGGTAGAGATTCCTGTGCTGGCAATGTCCAGACCTCCTTTTCTTCCTGGGCACATGGGAGGACGTTGCAGGAGTCCCTGTGCTCAGGTGGGGCCATGTGACCAGCTGCAGCCAATGGGCTATGAGTGGAAGGATGGGCTAGGCAGGTAGGAGTCGGTATGGGTTCTCGGCATCCTCCCTCATCTCCTGACAAGCAGCCCCAGAAGCCATCTGCTGAGCCCCTGGAACCTGCGACACAGACTAGGGGTGCAGGTTGTCAAGTACCTGCAGTGGCATAGCCTGACGTGACAACATTTAGGAACAGGGTTCATTTGTTACCAAGCATAACCTCACCTGTGCTGACCAAAACATCACGGGGCTTCTCTTCCATGCTTTCCCCCACACCATCTTTAGGTAAGGGTTCCCCTTGGGATCAGCTCTGAGGAACTGTGGCTGCTGCCTGGGGCCCCCTGCCACTCCATTCCTGGGACAGGGTCCGGGTTTTCAGCAGGTGTGTCTTCTGCACTGTTTTGAGCTGAGGGCATGCTCAGCATCTGGGTAGATTTTGCAGATGAGACTGGGAAGACCTACAGTAAGTGCATGCACTGGACTGGAGTCCACCAAGGCAGGTCCACATCAAAGATGGGAGCTCCTTGTGTGCCAGGATCTCATCAGTAAAAGTGGATGATCACAGGCCCACCTTCGCAGAGTGGTGTGGGGAGCAAGGGGTCCATGTGGCACCACACTGAGCAGGGTCTATGCTGACAGGGATGGGAAGGCTTGTGGCCTGGGACCCACCAAGACCAGGATGGCCAACCCAGAGCCACTCGCTGCTCCTGGGAACACTGGGTCAGTGGTCACTCAGCAAGCCTGTGCTGGACCCAGGGGTAGGCCCTGCCTGTCCTCCACTCCTGTGACCAAGGGAGCCCCCGCTGCCTGCAGCACGAAGGCCACATGCCCCAGGCTGGCCCAGCAGGGTCCCCTTTCTGTAGGATGCACCACGATGTCTGTAACTGTCCTTCTACACAACAGGTGGGATTTTTCCAGGCAAGCTCTGGGGCTTCCCAGGCCCACATCCCGGCCCCTGAGCACTGGCTCAAACGCAGGAACAGAGACCAGGAAGCCAACGGGCTGCGTAGGAAGAGCGAGTGCCAGAACCAGCTTCATGATATCCTGGCTGTGGGACTCTGGCAAGCTGCCCCATCTCCAAAGGAATTAGGCCTTCCCACCAAAAATCAAAGAAGATTATGCCCATTGGACAGGGCTGCTGTGAGGGTGATGAGATATGGCACAGAGAAACAGAGGGCACAGAGGTCAGAGGGGCAGGGGCCTGGACTGGCCTTCATAAAGCAGGTGCCTCCGTCTGATGTGCCTTCAACCCTGAGGAGAGAGGCACCTCTCCCCAAGGCAGGCAGGAGGGGCTGTCTTACTTATTTCTCCCACAGACACTAGGTAGCACACATTCAGGCCAGTCTTTGCTTTAAGTGCTTGGGAATACTAGCTCATCCCATTCCACTTATGCCAGATGACAGCTCAGAAGGAAGAATGGGATATTCTCATACGGTATGATGTAGTGGAGTACGGCATACTATATAGTATAGTGCAGTAGACTATAATAGAGTGCCCTATCAACTGATGGAGTGGGTAGAGTTTAAGTACAGTGGAGTATAGTACAGTGTAGTACCTCCTGATGGAGTGGGTATAGTATAGCATAGTGGAGTATTGTGTGGAGTACAGCCTGATGGAGTGGGTATTTTATAGTATAGTGGAGTAGAGTGCAGTACAGCCTGATGGAGTGGGTATAGTATAGTATAGTATAGTAGAGTGTAGTATAGTATAGTGGAGTAGACGGCAGTACAGCCTGATGGAATGCGTATAGTATAGTATAGTGGAGTATAGTACATTGTGGTACAGCCTGATGGAATGGGTATTGTATAGCAAAGTAGAGTAGAGTAGAGTAGAATGCAGTACAGCCTGATGGAGTGGGTAGTGTATAGTATAGTGGAGTATAGTAGAGTGTAGTACAGCCTGATGGAGTGGGTATAGTATAGTGGAGTATAGTATAGTATAGTGGGCTATAGTGAACCATAGTGGAGTGCAGTACAGCCTGATGGAGTGGGTATAGTGTAGTATAGTATAGTGGAGTACAGTAGAGTGTAGTACAGCCTGATGGAGTGGGTATACTATAGTATAGTGGAGTATAGTATAGTATAGTGGACTATAGTGAACCATAGTAGAGTGCAGTACAGCCTGATGGAGTGGGTATTGTATAGTATAGTAGGGTATAGTAGAGTGCAGTACAGCCTGATGGAGTGGGTATTGTATAGTATATTAGGGTAGAGTAGTAGAGTGCAGTACAGCCTGATGGAGTGGGTATAGTGTAGTATAGTATAGTGGAGTATAGTAGAGTGGAGTACAGCATGATGCAATGGGTATTGTAGAGTATACTGGAGTATAATAGAGTGTAGCACAGCTGGATGGAGTGAGTATTGTATAGTGGAGTATAGTAGAGTGCAGTACAGCTGGATGGAGTGGGTAGTGTATAGTGGAGTATAGCAGAGCACAGTAC